>NC_091981.1:32479948-32783921 GCF_044704955.1 Pristiophorus japonicus | reverse complement strand
ACTTGTGCAAAACATAAAAACAGATAGTAAAAGCTTTTACAGATATATAAAACGGAAAAGAGTGACTAAAGTAAATGTTGGTCCCTTAGAAGATGAAAAGGGGGATTTAATAATGGGAAATGTGGAAATGGCTGAGACCTTAAACAATTATTTTGCTTCGATCTTCACAGTGGAAGACACAAAAACCATGCCAAAAATTGCTGGTCATAGGAATGTGGGAAGGGAGGACCTTGAGATGATCACTATCACTAGGGAGGTAGTGCTGGACAGACTAATGGGACTGAAGGTAGACAAGTCCCCTGGTCCTGATGAAATGCATCCCAGGGTATTAAAAGAGATGGCAGAAGTTATAGCAGATGCATTTGTTATAATCTACCAAAATTCTCTGGACTCTGGGGAGGTACCAGCGGATTGGAGAGCAGCTAATGTAACGCCTCTGTTTAAAAAAGGGGGCAGGCAAAAGGCAGGTAACTATAGGCCGGTTAGTTTAACATCTGTAGTGGGGAAAATGCTTGAAACTATCATTAAGGAAGAAATAGCGGGACATCTGGATAGGAATAGTGCAATCAAGCAGACGCAGCATGGATTCATGAAAGGGAAATCATGTTTAACTAACTTACTGGAATTCTTTGAGGATATAACGAGCATGGTGGATAGAGGTGTACTGATGGATGTGGTGTATTTAGATTTCCAAAAGGCATTCGATAAGGTGCCACACAAAAGGTTACTGCAGAAGATAAAGGTACGCGGAGTCAGAGGAAATGTATTAGCATGGATAGAGAATTGGCTGGCGAACAGAAAGCAGAGAGTCGGGATAAATGGGTCCTTTTCCGGTTCGAAATCAGTGGTTAGTGGTGTGCCACAGGGATCAGTACTGGGACCACAACTGTTTACAATATACATAGATGACCTAGAAGAGGGGACAGAGTGTAGTGCAACAAAATTTGCAGATGACACTAAGATTAGTGGGAAAGCGGGTTGTGTGGAGGACTCAGAGAGGCTGCAAGGAGATTTGGATAGGTTAAGCGAATGGGCTAAGGTTTGGCAGATGGAATACAATGTCGGAAAGTGTGAGGTCATCCACCTTGGGAAAAAAAACAGTAAAAGGGAATATTATTTGAATGGGGAGAAATTACAACATGCTGTGGTGCAGAGGGACCTGGGGGTACTTGTGCATGAAACTCTTTTAGAGTCTACCTGTAAAACATAAAACATTAAACCATGCCACCCGCCCTGGATGACACAGCAGACATTTACAAGGCCCTTTTTTTCTTTTTTGTGGTTTTTTTTTGTGTTTTTCTTTTTTTTGGGTTTTTTTTTGGGCGCTAAAATCACATTTTTTCCAGTGTCCCCTATAAAAGGGGAGGGGGACACTAAAAGCACCGGCAATTAAAACAAATTAAACTTTAAAACGTAAAATCAAATTAAAATTTGGTTGCCGGGCGTGATGATGCACTCCAGTTACTTGTGCATGAAACTCTTTTTGGAGTTCACCTGCAAAAACATAAACATTAAACGGTGCCACCCGACCTGGGTGACACACCAGACATTTACAAGGCCCTTTTTTTCCCCCCCATTTTTTTGTTTTTTTTTGTGTTTTTCTTTTTTGGTTTTTTTTTTTGGGCACTAAAATCACAATTTTCCCCAGTGCCCCCTATAAAAGGGAAGGGGGACACTAAAAGCACCGGCAATGAAAACAAATTAAACTTAAAGTCTGTGAACCGGCTTAAAAATTTGTTGCACGGCACTGCTCCGTGCACCACCCTCCAGGCCAAGTCCCCGATGAATAGTGGGAGGACCCCTGCGTAGAGTGCCCTCCATCGGGGACCCCCGCCTCCTCCGGACGGCAAGATGGTACGCCATGGCGTGTCCGGACGGCCGGCGAGGATGGCAAAGTTGAGGGTGTGCAGGAGCAGCCCGTACAGGAAACCCCTCCGCGCGGAACTGAAAGGCACGGAGGGGATTTCCCCGAGGCGGCTCAAGTTGTGAGGCGCCGGCCCCCGAGGGAGGTTCCGGGGTTTGGCGCCGATGAGGAATTCCGTCCGGACGGGGGTCAGTTCGGACGGGATCTCCCCACGTGCTTGAGCCTCCTCGATGCACCTAACGGAGTCAGGGCCCAGAGCTATTTTTAGCGACTCGATGGCATCGGCCGCGTGGCGGACGTTGGCAGAATTTAGGCGCCGCGCCAGCGTGTCTGGCGCCATCCAGCCCGCTCCTCCGCCATCGAGCAGGTCCCTGACCCTGGTCACCTCACCAGCCACAGCCCTCTCTTCCGACCGCCACATGAAACCTCGGCCGTGGAGGTACGGATTCCCGAGCAGCGGCTCCTGCAGGACGGCCGCCACTCCAGCCGGCGGAGAGCTGCGCTTGGTGGAGACTTTGTTCCAGACCCTGATGAGTTCCCTGTAAAAGACAGGCAGCTCCCGGAGGGCGGTCCTGGCACCCCCCAAGTTCACAAACAGGAGCTGCGTGTCATAATTGAGGTCGCGCTGCTGGCGGAAGAAATACCTCGCCAGAGCACACCACCTAGGAGGGGGCTCGACGTAAAGGTATCTCTGCAGGGTCTGAAGACGGAAAGTCGCGAGCTGGGCGCTGACGCACACCAACGACTGACCGCCCTCCTCAAGCGGGAGACTCAAGACCGCGGCAGAGACCCAGTGCTTCCTGTTGTTCCAGAAGAAGTCCACCAGCTTCTTCTGTATCTTGGCGACAAACGCAGGGGGAGGGGTCAAAGTGACCAGCCGGTACCACAGCATTGCGGCCACCAGCTGGTTTATGACTAGCGCTCGACCCCTGTAGGACAGCACTCGGAGCAGTCCTGTCCAGCGCCCTAGGCGAGCGGCGACCTTGGCCTCCAGCTCCTGCCAGTTCGCCGGCCAGGCTCCCTCGTCGGGGCTAAGGTAGACTCCCAGATAGAGGAGATGGGTCGTGCTCCAGGCAAAAGGCCTGAGCTCCTCCGGCAGGGAGTCCACCCGCCACTGACCCACCAGGAGTCCGGAACATTTCTCCCAGTTGATCCTGGCGGAGGACGCGGCCGAGTAAATCTCCTGGCACTCACGCATCCTCCACAGGTCAGCGGGATCCTCTACCGCGAGGAGCACGTCATCGGCGTAAGCCGAGAGGACGACCTCCACGCCCGGCCCTTGCAGAGCCAGTCCCGTCAACCTCGTCCGCAAGAGGCGCAGGAAAGGCTCCACGCAAACGGCGTATAACTGGCCGGACATGGGGCATCCCTGGCGCACCCCTCTCCTAAAGCGAAGGGGCGCCGTCAAGGACCCGTTAACCTTAATCAGACACTCCGCGGCGGCGTACAAAAGTCGGATCCGGGCGACGAAATGCGTCCCGAACCCGAAAGCGCGCAGAGTTCCGAGCAGATAGTCGTGATCCACCCTGTCGAACGCCTTCTCTTGGTCGAGGGATAGGAAGGCGACCGACAGACCAGCCTCCTGGGAACAATGGATGAGGTCCCGGACCAGATGGATGTTATCGTGGATTTTCCGGCCCGGGACCGTGTAGGACTGGTCGGGGTGGATCATGTGGTCCAGCACGGCACCAAGGCGAGCAGACATCGCCCTGGCGAAGATTTTGTAGTCCGTGCTGAGGAGGAAGACCGGGCGCCAGTTCTTAAGGAGGCGGAGATCGCCCTTCTTAGGCAGCAGGACGATGACTGCCCTGCGCCAAGAGAGGGGCATCTCCCCGGTCGCCAGACTTTCCCCCAGGACCCGCGCGTAGTCGCTCCCCAGGACGTCCCAGAACGCCCTGTGGAACTCCACGGTCGGCCCGTCCAGCCCCGGGGATTTTCCCCTCGAGAGCCGGGCGAGGGCACCGGTCAGCTCCGCCAGGCTTAGCGGAGCTTCCAGATTTTCGGCGCCCTCCGGGCTGACCTTTGGCAGGTCCTCCCACAAAACTCTACGCGCTTCCTCGCTGGACGGATCCGGAGAGAACAGAGCCCCGTAATATTCACGGGCCCTGTTGTTGACGCCCTCCGGATCCGAGACGAGAGAGCCGTCGTCGGCCAGCAGCGTCAAGAGCTGCTTACGGACACTCTGCCTTTTTTCCAGCGAGTAGAAGAAGGGGGAGCCGCGGTCCAGATCCCGCAGGAACCGGATCCGCGACCTCACGAACGCGCCTCGGGACCCGACGAGCTGCAGGTCCTTCAGCGTGGCCTTCTTCGCTTCGTACACCGTCCGCAGGGCCGGGTCCTGGACGACTTGACCGAGACGGGCTTCCAGGTCGAGCACCTCTTTTTCTTGGCGCCCGACTCTGGCCGCCCGCCTCTTGGTCGACCCCCTTGCGTACTCTTGACAGAAGACGCGGACGTGAGCCTTGCCCACGTCCCACCATAGCCTCAAGGAGGGGAAGCCCCCCTGCTTCCTTCTCCAGTCGGACCAGAATCGACGGAACGAGTCCTGGAACCACACGTCCTCCAGCAGCCGGTTGTTAAAGTGCCAGTACGCGGACCCCGTCCTCGCGCGGAGCGAAGCGAGCTCCGCCCACACCAGGTGGTGGTCCGAACACGGCACCGGCCGCATGGAGGCCGCCGGGACGCAGGAAACGTACGCCCGAGACACGTAAAGGCGGTCGACTCTAGACCATCCAACTCCAGGCCTCACCCAAGTAAAGGCGCTGGAGTCGGGGTGGAGATTTCGCCAGACGTCCACCAAGTCGAAGGACCCGACCAGGTCCCTCAACTTCTCCATCGCCGTCATGCACTGCGGGGCACCGGAGCGGTCCCTCGCCTCGACGGTGCAGTTAAAATCCCCCCCGAGGACAATGCAGTCGCCGACGTCGACGGAGCCAAGAAGAGCGGACACCTCTTCAAAGAAGCACGTTTGCTGCGGGCCGGGCTGAGGGGCGTACACGTTCACGAGATGGAGCGGCACGTCCCCCAGGCGAACCGTTACATGCAGCAAGCGGCCTGGCACGGGCTCCTCGACCCCCAAGATCTCTGGCTGAAAATGCGGGCCCAGCAAGATGGCCACCCCACTAGAAATGGCGGTGAGGTGGCTCATGCGGACCTCTCCTTGCCATTCCAGGAGCCACGTGGCTTCGTCTCCCGGAACGGTGTGGGTTTCTTGTAGGAAGCACACCGCATATTTCCCCTCCCGCAGGAGCGAAAAATTGTTAAATCTACGGCGTGCCCCTCTGCCGCCGTTGATGTTGAGGCTGGCTATGGTTACCTTCATGGCAAAAGCATAGTGCAACCTCTACCTTAACCTATTGTGGGGGAGGGAGCGGAGTCTTTTGTTGAACTCCGCTCCCTCCGCAGCCCAGCGAGGAGTCCCTCGAGCTCGCGCAGCTCAAGGTGTTGCGCCTTTGTCAAGGGCCCGCCCGCGGCCAAGGTTTTGACGGCGGCGCGGACGGACCCCTTGATCAGCTCTGGCTCGGACCATTTTTCCAGGGCCAGTCGGGCTTGGTTGCAGCGACCCCGGCTCTGGGCCAAAAAGTCCCGGAGTTCCTTTGCAGGAATGAGGATGGTCTCGGCGGCGGCCGCGAGCAGATCCACCGTCTCGCTGGCGGTGGTCTCTAGGTCTTCACCCGCGTCCCCCACCGAGTCCCCGTCCTCCTCCGGGAGGTGGCCGCCAGCAGCCGGCCCATCGACCGCACAAGGTACGGCAAATGAACCGGCCGCTCCAACCGGCCCTGGCTCTGCCCCGATCCCACCCCCAGGATCGTCGGCCGAGGAGTCCCCACTGGGCTCTTTTAAAAATGGTACTGGGTCGGGAAATGACAGCGGAAGGGGTTCCCCCTCCGCCCCAGGAACCGGGGAACAAGGAGAGACCCGGCCATAGGAAATCCCCAGGCTCTCCAAGTGCTCCAGCCCCACAGCAAGAGGCGAGGGTGGGTGTTCCTCCCCCTCCCCGCTGCCACCCCCCGGCCCAGCATCTACAGTTTCATTAAAATCACTCATTTGTGTTTCTGCCGGGTCGAGCGACTCCCGGGGGAAGTTGGGTATTGGCTGGGCGGGCTCAGGTTCGGCCTTTTCGGCCCCGCCCGCCTCAGTCCCCGGGACGCCCGGCCCGGCGGCAATGCATTCTTCCGCTGGCCCCACGCCCTCCACGACAGGCAGATCTTCCACTCCATCCCCAGGAGGCAGCGGCTGGGCAGCCTCGACTGCCTCACCCTCCCCGGGGACAGACTCCTCGCGCCTGCAGCGCAATTTGGGAGCGCTGGTGGGGGACGCAGGACACGCGGCGGGCACCGCCTCCTCCGCGGAGGGATGTTGTTCCCCCTCTGCCTCATTGGGGCGGTGCCTCTTTTTGTTCCTGGGGGCGCGCGAAGGCAGGGAGACCTCCATGTCTGCCGAAGCCTCCCGCTCCGCCCCCCCTTTTCCTTTTCTTGCCCGCGCCCAGGCCCCTCTGCCGTATTGGTCAAGGGCTCAGGCACGGGCTCAGGGCACCCCGCGCTCGCCGGTGACGGGGTTGGGCTGAGCGCGGTGGTCAAATTTTCTGGCGCACTGAGGGGATCCGCCTCTGGGTGTTTTGCCTTCTTCCGCGCCTTCTTACCGGTCGGACACTCTCCCTCCCCCCCGCCAGAGGCCGTGAAAACAAAGGCCCCCGACGATGCCCGCGCACCCATGGCTCCCGGCACGCGGACGCAACTAGGGGGAGGGGTGGCGGCGGCGCCAGCCTTGGCCGCCTTCGGTGGTTTGGCGGCCTTGGAGGCGGGGCAGTTCTTGCGAACGTGCCCCACCTCCCTACAGGCATGGCACCGCACGCCGTCCGACGTCCAGAAGACGCGGTAGGCAGTCCCCTCGTGCACCACATTAAAGTGCCCTTCTGTCATGTCCTCCCGCGCCAGCCGGACAAAGAGCTGGCGGCGGAAGGAGAACACGTGGCGCAGGTTGTTCTCCCGGAGGCCAAGCGGTATGGGGTTGATCCCCGACCTTACCTCCCCCAGTTGGTGTAGGTGAGGGAGGAGGAGCTCAGCGGGAACAAAGGGCGGGACGTTCGATACGATGACCCTCTGCGCGGTGGCCTCGAGAGGATCCACCGGCAGGAACGTCCCGCCCACCGTGAGCCCCTTTTCGAGGGCCAGGGACACCGCCCGCTCCGACCCCAGGAAGAACACGGCCTTCCCAGACATCTTGGTGGCTGCGACAATGGCCGAGGGGCCGACTACCCCAGCCATCGCCCGCACGCACTCCTCAATGCTCATTGTGGGGTGAGTGTAGCTCTTGACCCCGTGTTTTTTTGTAATTAGTCTGAATGGTGGCAGGGCAGCGGGTGGCGCAGGAGGGGCCGTGGAAGCGGTTGCCACCTGCGCATATGTCTTCGCTGGCCCTGCCACCGGCGTGGATGGGGTCGCCATCACGGGGTCCCTTTAAGGGCTACACCCACCCCAAAGTCACAGGCCTTAATGGTCTTTATTAGCCTCGTTGGTGTTTGAACAGAGGGAGCTCTGAAAGAGGCACACCTCTCCCCTAGTTAATGATTGGGGAGGGGCCTTGTTCCCTCTGCTCAGTGTCTTAATTGTTTTTTTTTTAAATTAGGAGGAAGGGCTCTCAGAGAGAGAGGGGAGAGACAGAGAGAGAGAGATAGAGATAGAGAGAGGGTTGTGGGAAAGAGGGAGGCTGCGAGGGCAGGTCTCCCCTCACAGCAATGGGTGGGTGCACTCCCCAGATGGCAAAAAAACACAGCACAGTCTTTGGGGTGGTCTTCAGGTGGGGGGAGAAGATGTCTTCACCTGGGGCAGCTAGAGTCACCCAGGCACACACTCCGAACGATGTTCAATAGGTGATTAAATATTCTTCAGCCAGGTAGCTCCAGCTATCCCAGGCTAGGCAATGGGGGGGGAGGGGTGTTTCAATTGTGTGTGGGGCCTAGTTGTAAGCAAGGCCCCCACACACACTTCCACACACACACACCCCCCGCGATGTTCCGGCCCTCAAGTTATCTTCTTTCCTCCCCCCACCGATACAACAAAGTCTATTGGGGAATGCACCAAAACACACCCACCTGTCGAAGATGTGGAAATGACTCTCCCTCCTTCCACACTGGATGGTGTTTCCTCAGGTTGTTCTTTCCCCCTCTCTCCAACTCTCTGTAGTTGTAATAAATGATAATTGTTCAGCTCTCCTCCTCTCCCTCCGGATGTTGAATGGGTAGCAAGCTAGCCCTTTCCTCCTATTCCTGGGCTGGTCTCAGGGCTCTCAAGGCCTTCCAAAACAGGAGCAAAAGTTGATAGCTCCTTCTCTCACTGCTCACTCAGCCAACTGAGCAGGACACGCCTCCACTGCTCCACGATTGGTCCTTGTGCATGAAACTCTTTTTGGAGTTCACCTGCAAAAACATAAAACATTAAACGGTGCCACCCGACCTGGGTGACACTCCAGACATTTACAAGGCCCCTTTTTTCCCCCCTTTTTTTTTTTGTGTTTTTCTTTTTTTTTTTTTTGGGCACTAAAGTCACAATTTTCCCCAGTGCCCCCTATAAAAGGGAAGGGGGACACTAAAAGCACCGGCAATTAAAACAAATTAAACTTTAAAACGTAAAATCAAATTAAAATTTGGTTGCCGGGCGTGATGATGCACTCCAGTCCCTCCGGTGCCCACCTCTCGCGGAAGGCCGCGAGCGTACCGGTGGACACCGCATGCTCCATCTCCAAGGACACCCTGGACCGGATGTAAGAGCAGAAGAGAGGCAGGCAGTCAGGTTGAACGACCCCCTCGACCACCCGCTGCCTGGACCGGCTGATGGCACCCTTGGCCGTGCCCAGGAGCAGTCCTACGAGGAGGCCCTCGGACCTACCCGCTCCCCTCCGCACAGGGTGCCCAAAGATCAGGAGAGTGGGACTGAAGTGCAGCCAGAATTTCAGGAGCAGCCCCTTCAAATAATGGAACAGGGGCTGCAACCTTGTGCACTCAATAAAAACATGGAACACGGACTCCTCCAGACCGCAGAAATTGCAGGCGGCCTGGGAGTCCGTGAACCGGTTTAAAAATTTGTTGCACGGCACTGCTCCATGCACCACCCTCCAGGCCAAGTCCCTGATGAATAGTGGGAGGACCCCTGCGTAGAGTGCCCTCCATCGGGGACCCCCGCCTCCTCCCGATGGCAAGATGGTACGCCATGGCGTGTCCGGACGGCTGGCGAGGATGGCAAAGTTGAGGGTGTGCAGGAGCAGCCCGTACAGGAAACCCCTCCGCGCAGAACTGAAAGGCACGGAGGGGATTTCCCCGAGGCGGCTCAAGTTGTGAGGCGCCGGCCCCCGAGCGAGGTTCCGGGGTTTGGCGCCGATGAGGAATTCCGTCCGGACGGGGGTCAGTTCGGACGGGATCTCCCCACGTGCTTGAGCCTCCTCGATGCACCTAACGGAGTCAGGGCCCAGAGCTGTTTTTAGCGACTTGATGGCATCGGCCGCGTGGCGGACGTTGGCAGAATTTAGGTCCTTGTGCATGAATCACAGAAGGATAGTTTGCAGGTGCAGCAGGTAATCAGGAAGGCAAATGGAATGTTGGCCTTCATTGCAAGAGGGATGGAGTACAAAAGCAGGGAGGTGTTGCTGCAACTGTATAAGGTATTGGTAAGGCCGCACCTGGAGTACTGCGTGCAGTTTTGGTCACCTTACTTAAGGAAGGATATACTAGCTTTGGAGGGGGTACAGAGACGATTCACTAGGCTGATTCGAGAAATGAGGGGGTTACCTTATGATGATAGATTGAGTAGACTGGGTCTTTACTCCTTGGAGTTCAGAAGGATGAGGGGTGATCTTATAGAAACATTTAAAATCATGAAAGGGATAGACAAGGTAGAGGCAGAGAGGTTGTTTCCATTGGTGGAGGAGACTAGAACTAGGGGGCACAGCCTCAAAATACGGAGGAGCCAATTTAAAACCGAGTTGAGAAAGAATTTCTTCTCCCAGAGGGTTGTGAATCTGCGGAATTCTCTGCCCAAGGAAGCAGTTGAGGCTGGCTCATTGAATGTTTTCAAGTCAAAGATAGATAGATTTTTAAGCAATAAGGGAATTAAGGGTTACGGGGAGAGGGCGGGTAAGTGGAGCTGAGTCCACGACCAGATCAGCCATGATCTTATTGAATGGCGGAGCAGGCTCGAGGGGCTAGATGGCCTACTCCTGTTCCTAATTTTTATGTTTTTATGTTCTTATGACCTGGTTTGGCCAGCCATTGCTATGTAGTCATACACCTTTGAAATAACTGCGTCACGTTTGGTTGCTCTACCAATCTCTTCAGCTGTGACTGGCAGTTCATCAATGTATGATAAATAGGCCACTTCTTCCCGATTGGGTGTAATTTGTGATGGGATAGAAACATAGAAAATAGGTGCAGGAGTAGGCCATTCGGCCCTTCGAGCCTGCACCGCCATTCAATGAGTTCATGGCTGAACATGCAAACTCAGTACTCCATTCCTGCTTTCTCGCCATACCCCTTGATCCCCCTAATAGTAAGAACTACATCTAACTCCTTTTTGAATATATTTAGTGAATTGGCCTCAACAACTTTCTGTGGTAGAGAATTCCACAGGTTCACCACTCTCTGGGTGAAGAAGTTTCTCCTCATCTCAGTCCTAAATGGCTTACCCCTTATCCTTCGACTGTGACCCCTGGTTCTGGACTTCCCCAACATTGGGAACATTCTTCCTGCATCTAACCTGTCCAAACCTGTCAGAATTTTAAACGTTTCTATGAGGTCCCCTCTCATTCTTCTGAACTCCAGTGAATACAAGCCCAGTTGATCCAGTCTTTCTTGATAGATCAGTCGCACCATCCCGGGAATCAGTCTGGTGAACCTTCGCTGCACTCCTTGAATAGCAAGAATGTCCTTCCTCAAGTTAGGAGACCAAAACAGTACACAATACTCCAGGTGTGGCCTCACCAAGGCCCTGTACAACTGTAGCAACACCTCCCTGCCCCTGTACTCAAATCCCCTCGCTATGAAGGCCAACATGCCATTTGCTTTCTTAACCGTCTGCTGTACCTGCATGCCAACCTTCAATGACTGATGTACCATGACACCCAGGTCTCATTGCACCTCCCCTTTTCCTAATCTGTCATACTTCAGATAATAGTCTGTCTCTCTGTTTTTACCACCAAAGTGGATAACCTCACATTTATCCACATTATACTTCATTTGCCATGCATTTGCCCACTCACCTAACCTATCCAAGTCACTCTGCAGCCTCATAGCATCCTCCTCGCAGCTCACACTGCCACCCAACTTAGTGTCATCCGCAAATTTGGAGATACTACATTTAATCCCCTCGTCTAAATAATTAATGTACAATGTAAACAGCTGGGGCCCCAGCACAGAACCTTGCGGTACCCCACTAGTCACTGCCTGCCATTCTGAAAAGTACCCATTTACTCCTACTCTTTGCTTCCTGTCTGACAACCAGTTCTCAATTCACGTCAGCACACTACCCCCAATCCCATGTGCTTTAACTTTGCACATTAATCTCTTGTGTGGGACCTTGTCGAAAGCCTTCTGAAAGTCCAAATATACCACATCAACTGGTTTTCCCTTGTCCACTCTACTGGAAACATCCTCAAAAAATTCCAGAAGATTTGTCAAGCATGATTTCCCTTTCACAAATCCATGCTGACTTGGACCTATCATGTCACCTCTTTCCAAATGCGCTGCTATAACATCCTTAATAATTGATTCCATCAGTTTACCCACTACTGATGTCAGGCTGGCCGGTCTATAATTCCCTGTTTTCTTTTTCCCTCCTTTTTTAAAAAGTGGGGTTACATTGGCTACCCTCCACTCGATAGGAACTGATCCAGAGTCAGTGGAATGTTGGAAAATGACTGTCAATGCATCCGCTATTTCCAAGGCTACCTCCTTAAGTACTCTGGGATGCAGTCCATCAGACCCTGGGGATTTATCGGCCTTCAATCCCATCAATTTCCCCAACACAATTTCCCGGCTAATAAAGATTTCCCTCAGTTCCTCCTCCTTACTAGACCCTCTGACCCCTTTTATATCCGGAAGGTTGTTTGTGTCCTCCTTAGTGAATACCGAACCAAAGTACTTGTTCAATTGGTCCGCCATTTCTTTGTTCCCCATTATGACTTCCCCTGATTCTGACTGCAGGGGACCTACGTTTGTCTTTACTAACCTTTTTCTCTTTACATATCTATAGAAACTTTTGCAGTCCGTCTTAATGTTCCCTGCAAGTTTCCTCTCGTACTCTATTTTCCCTGCCCTAATCAAACCCTTTGTCCTCCTCTGCTGAGTTCTAAATTTCTCCCAGTCCCCAGGTTCACTGCTATTTCTGGCCAATTTGTATGACACTTCCTTGGCTTTAATACTATCCCTGATTTCCCTTGATAGCCACGGTTGAGCCACCTTCCCTTTTTTATTTTTACGCCAGACAGGGATGTACAATTGTTGTAATTCATCCATGCGGTCTCTAAATGTCTGCCATTGCCCATCCACTGTCAACCCCTTAAGTATCATTCGCCAATCTATCCTAGCCAATTCACGCCTCATACCTTCAAAGTTACCCTTCTTTAAGTTGTGGACCATGGTCTCTGAATTAACTGTTTCATTCTCCATCCTAATGTAGAATTCCACCATATTATGGTCACTCTTCCCCAAGGGGCCTCGCACAACGAGATTGCTAATTAATCCTCTCTCATTACACAACACCCAGTCTAAGATGCCCTCCCCCCTAGTTGGTTCCTCGACATATTGGTCTAGAAAACCGTCCCTTATGCACTCCAGGAAATCCTCCTCCATCGTATTGTTTCCAGTTTGGTTAGCCCAATCTATATGCACATTAAAGTCACCCATGATAACTGCTGCACCTTTATTGCATGCACCCATAATTTCCTGTTTGATGCCCTCCCCAACATCACTACTACTGTTTGGAGGTCTGTACGCAACTCCCTCTAACGTTTTTTGCCCTTTGGTGTTCTGCAGCTCTACCTATATAGATTCCACATCATCCAAGCTACTGTCCTTCCTAACTACTGCATTAATCTCCTCTTTAACCAGCAATGCTACCCCACCTCCTTTTCCTTTTATTCTATCCTTCCTGAATGTTGAATACTCATGGATGTTGAGTTCCCAGCCACGTCTCCGTAATCCCGATCACATCATATCCGTTAACATCTATTTGCATAGTTAATTCATCCACCTTATTATGGATATTCCTTGCATTAAGACACAAAGCCTTCAGGCTTGTTTTTTTAACACCCTTTGTCCTTTTAGAATTATGTTGTAGTGTGGCCCTTTTAGTTTCTTGTCTTTATTTACTCGGCCTTCCACTATTGCTTTTTTCCTTTCTACCATCTGTTTCTGACTCCACATTACTTCGCCCTATCTTGCTGCATAGGTTCCCATCGCCCTGCCATATTAGTTTAAACACTCCCGAACTGCATTAGCAAATGTTACCCCTAGGACATCAGTTCCAGTCCTGCCCAAGTACAGACCGTCCCTTTTGTACAGGTCCCACTTCCCCCAGAACTAGTTCCAATGTCCCAGGAATTTGAATCCCTCCCTCTTGCACCACTGCTCAAGCCATGTATTGATTCTAACTTTCCTGCTCCCTCTACTCTGATTAGCATGTGGCACTGGTAGCAATCCAGAGATTACTACCTTTGAGGTCCTACTTTTTAATTTAACTCCTAGCTCCCTAAATTCAGCTTGTAGGACCTCTTCCCACTTCTTACCTATATCGTTGGTACCTACATGTACCACGACAACTGGCTGTTCACCCTCCCTCTCCAGAATGCTCTGCAGCCGCTCCGAGTCATCCTTGACCCTTGCACCAGGGAGGCAACATACCATCCTGGAGTCTCAGTTGCGGCCGCAGAAACTCCTATCTATTCCCCTTACAATTGAGTCCCCTATCACTATAGCTCTCCCACTCTTTTTCCCACCCTTCTGTGCAGCAGAGCCCGGCACAGACCAGGCACTAAAAACTGCGCCGATGCACTCAGCAGGCTCCCAGTAGCCACCACTGAGGGGGCAACTGGTCATGATGCTGAGATGGTCATGGCTGTTGAAGCTTTCGAAAGCAAAGGCTAACCTGTGACAGCCCATCAGATTAATGTCTGGACATATAAAGACCCGCTACTGTCTTTAGTTAAGAAATGTGTACTGAACGGAAACTGGGCAGCCACGTATGGGGCATGCCCTGAGGAATTTAAACCGTTTCATAGGCGCAAGGATGAACTCTCGATTCAGGCCAATTGCCTACTGTGGGAAAAACGAGTAGTCATGCCCCAGATGGGCTGAGAGGTGTTTATCAGAGAACTTGTCATGATGAAGGCACACGTTTGGTGGCCAGGTATAGATGCAGACCTGGAACTTTGTGTTCGCAGGTGCAACACGTGTGCTCAGCTGGGCAACGCACCCAGGGATGCCCCCCTTAGCCCCTGGTCCTGGCCCGCCAAGCCATGGCCACGCATCCATGTGGACTATGCAGGTCCTTTCATGGGAAAAATGTTTTTGGTCGTAGACACCTACTCCAAATGAATTGAGTGTGCTATTTTAAATTCACGCATATCCTCTGCCACGGTCGAAAGTCTAAAGGCAATGTTCACCGCCCGTGGTCTACCGGATGTCTTGGTCAGCGACAATGGCCCGTGCTTCACAAGCACTGAATTCCAGGACTTCATGGCAGGCAATGGAATCAACCATGTCAAACGGCACCGTTCAAGCTGGCCTCAAATGGCCAGGCGGAACGAGCAGTGCAGATAATCAAACAGGGGACGCTCAGAATCCAAGGAGGTTCCCTACAAAGCCACTTATCACGCCTCCTGTTGGCCAATAGATCCCGACCACACTCGCTCACAGGGGTTTCACCCGCAGAGTTGCTAATGAAAAGGACACTCAAAACCAGGTTATCCCTTATACACCCTACTATGAAAGAAATCGTTGAGAGCAGGCGTCAGTCACAATGTGACGACCATGACAGGAATGCGAGGGTGCGATGTATTGATGTCAATGACCCTGTTTTTTCCTTAATTACGCTGCAGGGCCCAAATGGCTTGCAGGCACAGTGATTGCCAAAGAGGAGAATAGGGTTTTGGGAGTTAAACTCACCAATGGACAAATCTGCCGCATACATGTGGATCAAACTAAAAGGAGGTTCAGCAACCCCATAGAAGAAGCACAGGAAGAACACGACATAGAGTTTACTCCAGCACAGGTGACCGAATACCGGAACCAAGTGGGAGAGAGCCCAGTCAGTGTGGGCAGTCCGGACAGGCCTGAGGCACCGCAAACAGCAGACACTCAGGCCAGCGCCCAACAACCGGAGCCCCAACTCAGGCACTCTACAAGGGAGCGTAAACCACCAGAGAGACTTAACCTGTGATCCCAATAAGACTTTGAGGGTGGAGGTGATGTCATGTATTCAACTATCATTGTAACCCATGTATAAGCTGACCTAAGTTGTACACCTTGAGAACATTGACCACAAGGGGCGAACTTGTGGGAGACACTCCTAACCTGGACTTTCAGGTATAAAAGGGGAAGCTTCACCCACCTTCATCACTTGAGGTCTTGGTAATAAAGGTTACTGGTCACAGAGTGATCTTCTCTCAAGTATGGGCCTCATGTGCATTTATACTGTATAGTAAGGACATATCAATAACAACAGTGACTGCACTTCAAAACAACTACTTAATTGGCTGTAAAACACTTTTGAATGTCCTGAGGTTATGAAAGGTATAAATACAAGTCTTTCTTTAACATAATGAAATGTAATTTTTGAGCATTCTGATATTTAATTATTTGAAAATATACATCTCTCTTAATTATGGTCTTGTCAAAAATTCAGAAATGTACGTAATACACCTTCAGAAGAAACATATCAAACTCACAGAAAGCCCAACTCACACTGCCCTGTTGCCTTTTGTTTTCTTACTTCTCTCTGAGTAACTAGTAGGTTTGCCAGCCCTCCAGGATTGTCCTGATGTCTCCAGGTCTTCCAGCAACCCAGGAGAAAAATGATTGGAGCATTAAAAAATAGCGATGTGTTTTTTTTTTCATTTTCTTCGAACACTTTAATTTATTAGTTATAAAAATATTGGAGATGGGGAACAAAAGTTGTTTGGATGATTCTTGACTGTCAGTCAATCAGTTAGGAGAGTCTGTTCGCTTTCCAATTGCGGCGGGAGAATGATCATGTGGGGCAACCAATGGTGGGAGCAGGGGGTCATGGAGCTTGTGATGATGACGATACCTCCAGGGATATGCCCAACCAGAGTTAGATACCCAAAGCCACAATATCATTCCAGCTGTCTTCATAACAGAGGACGATCCATCAAAGACAGTGGAATCAGTGACACCATGTTAATAACCCTTCAACTCGGCTGGAGTTTAGCATTTTGATATTTTAAATAACAGTTTTGATATTTGATGTCTCCAAGATAAGAGGAGACTAATTGATGTCATATTTCTGACTGCTCCATTTTTGATCCGGGCGGAGGAGCAGTGGGAGATCAAGGCCCAGGAGCGTGTTCGGGGCCCAGAAGAGGCAAGGGTCCAGGGGCAGCACGGGCCAGTTCACACTGCAATCTATGGATAATAGGAGCATGCGTACACACTAGGTTTGTGCAGCAGAGCTTGGTCACCAGTCATCTTGGTTAACCCTTGCCACTGGATCAAGACCTAGCTCTGTCAAGCCCGTGTAGTGGCTGGTGTGCAACGGCCACCCCACATTAAAAGATGCACAGGCACAGGCATCTTCCACCTTTCAGTATGTAGTTCGGGACCTAGAATGTCAGGTCCCCCATTGAAACACCTGTGAACTCATCCCTTTTTGGTGTGGAAGCAGGTCATCCTCGATACGAGGGACTGCCTAATACTATACATAGGCAACATGATTTCCTCCAATGGGGACTGTTTTCCTGACTGTTATAAGCTCATTGCACTTGTGAGCTCCACAATGAGCTCCCTATACTGTCAGCTGTGGCTCAGTGGGTAGCACACTGCACCGCAGAATCAGGAGGTTGTGGGTTCAAGTCCCACTCCAGGGACTTGAGTACAAAAATCCAAGCTTACACTCCAGTGCAGTGCTGCGGGAGTGCTGCACTTTTGGATGAGATGTTAAACTGAGGCCCTGTCTGCTCTCTCAGATCCCACAGGATTTTTTCGAAGAAGAGCAGGGAAGTTATCCCTGGTGTCCTGGCCAATATCTATTCTTCAACCGATATAACAAAAGCAGATTATCTGGCTGTCAAGCGCTTTGAGATGGCCGGTGGTTGTGAAAGGCGCTATAGAAATCCAAATATTTATTTTATATAAAGTGATGGAAGATAAGTCGTGATTTCAAAATATGATAACACATTAGTAATATTCATATTTAAACATGGCTCAGCACCAAGTTCAGGGATGGGCGAATCGATGGATTTGATTCTAGATCGCTTCACACACCTCTAAAGGTTAGGCCTCAGGGCAAACTCCTAAATCGACTGTTTGCAACCTGACTAATCAACGACCGCTGTACTGGTTGGTTGATCAAAAGAGAAATGAAGAAAGAGCTGCATTTATCTAGCACCTTTGGACATCCTTTACAGCAATGAAGTGCTTTTGAAGTGTAGTCGCTGTTGTAATGTAGGAGACGCGGTAAACAATTTGCACAGAGCAAGGTAACACAACACAATAAAGACCAGATCATCTGTTTTAGTGATATTGGTTGAGAAATAAATGTAACCAGGACACTGTGGACCCCCTCCCCTGCTCTTCTGTAAATACTGCTCTGGGATCTTTAACTTCCACCTGAGATGGCAGGCAGGGCCTCGGTTTAATGTCTTATCTGAAAGACGGCACCTCTGACAGTGTAGCACTCCCACAGTATTGCACTGATCTGTCAGTCTGGATTATGTTCTTAAGACTAAGGTGTGGGGCTGACTCAGAGGCAAGAGTACTACCAACTGGGCCACAGCTGACACTTCCATTGCCAATTATTACCAACTCCTGTGGTATGGACATCTCAATTACGACCTCGAGTCTGACCCCGGCTGAACATTCACCACCAAACCACCACCAACATGGAAGAGGCTACTGGGAAAGTCGTCACTAGGATCCTCCTCAACCGGCTTCTCCCTGTGGCTGAGGAGCTCCTCCCGGAGTCACAGCGCGGATTTCATCCACAACGAGGTACAACGGACATGATTTTTACGGCGCGACAGCTGCAAGAAAAATGCAGGGATCAGCACCAACCCTTGTGCATGACCTTCTTCGACCTTACAAAGGCCTTTGACATTGTCAACCGTGAGGGTCTATGGAGCATCCTCCTCCGTTTCGGCTGCCCCCAACGGTTTGTTACCACCCTCCACCTGCTCCACGATGGCATACAAGCCGTGATCCTGATCAACGAATCCATCGCAGACCCAATCCACTTCTGGACCGGGGTCAAGCAGGGCTATGTCATCGCGCCAACCTTCTTCTCGATCTTCTTCGCTGCAATGCTCCAACTCACACTCAACAGGCTCTCTGCTGGAGTGGAACTAAGCTATAGAACCAGTGGGAACCTGTTCAACCTTCATCACCTTCAGGCCAGGTCCAAGAACGTCCCAACCTGTCGTCGAACTACAGTACGTGGACGACGCTTGTGCCTGCACACATACAGAGACTGAACTCCAAGTCATAGTCAATATCTTCACTGAGGCATACAAAAGGATGGGCCTTACACTAAACATCCGTAAGACAAAGGTCCTCCACCAACCTGACCCCGCCACACCGCACTGTCCCCCAGTCATCAAGATCCATGGCACGGCCTGGACAATGTGGACTACTTTCCATACCTTGGGAGCCTATTATCAGCAAGGGCAGATATCACCGACGAGGTTCAACACCGCCTCCAGTGCGCCAGTGCAGCCTTCGGCCGCCTGAGGAAAAGAGTGTTCAAAGATCAGGCCCTCAAATCAGCCACCAAGCTCATGGTCCTCAAGCTGAGCACCTCGAGTCTTGTCGCCGAGAGCAAGCAGAAAAGAAGCGCAGGCAGCGGAAGGAGTGTGCGGCAAACCAGTCCCACCCATCTGTTCCTTCAATGACTGTCTGTCCCACCTGTGACAGAGACTGTAATTCCCGTATTGGACTGTTCAGTTACCTGAGAACTCATGTTTTGAGTGAAAGCAAGTCTTCCTTGATTTCGAGGGACTGCCTATGATGATGGAAGAGGCCATGAGGCAGACACAGCACAAGATATAAGTTCTCCTTAACAACATGGGTCTTACTGCCGATGAGGCACAAGGGAGAACCCTGAACTATAACTGTTATGTATGTAACTCTAGGTAACCTGTAACAATAGGTAGAGGGCTACCTGTTGGAGTCCCAAGGAATCCCAGCATCCCTTGGGAGCACTGTATACAAGCAGGCCTCCCATGCTGTACTGGCACTCTGGAGTTTAAATAAAGGAGCTAAGGTCACACTTACTCACTGTCTACAGTACTCAGTTGAATTACTTTATTATGAGCATAACAATTGGCGACGAGATAATGAACAACCATGCAAAAATGCAAAGAACTGTTGGTATCCTGGAGAAATTCTCAGAAGGGGACGATTGGGAGGCCTTCCTGGAGTGACTCGACCAATACTTCGTGGCCAACGAACTGGAAGGGGACGAGAACACTGCCAAATGAAGGGCGATCCTCCTTACCGTCTGTGGGGTGACAACTTATGGCCTCATGAAGAATCTTCGAGCTCCGGTGAAACCAACAACCAAATCCTATGAAGAACTGTGTTTGCTGGTCCGGGAGCACCTAAATACGAAGGAAAGCATTCTGATGGCAAGGTATCGATTCTACACGTGTCAATGGTCTGAAGGCCAAAAAGTGGCGAGCTATGTCGCCGAACTGAGGCGCCTTGCAGGATATTGAGAATTCGATGGATTCCTGGAGCAAATGCTAAGAGATGTTTTTGTGCTTGGCATTGGCCATGAGGTTATCCTTCACAAACTATTGACTGTTGAAACACCGAATCTGAGCAAAGCCATAACGATAGCCCAGGTATTTATGTCCACCAGCAATAACACCAAACAAATTTCACAGCATAAAGAGGTTTCGGCTAATACTGCACACAAAGTAACATCATTTTCAGGCAGGAATGCATATGGCAGAACGTACACGCCGGCAGCTGCATGACCTCAGATGACCCAGAGTCCGCCATCAATCATTAATGCGAGGCAGTTAACATCTTGCTGGCTTGCGGAGGTGATCATCGAGCCCATCAGTGCCACTTCAAACATTATGCGTGCAAAGGCTGTGGAACAATGGGACAAGCTGCAAACCCCGCAAACTACCACGTTGCAGAGAAAGATCGATCCATGGTTGATCAGGCTGAACTAGAGACTCGAACTGAGGAGGCAGACATGTACGGGGTACACACCTTGACCACGAAATGTCCACCGATCATGTTAAAAGTTGAACTGAACTGAATTCCAGTATCCATGGAACTGGACACGGGTACGAGTCAGTCTATCATGACAGGCTGTGGTACAACAAGGCACACAGGCCCAAACTTAGCCCCATTCATACCAAGCTAAGATCTTACAACAAAGAGCTAATTCCTATTATTGGCAGTGCAGAAGTAAAAGTCTCCTATGATGGAGCAGTGCACGAACTCTCACTATGGATTGTACCAGGAGATGGCCCCACACTGTTCGGCAGAAGCTGGCTGGGAAAAATCCGCTGGAACTGGGACGACATCCGAGCGCTCTCGTCCGTTGACAATGCCTCATGAGCCCAGGGGTTCTGAGCAAGTTCCCATCGTTGTTTGAGCCATGCATTGGAAGTTTCTCGGGGGCGAAGGTGCAGGTCCACTTGGTTCCTGGTACATGACCCATTTACCACAAGGCACGGGTGGTGCGAGCGAAAGTGGAAATTGAGCTGAACAGGTTGCAGCGAGAAGGCATCATCGACTGGTGGAGTTCAACGAGTGGGCCAGTCCGATTGTTCCAGTTCTCAAAGGCGACGGCACGATAAGAATTTGTGGGGACTATAAAGTAACGATTAAATGTTTTTCGCTACAGGACCAGTACCCGCTACCCAAGGCAGACGACCTAATTGCAACCCTGGCTGGAGGAAAGACTTTCACCAAGTTGGACCTGCCCTCGGCCTACATGACGCAGGAGCTGGAGGAACTATCGAAAGGCCTCACCTGCATCAACACACACAAAGGTCTGTTCATCTAGAATAGATGCCTGTTTGAGATTCGATCGGCTGCAGCAATTTTCCAAAGGAACATGGAGAGCCTGCTAAAGTTGGTTCTGCGCACCGTGGTTTTCCAGGACGACATACTGGTCACAGGTCGGGACATCATCGAACTCTTGCAGAACCTGGAAGAGGTTCTAAGTCGGCTAGATTGCTTGGGACTCAGGTTGAAACGCTCAAAGTTTGTTTTCCTGGCGCCAGAGGTCAAGTTCTTAGGAAGAAGAATCATGGCAGATGGCATCAGACCCACCGACACCAAGACAGAGGCCATCAAGAACTCGCCGAGACCACAGAACGTGATGGAACTGTGGTCGTTCGGCGGACTCCTCAACTATTTCGGTAATTTCCTACCTGGGTTAAGCACCTTGCTCGAACCCCTACATGTGCTACTACGCAAGGAAGATGACTGGGTATGGGGGAAATCACAAGAGGCTGCTTTTGAGAAAGCCAGAAATCTGTGTTATGTTCCAACAAACTGCTTGTTCTGTATAACCCATGTAAACGATTAGTGCTAGCTGGGGTTGCATCTTCATATGGAGTCGGGTGTGTGTTACAACAAGCTAACGAATCGGGAACATTGCAACCTGTCGCCTATGTGTCCAGGAGTTTGTTCAAGGCCAAAAGGGCTTCCAGCATGATTGAAAAAGAAGATCTGGCATGCATTTACAGGATGAAAAAAATGCACCAGTATCTATTTGGTCTCAAGTTTCAACTAGAAACTGACCATAAGCCGCTCATATCACTATTCTCAGAGAGCAAAGGGATTAACACCAATGTCTCTGTCCGTATCCAAAGATGGGCGCTCACGCTGTCTGCATACAACTATGTAATCCACCACAGATCAGGCACAGAGAACTGCGCTGAAGCTCTCAGTCGGCTACCATTGCCCACCACCGGGGTGGAAATGGCACAGCCTGCAGAATTGCTCTTGGTGATGGATGCATTCGAAAACGAAAAGTCACCCGTTACGGCCCACCAGATCAGGACCTGGACCAGCCAGGATCCTTTACTGTCCCTTGTAAAAAACTGTGTCCTCCATGGGAGCTGGTCCAGCGTCCCAGCGGAGACGCATGAAGAGATCAAGTAGTTCCAGCGGCGCAAAGACGAAATGTCCATACAGGCGGAATGTCTTTTG
Source organism: Pristiophorus japonicus (assembly GCF_044704955.1). NCBI lineage: Eukaryota > Metazoa > Chordata > Chondrichthyes > Pristiophoridae > Pristiophorus > Pristiophorus japonicus. The sequence continues at coordinate 32,761,653 of NC_091981.1, read as the reverse complement.
TGGGATAATCGCGTGGTTTTGCCTAAGAAAGGCAGGGAAATGTTCATACGCGACCTACACAGTACCCACCCAGGCATAGAAAATGATGACAGCTATAGCCAGATCCCATGTGTGGTGGCCCAGCATCGACTCAGACTTAGAGTCATGCGTGCGCCAATGCAATACTTGCTCTCAACTGAGCAATGCACCCAGGGAGGCACCACTAAGTTTGTGGTCATGGCCCTCCTAACCGTGGTCTAGGATCCAAGTTGACTTCGCTGGCCCATTTCTAGGCAAAATGTTTTTGGTTGTTGTGGACGCTTATTCAAAATGGATTGAATGTGTAATAATGTCTGTAAGCACGTCCACTGCCACCATTGAAAGCCTACGAGCCATGTTTGCCATGCAAGGCCTGCCTGATGTTCTTGTCAGCAACAATGGGCCGTGTTTCACTAGTGCTGAATTCAAGGAATTCATGACCCGCAATGGGATCAAGCACGTCACATCTGCCCCGTTCAAGCCTGCATCCAATGACCAGGCAGAACGGGCAGTCCAAACCATCAAGCAAAGCTTGAAACGTGTGTCAGAATGCTCCCTGCAGACCCGCCTGTCCCGAGTCCTGCTCGGCTACCGCACCAAACCCCACTCGCTTACCGGGATTTCCCCAGATGAACTGCTCATGAAAAGCGCACTCAAAACAAGACTCTCTCTTGTCCACCCTGATCTCCATGATTCCGTCGAGGGCAGGCGGCATGTACCATGATCGCGCAAACTTGTCACACGATATTGCAGTCAATGACTCTGTATTTGTACTCAACTGTGGACGTGGTCCGAATGGCTTGCTGGCACTGTCATAGCCAAAGAAGGGAGTAGGGTGTTTCAGGTCAAACTGCAAATTAACTAACTTGCAGAAAGCATTTGGACCAAACCAAGCTGCGATTCACAAACAGCCATGAACAACCCGAAGAGGACACCACCAACTTCGACCCTCCAACACACACACAAGTGGCAACCGATATCACTGTTGACTACGAAGCTGAACTCACCATCCCCAGCAGCATGGCAAGACCAGCTGCCCAGCAGCCCAGCGAAGAACCAACCAACACCTGCATTTGTACTGAGACGATCGACAAGGGAGCAAACAGCCCCAGATCGTCTCACCCTATAAATAAGTGTACTATTGACTTTGGGAGGGAGTGATGTTATGTATGTAACCCTCGGCAACCTGTATCATACCGCCACCAGAGGGCCTACCTGTTGGAGTCCCAAGGGATCCCAGCATCCCTTGAGAGCACTGTATACTTCACTCAATGTTGCTTTTTTAAATCCCCCCCCCTATACCCTGAATATTGACCGTGGTCTGGGTAAGGGGGAGGTCTAGGTTGGTTATGGATACCGACGCTCCCGTGTCTACTAGCATGTTGCACTGCCGGCCCCCTAACACCGCACTAATGAACATACGGGAATCTAGCGTTGGCTGTTCCAACCGTCCTTCGGGGGTCGGTAACCCCTAGCGGCCACCACTAGCCAGTTTGAGCAGGTTAAGGAGCTCTTCATTAGAGGGTGGCTCCGGCGGGGGCAATACCTCTCGAGGAGGAGTCACAGAAGAAGTTTGCCTTCACTATAAAGGGGAGACAATATACGTGGACAAGGGTGCCCCAGGGGTTTCACAACAGCCCGGGAATATTTCACCGGGCATTGTCAGGGATCTTGGAACCCCTGGATGTAGGGGAAGGAAGCACTGTACTACAGTACGTGGACGATATTCTTATCGCCTCAGGTACTGAGGCACAACACCTAGTGGCCCTAACTACAGTACTAGGGGCCTTACAGCGCTCGGGGTTGAAGGCTAGCCCTAGGAAAGCCCAGGTCGGAAGAAGGGAGGTTACATACTTGGGATACGTAGTATCCCAAGGGAACAGGCAGATGCCCGCTGATAGGAAGGAGGCTATTAGAACTATGCCTGGACCTGAGACAGTAAGAGGGGTTCGACAGATATTGGGGCTATTTAATTATTGCCGGAACTTTATTCCAGAATATGCAGAAATGGCCCAGCCAATACAAGATCTAGTGAAAGGAGGTAAACCATCCCAGGAGCCTGTCGACTGGGGCCGCCCCCAAGAGGCGGCATTCACACAGCTTAAATACGCCCTTATGAGCGCAACCGCCTTGGGGTTACCGGATCAGAATAGGCCCTTCCACCTGTATATGTACAATAGTGAGACCCACTACAATGCAGTGGTAACCCAGGAACACGGGGATAGACAAAGACCCGTCGCATACTACTCCACGAAACAAGGAGCAGTGGCCGCGGGCCTATCTCGATGTGTCGCAACCCTTGATTGTGCAGCATGGGCCGTGAGGGTTAGCGAGCCTATCATAATGACAGGTCAGATTATCCTGCATACGCCACATACCCTTGTGGAACTGCTTAACACCGGGAGGCTAAGGACGATATCAGACGCACGACACGCCAATTGGGAAGCAATGCTTTTGCCCCCAAATGGCGCCTTGACTATCATAAAGGATAGCGGGAATAATCCCGCAGGCTGGATAATCACCGAAGGCAAGGAGCACCAGTGTGACCCCACGAGGAGCGAGGAAGAAGGGAGCCAGATTAGGGAAACCCCACTCGAAAGGGCAGATATGGATCTTTATGTAGATGGATCCCGTCGATATGTAAACGGAACCCCCCCGGACAGGGTGGGCAGTCGTGGACAGCAATGGGCAAGACAGGGGAAAGGGTGCCCTAGAGGGAAATCTATCAGCTCAGGTAGCGGAATTGGTAGCCCTTACCAAGGCACTGAAACTAGCAGCAGGAAAAAGGGTCAACATATACACTGACAGCCGGTACGCCTTCGGAGTGGTGCACGACTACATGACTGCTTGGAGGAGGCGGGGATACGTGACTTCGGGAGGGGGACCCATTAGGCATGAAGAGATAGTCAAGGGATTGGTAGAAGCTTCCCTCCTCCCTCAGGAATGTGCAGTAATAAAAATTAAAGCGCCCTCGAAAATCACAGACAGGCACGAGCAGGGACATGCCTGGGCAGACGAAGCTACCAGACAGGCAGTGAAGCAGACAGGACCCTGATTGGCTCATGTGTCACCCAAACAGAAGAAATAAACATACTCAAGGTACAGGGAGAATCCACCCCGCAAGAAATAAAAGGATGGGAACAGAACGGAAGAAGAAAGGGGGCGGATGGAGTGTGGAGGAGGGATGACAACGTGGTGGCCCCGGAATGTCTCCGACAGAATCTATTGGGTCTCTACCATTCTATTGGGTCTCTACCATGGGTACACCCACACTGGTAGGACTGGCATGATAAACTCCATGTCACGATGTTGGTGGTGGGAAGGAATGGGGAGAGACGTAGAAAACTATTGTAGGAGGTGTATAACCTGCGCAAAATACAACCCGGGAAAAAGGATAAAGGTCCGACTGGGACACCAACCTGGTAGTAATAGATCAATTTACAAAGTGGGTAGAAGCCTTTGCCACCAGGAATTGCACCACCGATACAGTGGCTAAAATCCTGGCTGGGGAAATAATACCCAGGTGGGGGATGCCACTGCAGTTGGACTCAGATCAAGGTACACATTTTACAGGGAAAGTCATGAAACAAGCCTGTGTCCTGCTAGGGATTAAACAAAAATTCCACATCCCGTACCATCCGGAATCGTCCGGATTAGTAGAGCGGATGAATAGGACTCTAAAAACTGCATTGGTCAAGGCAATCGAGGAGACCGGGAAGGGGTGGGTTGAGTTACTTCCACGAGTCCTAATGAAATTAAGAGTCACCCCTAACTGAACCACCGGACTGACCCCCTTTGAGCTAATGACAGGCAGAGCTATGAGATTTCCAGAAGTATTAGTATCTGGGAGTGCGGACGTGGGACCCTACAATGACAAGATACGGAGGTTCGTCATGGAGCTATGTAAACAGCTGCATGGATTACGAGCGCAAGCTAGGGACCAACAAGCCATTAAAGATTTAGAAAGGGATACGAAGGAACAAAGGGTTCAGGTACCCACCATAGGGAGCCAGGTCATGGTGAGGTTAAATCCCGAGAGACCCGGACTCTCACCAAAATGGACCGGTCCCCACCAAGTGATCATGATCAGCGACACATGCGCTTGCATAGATATGGGGGGTATTGGTAGATGGAAGCACTGGACCCAGTTGAAACGATTTGGATCTTAACCGACCGGTGAACACCGGAAACGTTGTGTTTTACAGGATCCTATTCCTCCTTGGAGCCGGGACATCATCCGACGAAGGAAGCTACAGACCCCAAGGCCTATACTATAGAACATCTGAAACTATTAACTGTGATTCGAGAGCCTTAGTGGTGGTAGCCGGTACAACAGTAGATTTAAATTGTAGCATTGGACTAACGGGCATAACTTAATTCAACCCGGATGACAATCGACATTGGGGGTGGACTAATAACCAGGGCATAACAGTAATAGTAAACGAGACCACAGTGTGCTTCGTGCTAGAGAAGAAATGGGGAAGTTGTACTCACAGGGAGGCGGCACAAATAAGGTGCACGCCTGTCTTTGCCCAATTCTCAGGGAGACCTCAACCAGGGGATACCAGTTGGAGAATATGCCCGGCCTCCCCGTGTGTGGGTACAGATCAGTGGTGTTGGGACATTCGAGTCCGGAATAGATCCACCACCGTTGCTCCAACAACCACTCTGGGAACTACAACTCTTTATAGTACCACCACACATCCCCCTCCCACATGCCCGTCCATAAAGATGGGAGTCACAGGGAGATTAGTAATAAGGAAATCTAAGAAGAAGATACATTTTGGGGTGCGGCAACGGCTACTTACGGTGGTCCTAAACCTCACGGATATCATCCTTCCTAGCTTCTGTGGGAATGAGACTATAAGTCTGTACCAGAATCTAACTCAGAGAATCCTTGAAGGCCCGGAGTCCACAACCATGAGATTCAATACCAGAAAAGGGATAGATCGAGGTCGAACGAAGAGGGATATACTGGAAATGCTGGGCACGGGTTACGCTGCGGGACTTGCAACAGTGAATACCATAGACCTGTATGCAATAGAGGATAGGGTCAATACCTTGACGCAAATCTTGAGGGGTGTGCTGGGGAGGGACATGGATAACCAAGTCCTACAAGACAATAAATTTGATCCATGCAATGGGAAACGCTATAAGTAAATGATTACAAGCTGAGATAGTTTGCTCCAGGTATGGGGCCTGGATATCAAGTGAGGTACAACATAACTTGGAGCAACTCCAAAATGGGGACATACCAGATTGGATCCCAAACAGTATACTTAACAATTGGACTCTAGATAAAAAGGTGAATAACACATGCGAGGTACGAAGGAATAGCCACGCATGGGTGCCAAAATTCAGATGTATTACTGGGCGAGTGAATATGATTGGATTTGTGTTGTCCATACCACAGTATGATGTAACAAAGGGAGACCCCTTATGCCAGATTGATAATATCGGTGAAGTGAGAAACCAAACTCGGTTGCGTTACCATCAGCCTGCCAGATGGGTGATTAAAGTTAACAATAGTACCAGAGGCATTGCCATAACCGACTGCTATAAAAATAACCAAGTGGTTTTATGTCGAGGTACGCCACGAATGACGAATGATGAGTGTGGATTCCACCAGATAAACGGATGTATGCTGAGTATCACTCCTCTTGAACACGACCTGGAGACCATTGCTGCCCCGCAAGGGAACGGAGAGTGGTGCGTGAGCACGGGGGCAGCCAACCTAACCATTAAGACCAGGGGAGGAGTCACCCCCTGTGTCCTCATTAGTCCTAACTTCTGCTTCAGACCGAAGGGTGAAATAGACATAGACGGATATCATATTCATCCCAAGGCAACGGAAATCATCCACAGAACAATCACGGATACCCTCCGAGAAGGGTACGAAGAGGCGGTATAGGAACCGCAAGGCAAACAGATACCGGAATTAAATGAGGAACAATTACGTCTGGTGCAAGGAATCCAAAATCAAAGACGACAGTATATCCGGCTGATGGAAGAAATAGGCAATTTACAGAGAGACACTAACGCAATGCTGGCTGACCAGCCCTGGTACTCAAAGCTGTGGGACATTGGACTTAATATTCAAATTCACCCATGGATAAGAATAATATCACACGTACTTGTAGTAATACAGGGCCTTGTTCTGTTGGTCATGATTGGATTAACATGTGCACGAATAAAACAGGCCAAACGACACGTCAGGGCACGCACTATGATTAAGGCCATAAGGGGTGAAAATTTAAGCAGTCCGACTGGAAGGACTTACCTTATATAACTCTGTGGGAAGGTTTCAGGGGATCCCGAAGCTTGGGAGATGGCCACCCAGGTGAACGAGCCTATCTGGAACTCGCCTACAGGGAGATAGTTGTCGGGAATTATGGCCAGCTTGGCGTATAGCCAAGGGCCAAAAGGGAGGGAATTGTAAGAGAAATTTGGCATTAGGGGTACCAGCAGGACAAGGGTTAAAGTGCTGGTTCCTGCATAAGGAGGTAAAGACTTTTCTTCTCGCGCCTTGTATCTCTTCTCACGCCTTGTATCTCTTCTCACGCCTTGTACATTCCAGCTCCAAGGTTCCAGAAGGTACTGTTATGGGTTGGGATACCAGATAGTATTCCAACATGGAATGTCAATAGGAGAGAACCTAAACAGACTGCTGATAAGGTGTTGAGAAGAGACCAGAGAGACTTCATGGCACCAAAGGAAATGTATAACAAATCCCAACGTAATGATACCATTCTGGGAACAGTCTAAGATGGTCACGAGATCATGGCCTGTCAGTCAGAGCTCATGACCTGTCAATCCGGAGTAGTACTGATAAGGTAGTCCAATTAGGGAAGTAGCGCTGATAAGGTAGTCCAATTAGAGATCTAGGGACATCTTGTCCGGGAACAGAGGGGTTTTTGAAATGTATAAAAGTTGTATGACTGTGCTGTTCGGGGAGCATCCCCACTCACAGCCGGCTGTGATGCGGGTTGTTCCCGGACGTTCGTAATAAAGATCGTTATACTTTGCCATCCGTCTCTGTCTGCTAACTTCGAGAATTGCTACGTGGGCTGGGGTGAGCGTCGACCCTCTATATCAGTGGGCCCGCTCGTGGGAAAAGAAGCCTTCCCTCTCTCCCCCAACATAAGCAGGCCTCCCATGCTGTACCGGCACTCTGGAGTTTAAATAAAGGAGCTGAGGTCACACTTACTCACTGTCTACAGTACTCAGTTGCATTACTTTATTATGAACATAACAGGAAGAAGCTGGTAGCGGCAACATCATCTTACGGATTTGCCTCTATATGATGTTGATAATGGCAGTCGATCACTGTCATTAGAACTGTCATTTCTGTCTGGATCAGGCCCTGGTGAACCCTTTGGCCTGCTCTGTGTGGACTTACATTGTGTTGGGGGGGCAGCTGAAGTGAGACCGGTGGGATTTCAAGCAGAAGTCGAGATCCTACCAGTCCTGCCTCTTTTACTTAAGCACCCATGGTTGTTACTTAGGCTGGACATACTGGAGATTGGCACTAGTGAGTCCAGCCCCCAAATTCCTGCCCCACCCACTCAGATCCATGAGTTTAAGACTTAAGGCTCTTTGCTGAAGTGCTGTTTATGTGTAATACTCTAGTATCATAGAATCATACAGCACAAAAAGAGACAATTCAGCTCCATGCTTGTACCAGCTCTTTGAAAGAGCTCTCCAATTACACCCACTCTCTTGCTCTAGTGCACATCTAAAATGGTATGTAACATACATTGAACTATTGGCGCACACCCATATAATCATCTTCGTTGTTAAATGCACCTTACTTGTTACTGTATGTCCTAACAATGTGAACTTCTTATCCCTGGTTCATTGCTTGTAGGTCAGATCTGTAATGAAAGAGGACAATGCAAATACTGCCCCTCTGTTCTTCTGAGGGGAACTTGGTGTGGGGATGTGGGCAATGGGGAGTTTGAAGGACTTGTCCAAGCTGATGGCTAGTGCCAATTTGAACACCTTCATTATTCTCATTCTAAGGATGTCACTTTATAAGTTTGTTACTGAAGTACCACCCAAGGGCTTCACACCAGTGCTACCAGGTCGGTTGCCAGACAGATTAATGGGAATGGTCAGCCATGGCCCCAGCAGCATGGGCTTGGTCAAGACTGTCAAAGACCAAACAGCTGGCTGTTTGTACAGCCGCACACCCACGTCCTAACATTGACTTTCTGTGACGGTGCCAGAAAGTGTGCAGGCAGCCACTGCAATGGAGACATGCTCATCTAAGACCTAGCTCCAAGGAAATGGACGGCCAGTTTAACAAGCTCAATGTGCAGCCACCTCACTGACCTCAGCTCCTGCTGGAGCATCTCGAAGGAGCAGTAGATCAGGTTCAAGAGCATGTAAATTTCTCAGAATGTGGGCATTGCTGGCAGGGTCAGCATTTATTGCACATTCCCCTAGTTACCGTGAGAAGCAGATGCAGTTTGATATAGCTGTGTCTCTTGATAGGCTACTTTAGAGGGCAGTTAAGAGTCAACAAGTTAGAGTCATATATAGACCAGATGGATAAGGTTGTCAGTTTCTTTCCCTAAAGGACATTAGTGAACCAGTTGGGTTTTAACAGCAATCCGACAGCTTCATGGTCACTTTTATTGTGCCAGCTTTTTATTTCCAAAGTTTTCTAAAAAATGGAATTCAAATTCTCAAACTGCCGTGGTGGAATTTGAACTAACATTCTCTGGATTACTCATCCTCTGCAAGGATTACTCATCCTATAAAGCAAGTCTTTCTTTATCTGCTCTCTGTACATAGTCTTCATCTGCAGTGGGTTTACTGTGTGTCCGTGTCCGACACAGCTTTGTATCAAAGAATCAAATGCAACTATTGACAGGTCAACTTATTAAAAATATTCTAATTGCAGCAACGATCCCCAAATTGCTGAAGAAGTAATCATTATGATACAAGAAATATAGAAATTCTAGACAATATAAATATTCAGCATCTAGCATTTGTACGCTCTGGAATCTAATGGGATTTGAAAGCTGCCAAGCTACACTGAGGAACAAATTAGAAAATAAAACAAACAACTAAATGCAGAATCACTGTTGTTGCGAACTTGCACTAATAAAAATGTTAATGTCAATCTGAAGCTGAACCTTGCATGTTTTCCTGCATTTCCTCCATCTCCTTTACCGTTCTGTCCTACAATGCCAATATTGACCACTCGAACTCCCACAAAAAGTTGCTATTTTTATTTTTGTGCAGAGCAGTCTCTGCTTTTGATGCCTTCTACTGGGTTATCTCTCAGTGGCAGCTTGAAGACTAATCTCTCTTTGACTTAAATGCCAAAGGGCAGGGATGACATTTGCTGCAAAAACTCTCAGGCAAATTCATCATCTGAACTGCACTTTGAACAAGTGGACAACTGCCATGTGTCGGCTTTCAGGAATCTTATTTCAAAGGTAAAGCAGTGCCTTGGCATTTAAAAAAAAACTTCATATTGGGGGCAGGGGGTGGGAGAGAGAGAAATCTAGCTTTCATACATGTATATGTGCTTTGAATAATTAAAATGCTGATGCTTTTGGAGTAAATTTCAAAGTTCTGCCATTGTCATCCTTCATTCAGCTTGTGGTTTGCTGCCCTGATCCCAGTAATGATTTTCCCACAATCTCGCCATTCACTCATGTCTTCACTGTGTAATTATTTTCTCTCCTACGCTTGCTTTGTTTTCTATAAGGTGTCTGCTGTGGCTCAGTGGGTAGCACTCTCGCCTCTGAGTCAGAAGATTGTGGGATCAAGCCACACTCCAGAGGTTTGAGCACATGATCTGGGCTGACACTCCAGCGCAGTAGAGGGAGTGCTGTATTGTCGGATGAGACGTTAAACCGAGGTTCCATCTGCCCCTTCAGCTGGTTACAAAAGATCCCATGGCAATTTTTCGAAGAAGAGAAGGGGCATTCTCCTCTGTGTGCTGGCCGATATTTATCCCTCTATCAACATCACTAAAACAGATTATCTGGTCATTATCTCATTGTTGTGTGTGGGAGCTTGCTCTGCACAAAATGGCTTTCGCGTTTCCTACATTACAACAGTGAATACACTTCAAAAGTACTTGGTTGACTGTAAAGCACTTTGGGACACCCTGAGGTTGTGAACGGAGTTATATAAATGCAAGTCTTTCTTTACTTTTGTTGTTTATTGGTGCCCAGGATCTAATATAGTGATTTATTTTAAAGGCGAACTCAATACTGTTTGGAGAATTGTTCAGTTCTTTTCTGCCTAGGAAGAGAAGCAAAATGATATAGTTGAGGTGAATTTCCTCAGAGCTTCTCCTCATCGGCTGGAGTAACTTCGGCGGAGGTCTAGCAGATAATATGGCCATGAAGTACCATACTCTTTTCAGGGCCCCTTTATTGCAAAATTGGGGAAAGTACATTTTATGGCCAGCAAGTTGGGGTGTTAGTTCTTTCCGGGTGACACCCAGCAGTCTATGTTCTATCTCCTTTAGGAAGGTTTGGAGATCAATCGCACTGAAATTCTAAGCTCTTCTTCTAATCCTCCTGTCCCTTCTTTGGCTTCTGTGCCAAATCCTCCAGTGAAACACATTCGTGAAAAGTGGGATAAAATCACACATGAGCCACCCACACTTGACAGCAAACTTAAAGGGTTAAATTATGAGGACAGTTGCATAGACTAAGCTTGTATTCCCTTGGATACAGAAGACTAAGGGCTGATTCTGATTGAGGTATTTAAAATGATTAAATAAGTTGATAGGGTAGATAGAAGTGGCGGGAGTCCAGACAGCGGAACATAACCTTAAAGTTAGAGCTAAGCCGTTCAAGGGTGATGTCAGGAAGTATTTCTTCACACAAAGGCTAGTGGAAATCTGGAACACTCGTTCTCAAAAATCAGTTTTGAAAATGTCAAAATTGAGATTGATAGATATTTTTTGGGTAAGAGTATTAAGGGTTACAGAACCAAGACAGGTTGATGGAGTTAACATACATATTAGTCATTCTCTAATTGAATGGTGGAACAGGCTCAAGGGGCTGAATGGCCTACCCCTGTCTTCCTAACTCAGTGATGTAAACATTTTGCTACTTACCTTCCATTCCCCAGCCTGCTTCTGCAATCTGCTGTCAGGCTTGGCTTTTTAAAGGCTGCTCTCTCATTTCCAATCTCATTTAGCACCTTTCTCTTTTTTTACATGGGATTTGCAATAGAGATTCTAAGTAGTGCATTAACGCCCTACAGGGAGTGAAACTGGCCAACCCTACCTGATCTGGCCTACATGCGACTCCAGTCCCACACTTTGTCTCTGACTCTAAATCATCTTAGAGCACTGAGGGATGGGCAATAAATGTAGCCATTCCAGCATTGCCTACAACCCAAGAACAATATTTTAAAAATATGTAAATGAGATGACATGAAATTCTGGCAAATTCAGTTATGCAGAGTACAGGCGGCTGCAACTCTGGGCACATTGATGCAAATCCCGGGGAAAATCACCTCATGGAATTTTATACTGTATTATTTTATTAAAGTGTCAGCTGTGGCTCAGTGCGTAGCACTCTCACCTCTGAGTCAGAAGGTTGTGGGATCAGGTCCCTCTCCAGGCTGACACTCCAGTGAGGTTCTGAGGAAGCACTGCACTGTCAGAGGTGCCACCTTTTGGATGAGACGTTAAACCGAGGCCCCGTCTGCTCTCTCAAGTGGATGTAAAAGATCCCATGACACTATTTCGAAGAAGAGCAGGGGAGTTATTCCCGGTGCCCTGGCTAATATTTATCCCTCAATCAAAATAACAAAAACAGATTATCTGGTCATTATCACATTGCTGTTTGTGGGAGCTTGCTTGTTTGCAGATTGGCTGCCGTATTTCCTACATTCCAAGAGTACTTCATTGGCTGTAAAGCGCTTTGAGACGTCCAGTGGTCCTGAAAGGCATGATATAAACTCAAGTCTTTCTTTTCTTTATTTTAAATGCAATTTTGATATAAACAAGTTGGAGGTTTGCAGGCGTATTTATCCAGGTCTGTACTTCCTTCCCATAATGGCAGGTGATTTTACTATCTTCCTCTAAAGAGCTCCTTCGATGGTACGCAATCTTAACTGTATTGTCTATCATCCCCTAAGATGCTTTTCTGTGGCTCGGCTCTACTCAGTCAGCAGAATAGACAGAATGGGGGTCAATTCTTCATTCAGATCTGTCAATCAAGGTAAGCCCACACCAGCCGAATCTATTGCACGGGAGGAATAGGTCAGGGCTTTCTCATTAACTTCTTTGTTAAGTTTTCTAGAGTTTTTAATCAGCTTTCCATTCTGTTGACCCTGTGGCACATGCAACCTCTTTCTTCAGGCTTTCTACTTAAACGTCATCCAAGTCTCCGTGTTGAGAATAAGAGATGTCACCAGCATTACAGTTACATAAGAGTGGGAGTGAGTTAAAGATGCAACACCTTTTTAGTTAAAAAAAATATAGGTCAGTATGAAACTCAGATTCAACAAAATGCTCAGTGCTCATTTTAAATTATACATTCTGCCCTTATTTTTACATTTGCATAGCCTGTTTGTATTATAAGTTGTTATTGTTGCTGCTGCTGGTGTTGTTGCTGATGTTACTGGTATGGCTGGTGTTGTTGGTGCTGGGGTTCATCTTGGTCCGACTCTGAGCATAAGCGGCACACATGCTGTCAGAGGTGCCATCTTTTGGATGAGACGTTAAACCGAGGCCCCGTCTGCTCTCTCAAGATCCCATGGCATGGATTAAAATAGGGGTGAGGTGTAAAACAGGCACCCGACCTGAACATAGCCCATTCCCCAGGATAGATGCCAGATAAAGTGGAGATCAGAGGTACAATCCTCCAATGTAGTGAGAATCCCTGCCTGAACTTCACCACCTCTCTAACTCTCTTTGTTCCTTCAAGATGCTCCTTAAAACATACCACTTTGATCAAGCTTTTTGCTCAGCTGTGCTAATTTCTACTTATGTGGCTCGCTGTCAAATGTTTTATTTCGTAATACTCCTGTGAAGCACTTTGGGACGTTTCACTATGTTAAAGGTGCTATATAAAAACAAGTTGTTGTTGTTGTTGAGTAGCTTGCAATAAAGTGAGAGTGGCTACTGAGGTTGCAGGAAATCATCTGCAAACTCCTGAAAGCAAAATCTCTGCACAAAATGGTGTCAACAAGAGCCTTTCCCTTAGGCAAGGAAGCAGCTGTAAGCTGTCTGTATTTATGTGTTTTTTCCAGCTGTCACTTAATGAACTCGCAAAACGGCCACTGAGCTTCTGCCTCCTCTGCACAGGCGAGCTTCATGAAGTGGTGAATCCTGTGCATAAGCAGTAAAAGCTCAAACCTCACATTAAAAGGCCTCTAAGGGTCTCCCAATGAACTGTTAACTACTTCACTGAGATCACCCGATCTCCTGAGCGGGTCATGACGGGCTTCGGATACACCCCAGTTAAATACTAAAGTCGGTGGGATTAAGGTGGGTTCCTGACAAGCTGTCAATTTCAGCACTTTTAACTGCTGACCCACTCCCAAACCCGCACTCACAGCAATGTGAAAATTCCGGGCCTTAGTTCAATACAGATTGCCGTCGCCTCGATTTTAACCCTGCCCGTCTGGCTGGAATGAGGCAACTTCGGGTCAGATTGGTGCCATCGGGTGCCCGAGAGGTGGAGCCGATCGGGGGCAGGGTATCGATGCCGTTGCCCTCCTGAGATCGCTTGCTCTGCAGCTTGTCTGTTTTAGCTGCTTGTGGCCACGCTCTGTGGTCCATCACTCTGGTCCCAAGGACGCAGGCTACAGTGTTGGGTAGCTCGCTAATTTTGAAGTCAATGGAGATTAAAATAGGGGTGAGGTGTAAAACAGGCACCCGGCCTGAACATAGCCCAGTCCCCAGGTTAGGTTAAAAGTAGGGCTTAAGATTCATTTCCAGAAACTCTAGCACCTAAGTGATCTAGTGATGCTGTATGGGTGGCGATCTTGTGGATGATTGACACAATTCTCCAATGTAGAAAATTGTCTTTGGCATCAAATAGGCTATCCTTACCAAGTCTACATGTCCTTGTGCCTTGAGACTATATTGAGTCTAAGAAGGAGGGAGTTTCTCTGCAGCCTCTCAATCAAATTCAAACCCTGAGCAGATATAAGCTCGTTGACTTCCAGTTTTTTCAACCCTTTTCATTACATGTTCCAGCTTCAATTAGATGTGATTACCAAGAAACTGAAGAGAATTTTCTAGCCTAGTTTAGTAGGTTGGGCGGGAAGCATCACAGTCAACCTTTATTGACGGTCTCATTGACTGGTCCTTTTCGGTGCTGATGATAATGCAGCATTTTTCCACACACTGTTCAGTCCTGTCTATATCTATCTTTGGTAATTTGATTGCTGCTTGTCCTTTTGAAGAGGGTGTTATCATCAGCAAAGAAAACATCAATTTTATTGGCATTGATCTTGCCTTTGATGAAGATGCTTCTCTTCAGGAGAGAGTAAAGCATTATTAGCTCTTGAAGAAAATGGTTTGCAGATTGAGTTACAATGGGTTTTTAAAAGAGATTTTATATCTCTTTCACTCTCACTCTATCTCTCCCTCTTACTTTCTCTCTCTTTTAAGAACATAAGAATGTAATAAATAGGAACAGGAGTAGGCCATATGACCCCTCGAACCTGCTCCACCATTCAATAAGATCATGGCTGATCTGATCTTGGCCTCAACTCCACTTCCCCGCCCGCTCCCCCTAACCCTTGACACCCTTATTGTTCAAAAATCTGTCTTATCTCCACCTTAAATATATTCAAGGACCCAGCCTCCACAGCTCTCCGGGGGAGAGAATTCTAAAGATTCACGACCTTCTAAGAGAAGAAATTCCTCCTAATTTCCATTTTAAGTGGGCGAACCCTTATTCTGAAACTATGCCCCCTAGCTCTAGATTCTCCCATGAGGGGAAACATCCTCTCTGCATCTACCCTGTCAAGCTCTCTCTGAATCTTATATGTTTCAATAAGATCACCTCTCAGTCTTCTAAACTCCAAAGAGTATAGGCTCAACCTTTCTTCACTTGACAACTGCTTCATCTCAGGAATCATCCTTTTGAACCTTCTCTGAACTGCCTCCAATGCAAATATATCCTTCCTTGAATAAGGAGCCAAAATGGTACACAGTACTCCAGGTGTGGTCTTACAAACGCCCTGTACAGTTGTAGCAGGACTTCCCTTTTATACTCCATACCTCTAGCAATAAAGGCCAACATTCCATTTGGCTTCCTAATTACTTGCTGTACTTACATGTTAACTTATTGTGTTTCATGTACAAGGACCACCAGATCCCTCTGTACCACAGCATTTTGTAATCTCTCTCCATTTAAATAATAATTTGCTTTCTTATTTTTCCTTCCAAAGTGGATAACCTCACAGTTTCCTACATTATACTCCATTTGCCAAATTTTGGTCCACTCACTTAGCCTATCTATATCCCTTTGTAGATTATTTGCGTCCTCCTCACAATTTGCTTTCCCACTATCTTTGTATTATCAGCAAATTTGGTACATTACACTCGGTCCCTTCATCCAAGTCATTGTAAATTGTAAATAATTGAGGCCCCAGCACTGATCCCTGTGGCACCTCACTAGTTACAGTTTGCCAACCTGAAAATTACCCATTGATCCCGACTCTCTGTTCCCTGTTAATTAGCCAATCATCTATCCACGCTAATATATTACCCCCAAACCCATGAGCTCTTATTTTGTGCAGTAACCTTTTATGTAGCACCTTATCAAATGCTTTCTGGAAATCCAAATTCATGACATCTACTGGTTCCCCCTTATCCATCTGCTCATTACATCTTTAAAGATCTCCAGCAAATTTGTCAAACATGATTTCTCATTCATAACACCATGCTGACTCTGCTTGACTGCATTATGATTTTCCAATGTCCTGCTATTACTTCCTTAAGGATGGGCTCCAGCATTTTCTCAATGACAGATGTTAGGCTAACTGGTCTATAGTTTCTTGCTTTCTGTCTCCCTCCTTTCTTAAATAGGGGCGTAACATTTGTGGTTTTCGAGTCCGCTGGGACCTCTCCACAATCCAAGGAATTTTGGTAGATTACAACCAGTGCATCCACTATCTCTGCAGCCACCTCTTTTAAGACCCTAGAATGCAGGTCATCAATTCAGGGGACTTGTCCACCTTCAGTCCCATTAGTTTGCCTTGTACTTTTTCTCAAGTGATAGTGATTGTTTAAAGTCCCCCCACCCTCCCCAATAGCCCCAGGATGATCAATTATTGGGACGCTTTGAGTGTCTTCTACCGTGAAGACTGATACAAATTATTTGTTCAAAGTTTCTGCCATTACCCTGTTTCCCATTAGCAATTCCCCAGTCTCATCCTCTAAGGGACTAACATTTACTTTAGCTACTTGTTTCCTTTTTATATACCTGTAGAAGCTCTAACTGACTGTTTTTATATTTCTTGCTAGTTTACTCTCATAAGCTATCTTCTCTCCATCATATTTTTAGTCATCCTTTGCTGGTTTCTACTAATTTCCCAATCCTCTGGCCTCCCACGAATCTTGGCCACTTTGTATGCCATTGTTTTCAATTTGATACCATCCTTTATTCACGGATTGTTCTCTCTTCTCTTAGAGTCTTTCTTTCTCACTGGAATATATCTTTGCTGAGAGTTATGAAATATCTCCTTAAATGTTTGCTACTGCTTTTCTACAGTCTTACCCTTTAATATATTTTCCCAGTCCACTTTAACCAACTCTACCTTCATATCTTTGTAATTATCTTTATTTAAGTTCAGGACACTAATTTGAGACCTAGCTTTCTCACCCTCAAACTGAATTTGATATTCTATCATGCTATGATCACTCTTCCCAATAGGATCCTTCACTACAAGATCATTAATTAATCCAGACCCATTACACATTACTAGATCTAAAATAGTCTGCTCCCTAGTTGGTTCCATAATGTATTGTTCCAAGAAACCATCCCACAAACACTCTATGAACTCTTCGTTAAGGCTACCTTTGTCAATTTGATTTGTCCAATCAATATGAAGATTAAAATTGCCCATGATTATTGCCGTATCTTTCTTACAAGCTTCCATTATTTCTTGATTTATACTCTGTCCTATAGTGTGGCTATTGTTTGTGGGCCTGTAAACACTCCCACCAGTGACTTCTTTCCCTTATTATTTCTTATCTCCACAAAAACAGATTCTACATCTTGATCTTCTGAGCAATATCATTTCTCACTACTGCACTGATCTCATCCCTTAATAACAGAGCTACCCAACCTCCTTTCCCTTTCTGCCTATCCTTAAGAAACGGCAAATACCCCTGAATATTCAGTTTCCAGCCTTAGTCACCTTGCAACCACATTTTCTCTCCCTCTATCTCTCTTTCTTCCTCTCCCCCTCTCTCTCTCTCTGTATATATCACATACAAACTTGAGCTGGAATTCTGCAGTCATTGTTTGGTTTGACTGTTCTGGTGTATTATGGATATTGTGATCACAGAATGAAAACAACTCCCATCATGCATCTCTACCTCTCTAATATATAAACACTCATTCACTCACACTCACACTCACACGCTCATTCACACACATCCACTCACTCACACACACACTCACTCACACACACCCACTCACTCACACACACCCACTCACTCACACTCACTTACTCACACACTCACTCATGCACTCACACACTCACACACTCACTCACACACACCCACTCAGACATTCACTCACACTCACTTACTCACACTCACTCACTCACACACACTCACTCACATACACACACACTCACTCACTCACACACACCCACTCATACTCACTCACAGACACTCACTCACACACTCACACACACCCACTCATTCACACACACACACTCTCACTCACACTCACATACTCAGTCACTCACTCTCACACACACCCACTTACTCACACACTCACCCACACACACACTCACACACCCACTCACTCACACACACCCACACTCACACACCCACTCACACACTCACACACTCACTCACTCACACACCCACTCACACACATTCACTCACACACTCTCATACACACACACCCACTCACTCACACACACTCACTCACACACTCACTGTCATTCACTCTCACACACACCCACTCACTCACACACTCACCCACACACTCACATACTCACACACCCACTCACTCACACACACACACACACACACACACACTCACTCACACACAACCACTCACTCACACACTCACTTACGCACTCACACACTCACTCACACTCACCCACTCATACACACTCACTCGCACACACTTACTCACACACTCATACACACACACCCACTCACTCACACACACACTCACACACTCATACACGCACACCCACTCACTCACACACACACTCACTCACACTCACACACACTCACTTACACTCGCTGTCACTCACTCTTACTCACTCACTCATGCACACACCACATACACCACACACACAGAAATCCAGCACCCATTCCAGATTAAATTTCCAATTTCGAGATAGAAGGGTAAGCCTATCTGAGGAGAATGTCTTGCATTCATTGCTAATTAATTTTTAAAGAATTTTCTCAGTTTTTATGTGCTATGTTGGAAATGTTTATTTATATCAAAAACCTGAGAAATTGCAGCTAAAATTGTCTGACAAAATGATTTACCCAATTTAATTGGCCAATTTTGTGACATTTGGTGCCTCAGGATTAATGACTATGATTAAAAGTTTGACAATTTGATTGCTGTAAGAGAAGGGCAAAATTCGTGGGAACACCCCCCCCCCCCGCCCCCCCCCCCCCCCCAGTGTTTGGACTCATTGGAAAGGAAATTTAATTTGGAACTATCAACCAGAAAGTTTGAAATCCTAAAATGCTCATGGAAGAAACTACAAACTTTAATTGAATTTGGGATTCTACAAGACAAATTAAGTCTATGGGCAGGTCTAGAGAACTAAAGAAGCCAGTTTGATTATTGAAACTGTCTGGGGCATTGAGACTGAAGTAAATTGTCTGTAAAATGGATACTCGAAAACCCTTCTCCACAAGAGACATTAACCTTGCAACAATTAACTCAGAGATGGCCAGCCATCAACCTAAACCTGGAAAGCCATTTTCAGCCTATGCATAAAAACAAAAGGCCCATTCCAGCCTGCATGCAAAAAACATTGTGATTACCAAGCTAATATTTCCATCAAGAAACAGATTTAGAAGATCAAACCATCCGAGACATATTAACTTTTAACACGCCTGCCAAAATATTACAAAGAAATGTCAAGCCCGCCAAAATTAAACAAAGCATTTTGGTCTGTTTTGGCACAAAGATTAGGACAGCTCCTACAGTATAATTGGCCCCTGTTTTAACAAAGGGTATGCCATACTATGCCTATGCCATCAAGAAGGGAGAGAAACCAATGCGATAGTTGTAAATTAACTTCTCCAGCCTCGACGTCCTGAAATCGAAAAGGAAGAGCATCACCACTGCGGCAGCAATCGACCACAGCCAACATGGTACCACAAAAAGCACCGCGATCGACCAACCTCGAAACAAAACTTCACAAGAAAGAAACCGAAGAATTGAAAGTTTCTACTCTACAATCTAGGCCTGACTACCAACAGGTGAAAACGTTACCTATAAGGACTTTGAAACCTATTTCTAATGAAAGAAAACGTGTACTTCCCCCACAAATCCAAAACGCACCCTACCGCATCAGCGGACTCAACCCAACTAAAGATTGCACAGTAAGAAGTCCTCTCCGACGTTCGGGGTACGGCAAGCAGAACCTACAGAATCCAACGAACCCCAAAACCGTGAACTACCGCTAACTGACCAGAAAGGATTGGTAAGCATAGTCCCTGTCTGCCCTGGAGTCTAACCTAGCCAGTATTAGGTATTTGGGAGGTGGGAGGAGTAATTTTCACTGCAACCCCTTTGAATGTGTGATGTACTAATCTTTATTAGTGTAACTATAAGTGTGACATTGTATTTTCTTATCCTTAATAAAATCAAAGTTCTTTTGCACCAAACCAGTGGTCTTTTGCATTTTATCACATCCCCTCAATAAATCCAGAGTCTAGAACCCAAGGGAGTGGGAGCGATTCGAACCGCTCAATGCTTCGTATTCTCCTAATTACTTGTTCCTCGTTGGTAGTTACTGACTGAATCAAAGTGTCTTTGATTAGTTATGCTTAATCAATTGGACAATTTCACAAATAAATCTTCATTTCAGCCAATACCTAAGTCTGCCCTATGGATGTGTGATGCTCTGAAGTGTGACATGTTTTAAGTGTGACTCCATAAATGTATGAAGCCACATGCGTGCAGATGCAAGACTTCTAATTATACAGATATATAGAAATAGTATGGGGAGTTCCTGTATTAGTTGAGTCAGGTTGTGTTTGGATGGCTGTGGATGTCAGAATGGAATCGATGATCATTGTGTTCGACGCTGTTGATAGATGATAATGTTCCATTCTGAAGGATTATTGACTAAATGATAATCAATGACTGATGACCAGAAAATTCAAGAAGCTAAAAATCTTTACAAGCAGGTATAGAACATTAACACCAATGAACCCAATCGTTGTTGCTAGATTAACCCCAATCTACCTGTCTTCCCACCAAATCCCAACTCCCTGCAGAAACACATCTGATTGTCTCTTAAACCTATTTGCATTGCTTGCTGTAATGACCTTCCTTATGCCACAATCAATAAGTGTTTTCAACTTTTCACCTTTGGATTGCTGCTTCAGACAGATGTTTGCAAGGTATGGAGCTGACGTAAAATTTAGCACCAATTTATTTAACAAAAGTTTAAAAAAAAATATCTAGCTCTCTCCTCGTAAAATTAAATCCAGTGCGATGATAAATCCAACATCAGCATAGAATCTTCCATCAACTCCAAATGTAGTCCAATAATTGAGATAACCCTGTCCATTAGCCAATCAAATTCAGCTCTTTCGGAATAGGAAAGAGCGTGAGAGAGCAGAACTGGAGGAATAGGTAGAGAAAAGCTTGCAGTTATATAAGATCTTATCATATTTCCCAGAATCATCTGAAAGTGCTCCACAGACTAAATGACTTTGACGTGCAGTGACTTTATTATGTAGGCAAGCTCAGAAGGTAAGATCCGGCAAAAAGAATGTAGAAAGTGGCTGTTTCATTTAGGTTTGTTGGTGTTGGTTGGAGGACGAATGTTGGTCAAATCCACCAGCAGAGAGTGACCACTGACAGACTGCACAGAATGTGCAGGCAATTTGCCTGCTTTCCTGCAAGGTCTCACAACCCTTCCATTTTAAGCCAGTCATTTTTTCTCATGCTTAATTGAATGGGAAAGGAGAGAGGAAAAATGAAACCTCGGAAACCAAAACTCGTCTCTGCAGCCATGGTTAATTGTACTCTCTTGGCAATCACAGACAAACACAAATCCAAGTACAAAGCTTCTACAACAATCAGAATGATTATGAAAGAAAGAAGAATGTCTTGCTGTATATAGCACCTTTCACGACCTCAGGACGTCGCAATGCGCTTTACAGCCAATGAAGTACTTTTTTGAAGTGTAGTCACTGTTGTACTGTAGGAAATACGTCAGCCAACTTGCGCACAGCTAGTTCCCACAAACAGCAATGTGTAAATGACCAGATAACTTGTATTTTAGGTGTTGGCTGAGGGATAAACATTAACCAGGCCACCTGGGATAACTTCCCTGCCCTTCTTCAAATAGTGCCATGAGATCTTTTCCGTTCACCTGAGAACACAGACGGGACCTCGGTTTAATGCCTCATCCAAAAGACGGTACCTCCGACAGTGCAGCACTCCCTCAGCACTGCACTGGCGTGTCAGCTTAGATTTTTGTGCTCCAGTCCTGCACTAGGACTTGAACCACAGAATCTTCTGACTCAGAGGCGGGGGTACTACCAACTGAGCCATGGTGTAGAACAGACTAATGGAATTATAAAGCTGTACTTCAGGTGCTTTGACAGATCAGAGGGCACTTGACAGTTGGATCTCGCAAATAATTCTTGTCTACTGCATTTCACCCGGTAAAGTTGTCTTGCTGGCATGGACAACAAACACCAGGCAAGGAAAGGTAAACCACCCAGGCCTTTCAATAAACATAGTGATGCAGGGCTGGCATTTGGGCCATGTAACTCGTGCTGTTGCACGGGTACATGAGTCAATCATGCAGACCGAGTTCTCGGCCTACCCTACACCATCTCTGCACGATTGCTCTGTGCGGATCTACCCTGCCATCGGCAGTCTGGGGTGCTCTTAAGGTCCATGCCACCTGAGACAGGGGATCCTGAGCAGGATCCAGTCTCCCACAAACCCAACCTTCGCACGGGCTCACCACGAGGCAAAACGCCACTCCTGGCAGTGAGCTAGAAAGGAGTGAACTGAATCAGACGCACAGGATGAGGGAGAGTGAACACCTAATGATGAAGAAAGAAGAGGAGGAAGTTGCTGACTGATGGAGACAGTTGGAGTTGGGCTTTGGGCTGAAGAGCCTGGAGACATGAATATTACAACTGCTGCTTTTAAAAGAAGGCTGCTTTCTAAGCATCAACCCTTGGTGCGTGGATTAAGGCTGTGACAAGCAGTGCCCTCCATGTGGTTATTGGGGGGGTGGGAGAGAGGGCAGGAGTCCACTATCATGCGCTGTACCATGATGGATGGCTTCATGCATTTCAGATGAGATATTCAACCCTGGCCCCATCTGCCTCTGACATGGACGTAAATAATCCTACGGCACTGTTCAAAGAAGATCATCATCATCATAGGAAGACTTGCTTCCACTCTAAAAGTGATTTCTCAGGTGGCTGTACAGTCCAATGCAGGAATTAAAGTCTCTGTCACAGGTGGGACAGACAGTGGTTGAAGGAAAGGGTGGGTGGGGTGTCTGGTTTGTCACACGCTCCTTCCGCTGTCTACGCTTGATTTCTGCATGCTCTCGGCGACGAGACTCGAGGTGCTCAATGCCCTCCCGGATGTTCTTCCTCCACTTTGGGCGGTTTTGGGCCAGGAATTCCCAGATGCTGATGCGGATGTTGCACTTTACCAAGGAGGCTTTGAGGGTGTCCTTGTAACGTTTCCTCTGCCCCCCGGTCATCAAAATCCACGGCACGGCCTTCGACAATGTGGACCATTTTCCATACCTCGGGAGCCTACTATCAGCAAGGGGAGACGTCGATGACGAGGTCCAACACCGCCTCCAGTGTGCCAGCACAGCCTTCGGTCGCCTGAGGAAGAGAATGTTTGAAGACCAGGCACCAAGCTGGCACCAAGCTTATGGTCATAGAAGAGCGGGGGAGTTCTCCCTCAACCAACATCATTAATACAAACTATCTTGTCGTTACTACATTAATGTTTATGAGCACTTATTGTGCACAATTTGTCTGTCATGTTTCCTACATTACAACAGTGACTACACATCAATCGGCCTTAATTGGTTGTAAAGCACTTTGGAACGTCCTGATGTCAAGAAAGGCTCTATATAAATGTAAGTCAGCCTGTCTTTGTTTCACAGCATCGCAATCCATCAGAGACTTTGCGGCAGCTTCAAGGACGTCCAAAGGGATTCTCACCTCCAGAGGCACCATCGGCAGTCAGGCCTTCTTCTACACACAGTCAGACTGCTGCTAGAGAGATGTGGGGTGTAGTGCGGAATAGGCTACCTCTTCTGGCTTTTGACAGGCTTGAGGACCAATTAGATTGGTAGCGCTTCACCGATATCCTTGGTGCTCTTAGGCCTACTGTCACACTGATTCGTCACTGAAAAAAAAACAGACTTGCATTTATATAGCGCCTTTCATGACCCCAGGACGTCCCAAAGTACTGCACAACCAATTAAGTTATTTTGAAGTGTAGTTACTTTTGTAATGTAGGAAACGCAGCAGCCAATTTGCGCAAAGCAATCTCCCACAAACAACAATGTGATAATTAACAAATCATTGTTTTAGTGATGTCGGTTGATTGATAAATGTTGGTCAGGACACGGGGGAGAATTCTTAGAATGGTGCCATGGGATCTTTTACGGCTGCCTGAAAGGACAGATGGGGACTCGGTTTAATGTCTGATTTGGAAGATCGCACCTCCGACACTGCAGCACTCCTTCTGTACTACACTGGAGAGTCAGCCTACATTATGTGCTCAATTCTTTGGCGTGGAATTTGATCCCACAACCTCCTGACTCAGAGGCGAGAGTATTTAAAGATCCTTCTGTTCTGCTGCCCTTATGTAACATTTCTTTGAAGATGATCTTGCGGTGTATTGGAAGCGATTAATCAAATTTGTCTAATTGCGGAAATATCGTTTTCTCCATTTTTAGATCCAAAAAGCCAGTCAAAACTTTTACATAAAATCTCCAAAACTAAAAATGCAACAAAAAATGCGCTCCCAAAAACCTTGTTCTTGTCCACTTCACCATTCTGTTATTTAGCCTCTGACAGTTCTCCGGTAAGAACCAGACGATGTCACGGAGCATGCAACAAGCAAATGGTTGTAGATGTGATCAGGCCACATTGAATCCTTAACATAAAAATTCCAAATAATGCCTCTGGCGTTAACTTTCTAGGTGTCTATGTCCTCTAATCGTCTTGTGCATGGTTTGTAGAATTTAGCTTTGTAGCAGTGACCCATAGCTTTAGATCAAGTCGAGAATGGCTGTAATTAAAAGGAGCTATGAGAGAGGGAACCTAGACAACATCCATTCTCCTAGTGTGAACGACAAAGATTTTCAAGGGTAAAAGAATCATTCATGTTCCTCGTATAATTTCTGATACATCTATCAGGCTATTACTGGAAGTGTATGCCACATGCTCATTAATAGGTGAAAGCTACTACGATTACAGTGGGCAGGTGCATTCCCACACAGTTACTGTTGATAGATTGCAAACGTATTGAAGAAGTCATGGTAAAGAATGGACTCTGTGTCTCTCCTTTGCTGTTGCAGGCACACAAAGAAGCTGATAGAGTGAGGTGTCCTCCAGAAAAAAAGGCAGTTGTGACTTGAAAAATGATTCTGGGCAACATGAATAGATTGGTCCCAGACAATTGCTCTGGTTTCTACCAAGCTTTGGTACTGCACCACAAAAGAAAAGGACAATTGTTGTTGTGTGAAGCTGACACTTCAAATTCTCTGGCCGTTCAACATTTGAATATAAGCAAAAACAGTGCTTAACTGAACAAATCAATAAAACAATACAATCTAAAGGATGCTTCTACTTCTGTGACTCTGATGTGCCTTTACCATCAGTAACGGTCAGCCAATTTGAAATCAGCAAAGTAACAGGGCGGAAGCCACTTTATACTGTTTGGTATAATAAATGCCTTCACAAAATTATGTTTGATGTGGAAATTGGACACTTTAAAAATCCATTTTAGGATTGAAGCACATTCTGTGCTGAAAGACATTTGAGAAAAGTATATCAAAACACTCAAATGAATGTGGAATGTGATGCATAAGGTAAAATGTGTTGCAGAACATAGATATATAGATTTTATAGACCAATCTAATTGCTATAAATGTGTGTTGTCTCCAGTGCATGTACAGCCTATAGAGCAACATACGCTTGAACCTCCCACAAGCACTGTGCAATCAAAGTGTACGATGATTCTAAAATAATATGTACCTGCATATAAGCACTTGAAAATAATTTGAAAATGATGCATTAATCTATCTTCAACTTGTTTTTTCTCTATAAAATACCACTCACAATTAAAGAAAGATACTATTAGCCATCAGAGATCTGATTTCAATGTGAGAACCTTTAATGTAAAGATTTATTCATATTTTCAAATAATTTTAATTGCCGTGAGATAACTTGTGCAGCTACGGAGAAAAGATTTCATCTCATTTAGGATATTTTAATCCAGAGGGCACTGTGCATATTCATTGACCTTCAACTCAAAGAAATGAGCCAGAATGGAGGGGGGGGCGGAAATCCTGCCAGAGTACGCAACAAATTCTAACTCTCCCTCTTGGATAATTATTTGAGGGGCAATGGTGAGAAGAATGTTCTCCTAATTGCGTTCTATTCATATCCTGCACCCAATCTATATGAACACAGGTCTGAGAGACCACAATGAGCTTGAGTTTTAGGTACCTGTAGAAGTAGGAAATAGTCATCCAGGTCTTGCCTTTAGAGCATAAGGCAGATGGCACTGGATTCTCAATGAGGGGATTTACAGAACTGAGGTTAGATAAGTACATGAGAGAGAAATAGATAAGTACATAAGGGAGAAAGGAATAGAAGGCTATGCCAATAGGGTTAGATGAAGTAAGGTGGGAGGAGGTTCATGTTGAGCATAGATATTGGCATAAACCAGTTGCGCTGAATGGCCTGTTTCTGTACTGCAAATATCATTAACTTCTGTGAAATTCTTTTGGGGCAGGGTAATAGAGCTATCTTTAATCATTCCTCAATAATGACCTCAGCACTTTTACTCATTATTAAAAACATGACTATTGCCACCTTATTGACATTTTTACCTGAGAGCAGCATTCCCGCAAGGAGATTCAATCAGGAAAAGGCGCATGAAACACAGGAATATTTATAGAAACACAAACATTTATTACTCTTTCGTAAACAAGCACAGGTGATTGAGATTCTGCACTGTCGACCAATATTCAATATTTTAGTAAGCTGTTAAGCAAACAGTGCAGTTAATGACCTATTCCGAAGGTCAATCGTTTACTGGCTAAGATGTGCCGAAGGACGTCTCAAAGCCCATTCCCATGATGCATTGAAAAATGGCGTGGCCAGCACTACTCCACTTAAGTTGCCACATAAATATCATCATCACTACAGTGTTCAGTCAACTGACTAATCAAAATTACAGCTGGAGCGAGTTCAAGAATTGGTGTTTATTAAATCCTACCAGTTCCCGATCAGAATTGTGAAATAACAGCAGCAGCTCCAAGTCCGTAGCACCCAAAGCTGCCAAAAGGAGTTACTGGGGGACAACCCAATCGCCTGCAATATCTCAGTATGAATAGCCTCAGCACTTGGATTCACTACTGAACAAAGATGAGGTTAATGCAGTTAATATAGGTTCCAATACATCACGCTGATGGAACTACTTGACTTTTACGAATACAAAAGCAAAACACTGCGGATGCTGGAATCTGGAATAAAAACAGAAAATGCTGGAAATCTCAGCAGGTCAGGCAACATCTGTGGAGAGGAAGCAGAGTTAATGTTTCGGGTCGATGACACTTCGTCACAACTGGAGAGTGTTCGGAAAGAACAGATTCTTAACAAACTTTTACTAATGCTTCTTATTCTTTAGTAAGCCCAATCTAAACAGCCTTGGACTTGTTAAACCGTTGCCATGTGGGATACTTATCTTTGACTTTGCAACGTTTTAAAAAGTTGGGATTGAATTGTCTGCAGAGTTACACTGGGAAGCTAGTTTGTACCACCTCCCAGTGGCAGGTTCAGCGCTTTCACCAGACATGGCATCAGGCGTAGTCGCAGTAGAGACAATTGGCGAATATGCGACATATATCCCATAATCTGCTCCTGAGCAGCACTGAGTGCCAGGGAATGCTGGGTGATGTCCAGCATTGCTGTGGGTTTGGTGGTAGAGAAGTAAAGGCTAAAGTGTTATTTTGACCAAGCGCACAATCACTAACAGAGTGACCGATTGCCTTCGTCAAAGCCGCAATTTCGAAAATGTTAAAGTTGAAAGCATTTTCCACCATCTTCCACATCACATCGCAACAGGGTACCACAGCAATTCCCCTGCCCCCCTCCACCCCCCCCCCCCATGGGAGGCAGGCATCCATGAAGCATCATAAATGCCTGCCCTCTGTGCACAAATTAACCTAGCCCCAGTAAATGAGTCGGGCACAAGGCCAAGGGGCAGGCATAAGTTCTCACCTGCTGAAGATCCATCGCAATTAGGACTGAAGATGAAAATAAGCGCTTTGGTATATCTGCGTACAAATTTGACCTGTAAGTCTGCTGCTCCAGTTCTTGAGCCCAACTAATGAGCTCTTAATGGGCCCAAGTTTCGGGCCGCGACTAAAACGGCGCAGCCCGGACCTGGACGCCCATTTTTCGCGCCAGAAAGTGCGCCTAAAAAAAACGTACCTATTCTCCGGCTCCCTGCAGGTCCTCTAGAGCTGGGCGCGGTGCAGCACGAGCTGTAGGTGGCAGAGCCAGGTCCCTGCGCTGAAAACAGTGCCGGGACCTCTGCACATGCCCCCCCCGGATCTCCGCGACTCTCTCCCCGCCCCTCCCCCCGGACCTCCGCGACTCTCTCTCCCCGCTCCCCCCGGACATCCACGACTCTCTCTTCCCGTCCCACGGACCTCCCCCCCGCCCCCGGGACCTCCGCGACCCCCCACCGAGACCCGACGCCACCTACCTGTAAATCCAGCCCGAGGTCTTGGGCCCGGCCGTTCAGCCTCCTTCTCTCCCTCCCCACCCTCTCTCCTTCCCTCCCTCCCTCCCTCCTCTCTCCTTCCCTCCCTCCTCTCTCCTTCCCTCCCTCCTCTCTCCCTCCTCTCTCCTTCCCTCCCTCCTCTCTCTCCTTCCCTCCCCCCTCCTCTCTCCTTCCCTCCCTCCTCTCTCCTTCCTTCCCTCCCTCCTCTCCTTTCCTCCCTCCCTCCCTCCTCTCTCCCTCCCTCCTCTCTCCTTCCCTCCCTCCTCTCTCCTTCCTTCCCTCCCTCCTCTCTCCTTCCCTCCCTCCCCCCTCCTCTCTCCTTCCCTCCCTCCTCTCTCCTTCCTTCCCTCCCTCCTCTCCTTCCCTCCCTCCCTCCTCTCTCCTTCCCTCCCTCCCTCCTCTCTCCCTCCCTCCTCTCTCCTTCCCTCCCTCTCTCCTCTCTCCTTCCCTCCCTCCCTCCTCCCTTCCCTCCCTCCTCTCTCCTTCCCTCCCTCCCTCCTCTCTCCTTCCCTCCCTCCCTCCTCCATCCTCCCTCCTTCCCTCCCACCCTCCTCCATCCTCTCTCCTTCCCTCTCTCCCTCCTCTCTCCTTCCCTCCTCCCTCCCTCCGCTCTCCTTCCCTCCTCCCTCCCTCCTCTCTCCTTCCCTCCTCCCTCCCTCCTCTCTCCTTCCCTCCTCTCTCCTCCTTCCCTCCTCTCTCCTTCCCTCCCTCCCTCCTCTCTCCTTCCATCCCTCCCTCCTTCCCTTCCCCCTCCTCTCTCCTTCCCTCTCTCCTCTCTCCTTCCCTCCTCCCTCCCTCCACTCTAATTCCCTCCCTCCCTCCTCTCTCCTTCCCTCCCTACATACTCTCCTTCCCTCCCTACATACTCTCTCCTTCCCTCCCTACACCCCCCCTTCCCCCCTCTCCTTCCCCTTCTCCCCCTTCCCCCACACCCTTCTCCCCCTCCCCCCTTCTCCCCCCACGTCTCTTCTCCCACTCCCCCTTCCCCTCTCCCCCTCCCACCCCCCTTCTCCCCCTCCCCTCGCTGTCAGAAACACAGACACTGACAGAGAGTGAGAGACACACACACAGACAGACAGATAGAGACACTGACAGAGTCACACTGGGGGGACCGTCCCTGCATGCTGTTGGAGGACTCCCGATGCTGCAGTCGGTAAGTAGAAAATGTTTTATTTATTGATCTTTTGAAAAATTTTTTATTTTTTATTAATTTTTTTTGATTGATTTATTGGTTGATTTATTGATGTATTTATCATTTATTATTGATGATGGCTCTTTATTTGTAAAACTGAAGTGTTTAATATTTGTAAACTTCCCTTTAACGCCCCCCCCATTCCCTACGCCTAATTTGTAACCTACACCTGATTTTCTAAAGTGTAGACAAGGTTTTTTCGAACGTACAAAAATCTTCACTTACTCCATTCTAAGTTAGTTTGGAGTAAGTTTTCACTGCCGAAACTTTGAAAACAGGCGTAAGTGGCCGGACACGCCCCCTTTTGAAAAAAACATTCTGTTCCAAAGTGAAACTGTTCTAACTGACTAGAACTGAAGCAAACTAAATGCCGAGAATTCAAATTTCTAAGATACTCCATTCTAAACCAGTTGCTCCAAAAAAACAGGAGCAACTCAGGCCGAAACTTGGCCTCATTAAGTGTAACTATGGATATTCCCTCTACTCTTTCAACATGTAGCAGGTTTCACATTTCCCTCTTCAGTCTCAAACTCGAGTTTCAAACCGCTATGGATCTGAGCCAGGCGGATGAGGAGGATGTTGTATTGAAGTCATGGGTTCATTTTAGCTCATCTCAATGTACCTGAGTTTACAGAAAGTGTGTAGAGCAAAGTGGTGATTCCCTGGCATTGGATTAAAAAGACGGGAGAAAAAAATTAATTGAGTCAAATCAAGCTATTAGGTGAATTAACCCAAATTGGACCAATTTAGGTAATTTTGCATTTGAAATTTGGTTCAACATCGATTCTGGGACCAAAATTCCCCTGTTGTACATCTCCCCTTAGCACCTCCAGGGGGACATTATGCTCCACTGCCTGTGAGGGACGGTAACCCGAATTTCGCTTCCGGGGCGGGACCTCTGTGGCGGGCGCTGAATGCCCGGCCCCAGAGAAGTTACCGCCCCCAACCGGGGCCATAGCCAATTTTGACCCCTCTGTGTTTAAGCATAACAAATAACTGCTGGTTCATAAGGCAGGGCTGCTCTCTTCAAACAGAACTCAGCATGTGAGGTTTACACAGTCCCACTTTATTACGGTACAGCAACAGTTTGTTTACCTCAAATTATGTAGCTTTGTGCCAAGGAGGACATAACCTCATACATCACCTTCATTTACTGTTAGAAGTCTCAGTTTCTTCAAATGAAGCATTAAAATGCCTTCGAATGCTGTCATGTCATCAATAGTTTGGAGAAGCTATTTAATTTCTCCCCATTGATTATTTCTCAGTGCTGACATTTACTCAATTTATTTGGTCATTTCTATTGCTATCACATCTGTCATATCGATGACCCAACAAATTAATTGTTGTCTGCGGTGCAGAAGCTTTCCAAGTGAATATTGAGGAGGAGCACAGGAAAGTCTCTGAAGCGCATTGGGTTTTAGTGAGTTTAGTAATCATTCCTGTTGCACTTGACATGGCTTCTATTAATTATCTTAGTGTATATTTTAAAAATACTTGCAGATCTCCTGTGTGTTGCGCATAGTAAACAGAAAGAAAGACTTGCATTTATAAATGACTAGGGGCTGAAACTGATGAACTTACCGCCCACTGCCGCCTACTGCCACCAACTGCCGGCGACATTCCTCTGGTCGAACTGCCCAGTGCCACTTTCGTCGTGGCCTGGAGCGGGTGGGAGGGGAGAGCAGCCGGGAAGCACCCGCCGACGTCAGCGGACTGCCGATGCGCGAAAGTAGAATCCCGCCCACCGAGATGCCATATTCACGCGGGCGGGAGTTGGCTGCAGTCGGTGGCAGGACAGCAGTGGACCGCTGAGTGCAGGCAGCTCTGTCCTCGACGGTAAGTGTGAAGGTGCTGTAAGAAAGGTTAGTGAAGTTTATTTAAAATATTTCTTTACAGCTTCTTACCTGGATGGGGTTCCCCTGAAGGTCGTCAGGTGTTTTTTTGTTTTTGTCGCTTTTTATTTTTAGTTCTTCGACCCTCCGTGGGCCCGACTCTATCCTCAGCGGCACTTGGGCGGCGAGCGCCTCTGTCGCCGAGAATGAGAGCTCCTGCCCAGGTTGGCGGTGTGCGTCGCAGATTTGCCACCCAGCTGACCGTCGAGGGACCTGGGTGATGAAAATCCGGCTCAAAGAACCATCAGGGACCTTCGGGTGGCACTCGGGCGGGCAGAGGCCTTCACCAAGTTCAGGCCCCAGATTTGTTTTAGTGATGTCTGTTGAGGGAAAAAATATTGGGGAGAACTTCTCTGCTCTTCTTTGAAATACGGCCATGGGGTCTTTTACGTCCACCTGAGGGGGCAGATTGGTGTTTGGTTAATGCCTCATCTGAAAGATGGCATCTCGGTTAGTGCAGCACTCCCTCAAAGCTGCACTGGAGTGACAGCCTAGATTTATGTATATCCAGTCCCTGGAGTGAGGCTCGAATCTACAACCTTCCGACTCAAAAAGAAAGACATGGATTTATATAGCGCCTTTCACGACCAGCGGACGTCTCAAAGCGCTTTACAGCCAATGAAGTACTTGTGGAGTGTAGTCAATGTTGTAATGTAGGAAACGCGGCAGCCAATTTGCAAATAAGCAAGCTCCCACAAACAGCAACGTGATTGTAATATAGCTCCACCTGGTGGACTACTGCTCAACCTAGTGGACTACTGTGGTAATGCAACTACTGATGTATATGGAGGTTATGGAGTCACATGATAACAATTGGAGCCATCTTGTAGAGTGTGTTTGTTGGTGATGTTGTGAGAATATATCACAGCAATAATGAACAGCTAACCAGTTTTTTTGTTATGTAGATTGAGGGATAAATATTGGCCCGGACACCGGGGATAACTCCCCTGCTCCTCTTTGAAATAGCATCATGGGATCTTTTACGTCCACTTGAAAGAGCAGACGGGGCCTCGGTTTAACATCTCATCTGAAAGACTGTACCACCGACAGTGCAGCACTCCCTTAGCACCTGGAGTGGGACTTAAACCCACAACTTCTGACTCAGAGGTGAGAGTGCTACCCACTGAGCCACAGCTGACACCCAGAGGCATGAATTCTACGAAGTGAGTCACGGTGATGCACTGGAAGCTGAATTTCATCAGTCCCTCTTCCATTTTGGTGCCGTAACTTAGGTGGAAATCCCATTTAGGCACATAAAAGGATTCCGCTGGTGACACCAGCCCTGGACAATCCAGTGCAATCATGCCTCATGTTTTCCATCCGTTAATTATATTTGTCCATGCCGATATTTATAGCTTTGTTGCACTTTTGAGTAGGGGTTATCAGCTAGCAATCAGAAATAGCCACCCTGGCCATTTCTTTCACTCCCTACAACAAAACAACTTGAATTAATATAGCGCCTTCAATGTAGTAAAATGTCCCTAAGGCACTTCACAGGAGCCACATAAAAAGATATTAGGATGGGGGACCTAAAGCTTTGTCAAAGAGGTAGATTTTAAGGAGGGCCCTAAACAAGTAGAGAGTGGTATCGAGACGAAGAAGTTTAGGGAGTGAATTCCAGAGCTTAGGACCTAGGCTGCAAACACAGCTGCTGTGGAGCCATTAGAATCGAGGATGTGCAAGAGGCCAGAATTGGAGGAGCGCAGAGATCTCTAAGAGCTGGAGGATGTTACAGAGATGGGGAGGGGCGAAGCCACGGAGGGGTTTGAAAGAAAGAACGAGAATTTTTACACTGTAGCATTTCCATTGCTACCTTGGCTGAAACCAACTAACTCAACACAGATCAAGGATTGTACCTGTGACTTCCCTGGTCTTTATGATTTAAGCATCGACTATGCTGTGAGTTTATTGTGGACCAATTTTGACCAAACTATTGTGTTGGGGTTGAAATTATTGATGCAATCCTCTTTCCAGATCATTTCCAAGTGTTTAAGTGTAACTTCAGCTCTAAACAAAACAAAAACTTCACGACTCCACTTTAAGTAATTATTGTAAATGTTGATGCTAAAATAAGGTGCACTTCTAATCTGCAGCCTCTTTCCCTTCACCCCTAAAATATATTGATCCCTAATTTAATATATTAATGTGTTCTCACTTTATTTTCCTTTGGACATAATGCACTTAGAGTAAATCTACTAACAACAGAAGCTCGTCTTAAATGGAGCACTGTATTCATGTGAGACATGTTATTGAATGTCATGCTGTGAACTTTACTGCAGCAGGCTACACATCTCCCTTGTGCCAATCTTCTTATTCAGAACATGAATGAACTTATAAAGTAATGTTCATGTAGAGGCAGATTAACTATCTCGGTAGACCCATCCTTATTCTTTAAATTATGCTACTATCCATTTGGCAATTAATAGCTCAAGTCAACAGTGGCAAAGTAAGGAAATATATTGTATTTCGCTTTCCCTTTCAAACACTCACTTTGTTTCTTTCACATGAAGATGGAGGCATACAACAAGCAAGTATATTAGATAATATTTTAAAACACTTAATAAATCAGCAACAGAAAACAGAATGCCTGGTACAAAAACAAAATACTGTGGATATTGGAATCTTTCTCTTTGTCTCCAATGGCAGCTGGTCATTATTCCGCCATTCATACCCAATCTGGACTAACCTTTTTCTAACTCCTGCCATTACCATTTCAATTTGGCCCATCATCCCTTTTGTCCCTCTAATCTCTCCTGCCTGCCACCCTATCACAGACCTTCCCTTTTGTTCTTTCTCCCCCCCCCACCTTTTCAGTGCTCCTTAAGAATGTTCTTTCCGAACATTCGCCAGTTCTGACGAAGGTTCATCGACCTGAAACGTTAACTTTGTTTTTCTCTCCACAGATGCTGCTGACCCACTGAGATTTCCAGCATTTTCTGTTTTTATTTCAGATTCCAGCATCTGCAGTATTTTGCTTTTGTATTAGTGTTTAATTCACTGCCACTTCTGTTCTAGGAATACCCAGCTTAAAGAATTTCTGCTTTTCCTCAGACGGGATTTGCGTTTGTCTCTTTTACCTTGTTCTTCTTCTTTGCTTTCTGTTTCCCTTCTCGTGTTGATCACGTGTCTGCCTAAACTCGGGTGGACAGCCACATCTCTTTCCTCAGTAACTGTCTCTGCCTCTGACTTAATCCACGTGGATTCCAATTGAAATTCCACCCTTCATGTTTTGGATCCACCCAGGATTACAGATATCTCGGAGATATTCAATGTTCCTCGAACCACTGTTCTCGCCGCCACATGAATGCTCTCGACCTCTCTCTTCACTATCTCTTAAGTTGTCCTGGTCCGCAGTTCCATTTCAACCTTCACTTTAACCCAAAACATTTTTCCTTCCTTTCAGGTGTCAAGGATTGTAAACTTCAACAATTCTTGGACGCCAACGCCCCTCCGGAACTTTCTTCCCACACATTTCCCTCAGATCCCATCCCTTCTTCCAATCTTGTCCTCTGCCGTGTTTTCACTATCCCCTCTGACCTTCCCCTCTCTGACCCCGAACGGTCAGTCCTCAGCAAATCCCTGAGCTTCATCCCCTTATGCCCCCAGCTCAATGATTTTTGAGCTCAGCATGATGCTGAGCTCTTTTTCCGCTGCCTTTGCCTCCGTGCCCACTTCTTCAGCTAGGAGTCTTTCCCCTGCACAGCTGACTCTTTCTCCCGTTTTGAGAATTCTCGCTCTACCCGGACCTCTCCCTCTGGCCGCTTACCCTCTCTAGACTTCTTCATTGCAAACTGTCGATGGGACATCAGCCGTCTCAATTTCTCTGATCCCCTCACTCACTCCAACCTACCTCCCTCTGAACATGCAGCACTCCGCTCGCTCAGATCCAACCCCAACCTTGTCATCAAACATGCTGACAAGGATGGTGCTGTTGTTGTTTGGTGAACCAATCTTTACCTTGCAGAGGCTGATCGCCAACTCTCTGACACCTCCTCCTACCTTCCCCTGGACGATGACCACTGAACATTAAGCCATCATTTCCCAGACCATCACTGACCTCATCTCCTCTGGAGATCTTCCCTCCACAGCCAACCTCATAATTCCCCATCCCCGCACAGCCCATTTCTACCTCCTTCCCAAGATCCACCAACAGGACTGCCCTGGTAGACCCATCATTTCAGTCTGTTCTTGTCCCGCAGAACTTATTTCTTCCTATCTCGACTCTATTTTTTCTCCCCTTGTCCAGTCTATTCCCACCTACATCCGTGACTCCTCCAACGTGCTCCATCACTGTAATGGTT
Source organism: Pristiophorus japonicus (assembly GCF_044704955.1). Classification (NCBI taxonomy): domain Eukaryota; kingdom Metazoa; phylum Chordata; class Chondrichthyes; family Pristiophoridae; genus Pristiophorus; species Pristiophorus japonicus. The sequence continues at coordinate 32,725,838 of NC_091981.1, read as the reverse complement.
TCCAGTTTCCTGGCCCCAACCGTCTCCTTTTCACCATGGATGTCCAATTCTTATACACTTCCATCCCCCACCAGGACGGCCTGAGGGCGCTCCACTTCTTCCTCGAGCAGAGGCCCAACCAGTCCCCATCCCCTACCACCCTCCCTCGCCTGGCTGAATTTGTTCTCACATTGCACAACTTCTCCTTTAACTCCACTCACTTTCTCCAAATTAAAGGTGTTGCTATGGGAACCAGCAATGGTCCTAGCTATGCCTGCCTTCTCGTGGGAAATGTGGAACATTCTTTGTTCCAGTCCTACTTGGGTCCCCTCCCTTTGCTCTTTTTCCGGTACATTGATGACTGTATTGATGCCATTTCCAGCTCTCGCCCGGAACCAGGAAATTTCATTCACTTGGCTTCCCAATTCCACCCTTCCCTCATGTTCACATGGTCCATCTCCGATTCTTCCTTTCCCTTCCTCGACTTCTCTGTCTCGATTTCTGGGGATAGGCTATCGACCAGTATCCACTATAAACCCATTGACTCCCACAGCTACCTGGGCTACAGTTCCTCCCACCCCGCATTCTGTAAGGACTCCATTCCATTCTCCCAGTTTCTCTGTCTCTGTCGCATCTGCTCTGATGATGCCACCTTGCGCACTAGTGCCTTTTTCCTCAACCGAGGATTCCCCTCCACCGTGGTTAACATGGCCCTCGACTGTGTTCGTTCTATTTCCCGCACCTCTGTTCTCACCCCTTCCCCTCCCTCTCAGAACCATGACAGGGTTCCCCTTGTCCTCATCTTTCACACCCACCAGCCTCCACGTTCAACGGATCATCCTCCGCCATTTCCGCCACCTCCAGCATGATCCCACCACCAATCACATCTTCCCCTCCCCTCCCCTCTCAGTGTTCCAAAGGGACCGCTCCCTCCGCGACACCCTGTTCTATTTCACATCCACCCCCAGCACTCACTCCCTTTCCCACAGCACCTTTCCGTGCAAGCATAGGAGATGCAACACCTGCCCTTGAACCTCCTCCCTTCCCACTATCCAGGGCCCCAAATACTCCTTCCAGGTGAAACAGCGATTTACTTGTACTTCTATCAATTTATTATACTGTATTCGCTTACGATGTGGTCTCCTCCACATTGGGGAAACCAAACGCAGATTGGATGACCGCTTTGCGGAGCACCCCCATTCAGTCTGTAAGTGTGACCCTGAGCTTCCGGTCACCTGTCACTTTAATTCCCCACTCCACTCCCACTCTGACATCTTTGTCCTTGGCCTCCTACACTCTTCTTATGCAGCTCAATGCAAGCTCGAGGAATAGCACCTCAACTTTTGTTTAGGCAATTTCCAGCCTTCTGGACTCGATATCGAGTTCAACAATTTCAGATAACTCTTGCCCATTATTGGCTCCCTTTCCCCCCCCCCTCCCCCCGGCCCCCCACCCCCCCGATTTTATGGTTTTTTTTCTATTTTTTTCTTTTTTTCCTATTTGTCTCCCATGGCAGTTGGTCATTATTCCGCCATTCACACCCAATCTGGACTAACCTTTCTCTAACTTCTGGCATTACCATTTCAAGTCGGCCCATCATCCCTTTTGTCTCTCTAATCTCTCCTGCCTTCCACCCTATCACAGACCTTCCCTTTTGTTCTTTCTTCCCCTCCCCCCTTTTCAGTGCTCTTCAAGAATGTCCTTTTTGAAAATTCGCCAGTTCTGACGAAGGGTCATCGACCTGAAACATTAGCTCTGTTTTTTTTTCCACAGATGCTGCCTGACCCGTTGAGATTTACAGCATGCCTGGTGCAGGGGAGGCCTAAACATTCCTTGTGGGTCCTTGCGGGCCATTCCTGATCCTTTTGGCCCCCAAGGAAAGTAAACAAAAATCAAAAAGGCTTACCTCTTTGGGCTCCTTCTAATGCCAGATCCTCTCCCCACTAGGTTGACCTAATGGGAACCTAGTAGGAAAAGACAATAGGGCGGAAGGCCCAGCCGATTCGCTATTACCCATGTTGTATTACTACCCAAGATGAATTTGCTCCTGTAAGGTCCTCCCTTACTATGATTCCATATTTTTTTATTTTACTGCAGCTAGGATACAATGATTTATTCTGCAATTGGCTGCAAAGTGGACATAACTTCTGTAGTTGATGATGATGATGACAAGACTGAATTATGCTCACTCAAAATGAAAGGTCTGATCCAGACCAATATTTATTTTACCCAGAAGGTGAGTGACCTGTGGAACAAGATTCTGGCAGCAGTAGTAAGGACTGACTCCTTGCCATCCTTCAAGAAGACATTAAGACATATTGTTTGGAAATTTACAAGATTCAGCAGAAGGGAAGTAACATCTTGCAATAATATCTCATGGATTCAGGGCCTCCTGGGACTAACCCGATTGTCTCTGAAAGGTGGGTGAGGAATTTTTGACATGGGTTCCTGATTTTGTGGTGGGTGTGTGTGTCTTTTTGTTTCTTCCAGGAGATAGGAGGGGAGGATATATAGGTGGGTACATGGAGATAAGACCAGTAAAAAGTAGAGTGAGCATCCTCAGCAGGTAACATAACATCATAAGATCCACTTTCTGAAATGTTGGTCTAAGAACCTGGTACGACTCAATGGTGCTGACATCTCACCATGTGATGTTGAATTGCTTGGATCTTCTCCTTCTTAGGCAATCCCTTGGAGTCGAGGATGACTTGTTTTCACACTACTATGAGTTCTCAGGTGACTGTTGAGTCCAATGCGGGACCTACAGTCTCTGTCACAGATGGGGCAGATGGTGGTTGAAGAGATGGGTGGGTGGGGTGCTTGAGTTGTCGTGTGCTCCCTCCATTGTCTACACTTGGCTTCAGCTTCCTTCCAGTGAAGAGACTCAAAATGTTCTGCGTCTTCCTGGATGCTCCTCCTCCACTTTGAGCGGTCTTGGGCCAGGGATCCCCAGGTGTCGATGGGGATGTTGCACTTTTTCAAGGAGGCTTTGAGGGTGTCTGTAGTAGAACAAATTAGTCAGGCAGAAAACTAATTTAATAAAGTTAAAATCTTAGGCAAGTAAGGCTGAAAAAGGTATACACGTGTTCCTGGTGGAATAGCTGAGCTCTAACTGCTGTACGCATTATTGAACGCATAATCTAGGAACAGAATGTGTTTTGCTGTTATCAGAGCTAGAACAAAGAAGAGATTATAAAACCCAGCTGAATGCGTCATTAGATGGGGTTGAGGCTGAGGTCAAAAGAAAGATAGATCATTTCATCACAGTATAAACCAGATAGTGGAAAAAAATACACTCCAAGGCTAGGTCACATGGGGTGGTCAGAGATTACAGGAAACAAAAGACGATTGAAAAACATATCCACTGGTTGAAAGCAGTTTGGCTAAGAGGACAAGAGCTCACGGAACTTCAGAATGATGTGGCACATAACTTATCAGATAAACGGCGCACAGGGGAGGTAACGAAGTTTGCTGTCAATATAATTGTATTAACCAGTTAATTATAGTAGGTAGGCAAAATGTTTGTGACGCGGCAGGGAAAAAATAAATGGAAAGCCTTCGCGCGGAACTTCATGATTTTGTATGTATTTTGACTGTTTAAAAAGAGTAACCCAAGATTATTTGGAGAGAATGGCTGGTTTGGGTCACCAAGTTACTGAACTCGTGTAGAAGCTGTTTCTCCCTCGAAGGAGTACTTTATAATAAACGATTCTTTTCTCCAAAACAGACTTGTGTTGAGTATCTTTGTAATACTCCATGACAGTATCCTTGATGCATTTCCCTTGCCCATCTGGGACTCATTTGCAATGTCGGAGCTCTGAGTAGAGTGCTTGTTTTGGGAGTCTAGTATCGGGCATGCGGACGATGTGGCCCATCCATTGGAGCTGATCGAGGTGATCAATGCTTCGATGCTGGGGATGTTGGCCTGAGCGAGAACACTGATGTTGGTGCGCCTATCCTGCCATTTGCAGGATCTTGCAGAGGCAGCATTGGTGGTATTTCTCCAGTGCTTTGAGGTGCCTGCTGCACATAGTCCATGCCTCTGAAGCATTTGAAGGGCGGGTATCACTGCTGCTCTGTAGACCATGAGCTTGGTGCCAGGTTTGAGATCCTGGTCTTCAAACTTTCTCTTCCTCAGGTGACCGAAGGCTGCACTGGCATACTGGAGGTGGTGTTGGACTTAGTCAGCGATGTCTGCCCTTGTTGACAGTAGGTTCTCGAGGTATGGAAAATGGTCCACATTGTCCAAGGCCTCATCATGGATTTTGATAATCAGGGGCAATACTGTGTGGCGGGGGCAGGTTGGTAGAGCACCTTTGTCTTACGGATTTTTAGTGTAAGGCCCATACTCTCGTACGCTTCGGTGAAGCTGTTGATGATGGTTTGGAGTTCGACCTCCGAGTGTGCGCAAACACAAGCATCGCTTGCATACTGTAATTTAAAGACAGAGGCTGGGACGACCTTGGATCTGGACTGGAGGTGACGGAGGTTATTTTGTAGATTAGCTCCACTCCAGCAGGGAGATTATTGAGAGTGAGATAGAGCATTGCAGCAAGGAAGATCGAGAAGAGCGTTGGTGCAATGACGCAGCCTTGTCTGACCCCGGTCATGACGTGGATTGGGTTTGTGGTGGATTCATTGGTCAGGATCATGGCTTGCATGTCATCATGGAGCAGGCAGGGGGTGGTGACAAATTTTTGAGGGCAGCCGAATCTGAGGAGGACACTCCATAATCCCTCACGGTTGACAGTGTCGAAGGCCTATGTGAGATCAAAGAAGGCCATGTACAGAGGTTGGTGCTGCTCCCTTCATTTCCCTTGAATTTTTCCATTGTGCCCCTTAGTGGGCAGAATCCACATTGCGACTCTGGGAGGAGCTCTTCAGCCACTGCGAGAAGGCGATTGACGAAGATTCTTGCGATGATCTTCCCTGTGGCAGACAGCAGGGGCAACTCCTCTGTAGTTACGCAATCGGACTTGTCACCTTTCTTGAAGATGCTTATGATTGCGGCATCTCTTGAGATCCCCTGGCATGCTCTTCTCCTTCCAAATAAGAGACCATGTGGTCTTTCACCACCATGCCCTGTTGAATATAATAGAAGACAGCAGACTACATTTTTAACTAACAATCCAGGCGTCAAACTGGCATTCATTGCAGATTGGCAGCCCGATATTAAATCTGGCCAACTGACTTCACTGGAATTGAAAATCCAATGGTTTCTATAATGACCGGTTGATCAGTTTTACACACAAACGGCAAGTTGAATATCTACTCCAATATTTTGTGTAGTGGGCAATGATACCAAGTCATTTTGGGAATAAAATTGGTCTTAGACGGTGGCACAAATGGGCGCTAGGGAATCGCAGCCTGTTTTCCACCCGGCATGATTTTCTCTTTCAATGACTTCAATGGAAACAAAAATCAGGCGGAGTATAAAATGGGTGGCCGGTTCAGGGTCCGTGAAGAAGTTATGTTAGCCCCCAAGGTTAACAGATGCTTGTAAGTTGGTGAGTTGTAAACAATTAAACTTAACAGGAGAGAAGACCGTGTACTGGGGATCGAATCATTGCAACACGCAGCAGCTGCGGGGTCAATTGACCTGCGATAGGCAGGCAATTTTATCATTTTATCATTGTTGGGAGCAGAGTCCTTGCTTATGGCACCTGCTGGAAAATGGACAGGTTCAGGCACAAGGAAGGGAGAAGGGGGTGTTGTCCAGGAGACTATGCTGTAACAAAACAGAAGTAATAGGAAGCAAGCTAACTGAAAAATGATACTCCAACAAAACAGGAGAAGCTCCAATGTACAGTGTAGGAATAGGGAACTCAACAGTAGTAATTACTGGTGTTAATGACTGTAATGTGCTATTATGTGATTTTGTACACATAAAAACATAGAAAATAGGTGCAGGAGTAGGCCATTCGGCCCTTCGAGCCTGCACCGCCATTCAATGAGTTCATTGCTGAACATGCAACTTCAGTACCCCATTCCTGCTTTCTCGCCATACCCCTTGATCCCCTTAGTGCATGTTCACTTTGTTCTGGCCTAATAAAACTAGCACATGGACTAGCAACTTATCGTGTCTCTACACTTGTGCAGTGAATAAAAAGTTACTATCAAGCAAGCAGTTGACGATGAACAGTACCCGTTGCCTACATCTCAAGAATTGTATGCAGCACTCTCGGGGTCAAAGGTCTTCTACAAGTTTGACTTGTCGCAACCATATGATCACCTGAATGTTGACAAAGAGAATCAACAATATCTCACCTTCAACCCACACATGGGACTGTACTCATACACTAAACTGCAATATGGTGTAAAGTCCTCCACCAAAATCTGCCAGGCTACAATGAATAAGATTTTGCAACGAGTTCTAAATTGCTTATGCAATCAAGATGATGTGTTGATCACAACAAGCAACAAGGAAGAAAACCTGGAAGTGCTAGATATAGTGCTTCAAAGGTTAAATGCCCAAAACGTCATATTAAAAAGAAGCAAATGTGCTTTTGTGTAGCCCGAGATTGTATAACTTGGACTGAAAGTTGATGCAAATGGCTTGCAACTAGTGAAGGAAATGGTTGATGCTGTCATCAATGCTTCAAAGCTACAGAACATGTCTGAGTTAAGATCTTTCCTTGGAATAGTCCAGTACTATGCATGTTTCTTACCTGAGTCAGTGACCATGTTACTGCCATTGCATGAGCTCCTCAAGTGGGATGTCCAGTGTAATTGGGCAAAGGTGTAACAACAAGCTTAGGACACTTGTAAGAGAAGTCTATCTAGCGATGCTCTACTTGTGAGCTTAAGTTAGTGTGTGATGCTTCCAGCTATGGGGTGCAAGCTGCCATAAGCCATATAGTATGACAGGCAAGAGAAATCAATCGCGTTCGCATCGTGAGCCCTCACAATGAGCAAAAGAAACAATGCTCAAAAAAGGAAGCACCGCCATAGTGTTTGGAATCAAGAAGTTCCAACAGTTCCTGATCGGCAGAAAGTTTACCCTGATAACTGATCACAAACTGCTCCAAGCAATATTGGGGCCCAAATCTGCCCTCCATGCTATGGCGGCATCAAAAATGCAACATTGGGCAGCGTTGTTGCCATGAAGAAAAGTAAAAATGGAGGGCCGAGAAACCCAAGGCAAAAATCAAAAAGGACCAAATTACAGCAAAATTCTAAAGGGGCAAAGTGTGTTAAAAAGACAAGCTTGAAGGCTCTGTGCCTCAATGCGAGGAGTATTCGTAATAAGGTGGACGAATTAACTGCGCAGGCAGCAATTAACGAATATGATATAATTGGCATCACGGAGATATGGCTCCAGGATGACAAAGGCTGAGAACTCAACATCCAGGGGTATTCAACATTAAGGAAGGATAGACAGAAAGGAAAAGGAGGTGGGGTAGCGTTGCTGGTTAAAGAGGAGATTAACGCAATAGTTAGGAAGGACATTAGCTTGGATGATGTGAAATCTGTATGGGTGGAGCTGCGGAATACCAAAGGGCAGAAAATGCTAGTGGGAGTTGTGTACAGACCACCAAACAGTAGTAGTGAGGTTGGGGATAGCATCAAACAAGAAATTAGGGATGAGTGCAATAAAGGTACAGCAGTTATCATAGGCGACTTTAACCTACATATAGATTGGGCTAACCAAACTGGTAGCAATACGGTGGAGGAGGATTTCCTGGAGTGTATTAGAGATGGTTTTCTAGACCAATATGTCGAGGAACCAACTAGAGGGCTGGCCATCCTAGACTGGGTGATGTGTAATGAGAAAGGATTAATTAGCAATCTTGTTGTGCGAGGCCCCTTGGGGAAGAGTGACCATAATATGGTAGAATTCTTTAAGATGGAGAGTGACACAGTTAATTCAGAGACTAGGGTCCTGAACTTAAGGAAAGGTAACTTCGATGGTATGAGATGTGAATTGGCTAGAATAGACTGGCAAATGATACTTAAGGGGTTGACGGTGGATAGGCAATGGCAGATTTTTAAAGATCACATGGATGAACTTCAACAATTGTACATCCCTGTCTGGAGTAAAAATAAAATGGGGAAAGTGGCTTAACCGTGGCTAACAAGGGAAATTAAGGATAGTGTTAAATCCAAGGAAGAGGCATATAAATTGGCCAGAAAAAGCAGCAAACCTGAGGACTGGGAGAAATTTAAAATTCAGCAGAGGAGGACAAAGGGTTTAATTAGGAACGAGAATATAGAGTATGACAGGAAGCTTGCTGGGAACATAAAAACTGACTGCAAAAGCTTCTATAGATATAAGAGAAAAAGATTAGTGAAGACAAACGTAGTTCCCATGCAGTCAGAATCAGGTGAATTTATAATGGGTAACATAGAAATGGCAGACCAGTTGAACAAATACTTTCGTTCTGTCTTCATGAAGGAAGACATAAATAACCTTCTGGAAATACTAGGGGACCGAGGGTCCAGTGAGAAGGAGGAACTGAAGGAAATCATTATTAGTCGGGAAATTGTGTTAGGGAAATTGTTGGGATTGAAGGCCGATAAATCCCCGGGGCCTGATAGTCTGCATCCCAGAGTACTTAAGGAAGTGACCCTAGAAATAGTGGATGCATTGGTGATCATTTTCCAACAGTCTATCGACTCTGGATCAGTTCCTATGGACTGGATGGTAGTTAATGTAACCCTACTTTTTAAAAAAGGATGGAGAGAGAAAATGGGTAATTATAGACCAGTTAGCCTGACATCAGTAGTGGGGAAAATGTTGGAATCAATTTAATAAAGATGAAATAGCAGCGCATTTGGAAAGCAGTGACAGGATTGGTCCAAATCAACATGGATTTATGAAATGGAAATCATGCTTGACAAAACTAGAATTTTTTGAGGATGTAACTAGTAGAGTGGACAAGGGAGAACCAGTGGATGTGGTGTATTTGGACTTTCAAAAGGCTTTTGACAAGGTCCCACCTAAGAGATTGGTGTGCAAAATTAAAGCACATGGTATTGGGGGTAATGTACTGACGTGGATAGAGGACTGGTTTGCAGACAGGAAGCAGAGAGTCGGGATAAACGGGTCCTTTTCAGAATGGCAGGCAGTGACTAGTGGGGTGCCGCAGGGCTCAGTGCTGGGACACCAGCTATTTACAATATATATCAATGATTTAGATGAAGGAATTGAGTGTAATATCTCCAAGTTTGCAGATGACACTAAGCTGGGTAATGGTGTGAGCTGTGAGGAGGATGCTAAGTGGCTGCAGGGTGACTTGGACTTGTTAGGTGAGTGGGCAAATGCATGGCAGATGCAGTATAATGTGGATAAATATTCACTTTGGTGGCAAAAACACGAAGGCAGAATATTATCTGAATGGCGGCAGATTAGGAAAAGGGGAGGTGCAACGAGACCTGGATGTCATGGTTCATCAGTCATTGAAAGTTGGCATGCAGGTACAGCAGGCGGTGAAGAAGGCAAATGGTATGTTGGCCTTCATAACTAGGGGATTTGAGTATAGGAGCAGGGAGGTCTTACTGCAGTTGTACAGGGCCTTGGTGAGGCCTCATCTGGAATACTGTGTTCAGATTTAGTCTCCTAATCTGAGGAAGGACATTCTTGCTATTGAGGGAGTGCAGCGAATGTTCACCAGACTGATTCCCGGGATGGCAGGACTGACATATGAGGAGAGACTGGATCGACTGGGTCTGTATTCACTGAGTTTAGAAGGATGAGAGGGGATCTCATAGAAACATATAACATTCTGACGGGACTGGACAGGTTAGATGCAGGAAGAGTGTTCCCGATGTTGGGGAAGTCCAGAACCAGGGGACATAATCTAAGGATAAGGGGTAAGCCATTTAAGACTGAGATGAGGAGAAACTTCTTCACTCAGAGAGTTGTTAACCTGTGGAATTCCCTACCGCAGAGAGTTGTTGATGCCAGTTCATTTGATATATTCAAGAGGGAGTTAGATACGGCCCTTGCGGTTAAAGGGATCAAGGGGTATGGAGAGAAAGCAGGAAAGGGATACTGAGGTGAATGATCAGCCATGATCTTATTGAATGGTGGTGCAGGCTTGAAGGACCGAATGGCCTCCTGCACCTATATTCTATGTTTCTATGTTTCTACGTTAATATGTTGATACGATTGAATATCACACTTCAACGCAAAACACAATCGCAGCTGCCTTGTCCAGGTTGTCACATGAGGACTCATGTTGGGAGTGAAGGTATGATTTTCAAGCTAGCTGCAGTTGAGAAGACCTTCCTGCGAATGCAACTAAGAGTGCAGATGAGACTCAAAAAGACTCAGTACTGAAAAGAATTACAAAAACATCTTGAATGGTCAATGTATGGCCACTGATTTGAAACCAGTCCACAACCATTGTACTGAATTGTCTTGTGAGCAATGTTATATCAAGTGGGAAAACAGAGTGGTGGTACCAATTACTTTGAGAGAGAGAATTCTGGACCAACTCCATACCGAACAGCCAGAGATTGTCAGTGTGAAATCAATTGCAAAAAGCTTTCTTTCCTGGCCTGGATTGGACAGTGATCTTGAATCACTTGTCAGCAAATGCAGCATTTGCTAAAATTGCAGAAATAAACGATCCAAAACTCCACGACAATCCTGGTCATGGCCAAGCAGACCTTTTCAGAGAATATATGTAGACTTCTGTGAGAAAGCAAATGATTATTTCCTGATACTTGTAGATAGTCATTCAAACTGGATTGAAGTGAAAGACATGGGGGCCGAAATTGCCCCTTTCCTTAAGGCCTGTTACCACCGGATATCGGCGGAGTGCAATGGTTGCCATTATCAAAATTCCACTCCTGCGGTATCCGGTGGTGACCCGCTCGCCCCCTCTGCTGCCGATCCATCCTAATTTGCGTCATCAGAGTGCACACCGCCGATGTTCCTCCCAGACGGCGAAATTCCACCGAGAAAATCTTCCTCTCACCAGGCGCTGCCAAAAACTGCTTTTTTCAGGTGGTCCAGTGAGGTTGTGGCCTTGTAAAATGTCAGTGCGGCTCCCATTAAAGGGGAGGACACACTACCGCTGCCGCCATGTTTTTTTTTTGTCAGCCGACTGCCATGTCGGGCCGACAATTATGCCCCACCTGCCAATAGGTAGCCTGGCACCCCTTCTTGGTCTGGCCGAAACCCTCCCTGGTGGCCCAATGGACTGAACTTTTAAAATTGCGCAGGCTCTCCCCTTTAAGTGAACGGGAGAGCCGCGGTGATGTGGCGCCGTGATGACGTTATCAGCGCTACGCTGATGACTGATAGCGGTGGCCACTACACCCGACCCCCCCTCCCAACTTTCGCCCTTCCGTCCCTCTGGTGTGCTTACCGTCCCCATTATGACTGACTTCCGGTCCGCCAGGGGAAAAAAAAGCCAAAGGGTGGAATTTCACGCAAGAGGCCACCTCATCCACCCCAGCGGTGAAAACACTAGAAACGGAGTGTTTCCAGCGGTGGGCAAATTCGGCCCCATGGATTCAAGTACTACAACTGAACGTACCATAGATAAATTGAGGTCTATCTTTGTGTGTCATGGCTTATCTGTAGAAATTGTTTATGACTATGACCCTCAGTTCCGTTCTGCTCTATTCCAAGAATTCATGAAAAGGAACGGTATCAAACACATTCTCGTTCCACCATATCATCCAGCTTCAAATAAAGCGGCTGAAAGTTCAATCAGAATAATGAAAGAAGCTCTCAAAAAGCAAATGTTGCAGGGTTGTTTGGGACTCAGCCTGAAGCAACGTTTGGAAAATGTTTTGCTGAAGTACAGAACTACTCTGCACACTATAACTGGATATACTCCAGCAGAACCCTTGGTGAAGAGGACATTGAGAACATGAATGATTCTTATTCAACCAAATTTCCTCAACAGTTGAACAGAAACAATTGAGTCAGAAACGTTATTATGACACCAATCAGAAAGCATGCAGTTTCAAACAAAACAAGTGCGTTCGTGTTCTCAGTCCCCCTGACAAGTCGAGTTACCACAAGTGGGATGTAGTAGAGTTTGGTGGAACCAAGAGATATTCAGTTGAAATAAAAACAGAAAATGCTGGAAATAAGCAGCAGGTATGGCAGCATCTGTGGAGAGAGAAACAGAGTTAACATTTCAGGTCGATGACCTTTCGTCAGAACAGGTTGATATTTGGTTGAAATTGGTGACAAAATCCAAAGTGTTCATGTGGATTAAATGATCTCTGCTCGAGGTGAACCAAGGTGTAATATTGAATCACTTGATCATGAACTCATACACGAGTTTCACTCAGTTCCGACTTCAGTAACTGAAGTACCAGGTTCAAACAGGTCTGAGATAGAAGCAGGATCATCTTTGAGTTTGGAACCAAAACAAAACAGCCAAAAATTGGTTCAACACCAAAACGTTCTGCAAGATCAGGGAGGCTCTGCAAACCTGTTATCAAGCTGGAGTTGTTAATTTAAATGCCAGGAGACTTTGTTATGTGACACATGTAATGCTGAGAAAGGTGGAACCATAGTTTTGTTGTATTTGAGAAGGAAATACATATATTTTTTCAAGAGGAAAAGCAGTGTAATGTATTATCACATGCTTTTGTATGAGCATGCTGAGTTCACTCTGGCTTAGTAAAGCAAGCACATGGGCAAGCAACTCATCGTGTCTCTGTCCATTTGTTCTACCAAAGTATATTGCAATGTCAAATTAAATTTGTACTACATCCCCTTTTATTTGTTCCTGCCGAACCTGTAGGGATGGTACTGTGTTGTGGCATAGAGCTCAGTACTAAGCAATTTTTCATTAATCATCCATAAAAAATGTAAATGATTTCAAGTGCTGTTGACTAATTGGCTAGTTATTACACGTGTAGTGAGGTAAGGGTGCAGCATATTGAAATCTGGCAGTTCACATTACTTTAACATAATTACCAACAGACCTTGGGATTATAATATAAAAGGACTGGTTGACTCACTAAAAATTCAGAAAAATTATCACCACACAATTTTAAATAGATGGCACACAGAAAATTGCATTTAAATTAGACATGCATGAATACGGATAAGATGATTTTAACATAATGCTGTGATTCTTCAGAGAGCTTTTGAGCTATTGAGATCTATGATCTATTGGCGGCAATACAATTCTTTTGATTACATGAGACCTGCAGTCTGGAGGTGGCTTTTTCTCAGGCTTGCTCTCGTAGGTTTAATTGATGTATAATCAGAGTGATTTATATTTAGAATGGGCTACCTAAGGTCATGTGACTTGCAGATGCATGATGGTTTCAGACTTGTAAAGACACAAACTATCTTCATAATCTAATGGCATCTCATCCAGAGGTTAGGCGGGGCAGCAGGGCCTTAGTTCCAATTCATTCAAGGCTCGTGGGATCACAATCTCTTCTTTCTGACATCTGTACGGATGGTGTTTGAGAAGATGTCTATTCAGTCAATCGCACTCCCTGTGAGTGTGAGCTCACTGCACAATTCAGCCCATTTGGCACTAAATTGACAACCCTTCTCGGAGAAGCCTTCAGGATAGCAGATGTGAGAAAAGGACACACACACACTAGTGCAATTGAGGGTTTGCTCTTCTGTTGTTGGGAGCGAGTTACATTATAGGAGAAAAGCATAATCCCCGTCACCAAATTGTGAGTACTTAATGAGGTGCCTCACCTCACGGGAGCACATATTGGAATTTCGGGCACTGTGGTGATTTTCCTACCTCCGTGTGTCTGGATTTCCATATATGTGATCTTGGCAGGTAATGCTCACTGCCATGATAAGAAGTTCGTAACTTACCCAGAATATATTCAAACTCTGCAGGGAAAGCACACAATTCCCTCAGGTTGCGATATGATGGCACCTTTGAAACACAGTGGAAAGTTTTCCTTTGCTTGCTATTTCTATCAAATCTCAAAGGAGACGTTATCCATTTTATTAGAAATAGTGAAGCGAGAAACTCTTCCAGCTGTGTTCACAGAAACATAAGGAATAGGAGTAGACCATTTAATCGAGCCTGCTCCGCCATTGAATCAGATCATGGCTGATCTGCACCTCAGCATCATTTACCCGCCTTTCCTCCATAACCCTTGATACCCTTACCTAATAAAAATCTATTATCTCAACCTTGGAAGCTCCAATTGTCCTCCGGTATTCACCTTTTGGGGAGAGAGTTTCATATTTCCACTACCCTTTGTGTGAAAAAGTGCTTCCTAATTTCACTCTTGATTGGTCTAGCTCCAAGTTTAAGGCTGTGTTCCCTTGTTCTTGTTTCCCCCACCTGAGGAAATAGTTTCTCCGAATCCGCACTATCGAATCCTTTTAACATTTGAAGCACCTCGACTAATCACCCCTCAATCTTTTATGCTCAAGGGAATACAAGCTAAGTTTATGCAACCTGTCGTCGTACTTTAACCCTGTCCAACTGAATTCTACAATGAGAATTATCACCGGTACGCTTTTATCGACACCAAAACCTTGGCTCCCCGTGCTTGCAAATATCGCACCAACATACCTACGCCGCAAATATGCAGTCTCCGGAGAATACAACCACTACACCAGCAAAGACATGCCGATCCAGGCCGACTTGAACAACCTACCACCAACCCATCTCAACTCTAGAAGGCTCTTTTGGACCATGGCCGAAACCCTTCAGCGATTTCCCCTCAGTCTCGATGACAGACGACGAAATGCTTGGAAGGACTGCGACATACGGAATGGATTCCTTATAGAGGACCCCACAGTCAAACCTGAAGGATCAAATCTTCCTCGCAAATAGTGGACAACCATCAACCGCTTCAGAACTGGTCATGATAGATGCTGCCACCTTCTCCATAGGTAGAAGATTAAAGCATCCCCATCATGCGACTATGGAGCTCCTAATCAGACTCTGGAGCATATCATTGAGCACTGCCCTCAGAGAAAATTTGCAGGCAACCTACAAGATATCCACACTGTTACACTGGAAGCTTTTGCCTGGATATCCAACTTGGATATTGACGTTTGATGTGCTTTGCTACCATATGAAAAAAGAAGACGACTTTAATCCTCATGATAACACATAGCAAACAGTAGAAAGCTTCCCCCACCCACAATGTTTAAAAGTACTTTAGGCCAAGTACTCACCTCCAAACATAGTCAGGTTACTTAGACTTGCAAATAAAATACCTTTAATGGTGTTGTCTAGGAAGGAATGAGAAATATATTTTAAAATATTTAGTTGATAACCTTTTTTGATATCTCATTGTCAATGAAAATCAATTGTGCAATACTGATCTTCTATTGGGAAGAAGACCGCAATACATTACTCTGAACAGATAAAGCTACTGAATTTCCCAGGCTATTTTTACCAAAAGATCCCAAGAGAAAGACTTGAATAGTTTAAACTTAATGTAGCAATATATGTCTTGAGATCATTAAGATTAAACTTTATGGGGTTGTTGTTCAATGACCACTTTAATTGTCAGTGGTTGACTTATAAAGATTTTTTGGGACAAAGCATTGTTACTGAAGATTAAGCTCAATTTAATGAGAGTTGCCCTCCAGGGGAACATAGATTCACCTTAAAATCAACATCATAGTAATATATCCATATATAATACTCAGAGTATAATGAACTTTGGGAAGGCTGCATAACATTTTAAGGAGAAAAGATATAGGGCCCGAACTTGGTGGCATTACCACCCACTGCCGCCAGCTGCCGCCGGGTTTTTTGGGAGGTCTCCCCTCAGTGCCACTTTCCACTGGGCCCCCCACTGGCGGGAGGGGAGTACCGCTGGGAACTGCCCACTGACATCAGCTAGTGTGCAAGGCGCGTAAGTGACCTCCCACCAGCCGAGCTGCCATTTTGTTGCGGATGGGAGTTGGCAGCAGCAGGGGGAAAGACCGCTGTGTGAAGGCAGGTCTAACCCAATGGTAAGTAAAAAGACCTGCAAAAAAAGGTTAGTGAACTTCTTTAATTTTTTTTTCAGCGATTTATGTGGATGGGGTCCCCTGAAGGTGTTTTTTTTTCGTGTGTAAATTTTAATTTTAGTTGTTCCCCCCTCCCTGGGCCCGACTCAATCCTCAGCGGCACTTTGGCGAGCATTGCATTTGCCGCTGAGATTGAGAGCTCCCGCCCGCTGCCACCCAGATTCATGGCGGCGGGCGGTACTGGCATATCTTTTAGAGGAATCTTCCTGGTAAAGTACCGCCAGGTCTCTCAGTGGTCCTTTGGACAGTACTTGGGCGGACCTTAGCTGCCACCAAATTCTGAGCCATAGAGTAGGTGAGAAAAGGAATATAGAAGTTGCAAACCATGTGAATCATATACTAGCCTGCTTAGGGAGTTGTGTGTAATGATAGCAGTAAAGGTATTTCACAAGTGATTGGATGAAGCACTTAAAAGCTTTTGAAAAGCTCAGACAGTTAGGACTACATAGCTTTTCATTAATTATGGGAAGAAACATTTCGAGTTTGGAGGTAGAGGTGGAGGTGGGAGGCAGGTAGTTATGTATAGAATCACTAATGGGGGATAGTTGCTTGTTTCTGTTGTTTCAAATGGAACAATCACTGTTGGAGAAGTTGGATTAATTTTGTGGTGTAAAATAATGTAATGTTCCAGTGCATATTATATTGTTTATGCTATTGATTTGGATGATCAAATGTTGCTTTGCAACGCATGTCTAAAATTTGCAATAAAAGGTACGGTAGCATAGTGCCTATGTTACTGGACTAGTAATCTAAGGCCTGGACTAATGATCCGGAAAGATGAGTACAAATTCCACCGCGGCAGCTGGGGAATTAAAATTTAGTTAATAAATAAATCTGGAATAAAAAGCTTGTTTCAGTAATGGTGACCATGTAACTATATCGGATTTTCATTAAAAAAAACATCTGGTTCACTAATATAACTAAAGGAAGGAAATCTGCTGTCCTTACTTGGTCTGGCCTATATGTGACTCCAGACCCATAGCAATGTGGTTGACTCTTATAGCGCTCTGAAATGACCTAGCAAGCCACTCAGTTAACAGCAATTAGGGATGGGCAATAATTGCTGGCCTTGTCAGTGACGCCCGCATCCCATGAATGAATAAAAGTAACAAATAAAGCTGTTAACCTATCTCAATATGTAATGGGCTGTTTATCTTAGGTGCGTGTGCCTTGTTTTTAATCTGTTAGATTATTTTTAATCTAGTTTGTCTTGACACTTAAGACAGATTGGGTTTATGTGGAATGTTAGTGGGATTCACATTCTAGTGAAGAAGATTTACAACCATTCATCTTTTGAGTTGGTTGGCTACAGGGCTAGTCTTCCTTCAGCAGATGCACCATGATTAGAAACATAGAAATCTACAGCACAGAAGGAGGCCATTTCAGCTCAACGTGTCCGCGCCGGCCAACAAAGAGCCACACGGCCAAAGAGCCACACGGCCCTCGGTCAGCAGCCTTGAAGGTTACATATAAACCTATGAACCATGAACAATGGCGGAAAGGTAAAGAGCACCCAGCCCAACCAATCTGCCCCACACAACTGCAACACCCCTTGCACCAAAACATTCTACACACCACCCCAATGGGAGCTATGTGATCTCCTGGGAGAGGCAAAAACCAGATTAAAACCCAAGCCAATTGGGGAAAAAGAAATCTGGGAAAATTCTTCTCTGACCCATCCAGGTGATCGAAACTAGTCCAGGAGATCACCCTGGCCGTATTCAATTCCCTGCTGTACTTGTCATCGTGTCTGCACTAGCAAACAAGAGATTATCCAGTCTAATCCCACTTACCAGCTCTAGGTCCTAAACCCTGCAGGTTACAGCACTTTAAGTTCCCATTCAAGCACCTTTTAAATGTGGTGAGCGTTTCTGCATCTACCACCCTTCCAGGCAGTGAGTTCCAGACTCCCACAACCCTCTGCATGGAGAAGCTTCCCCTTAAATTCCCTCTGAACCTTCCACCAACCACCTTAAAACTATGCCCCCTCGTAATTGACCCTCCACCAAGGGAAATAGGCCCTTGCTATCCACTATATCCAGGCCCCTCAACATTTTGTACAGCTCAATGAGGTCTCCTCTCAACCTCCTCTGTTCCAATGAGAACAAACCCAGCCTATCTAATCTGTCCTCATAGCTAAGATTCTCCATTCCAGGGAGCATCCTATTAAATCTCCTCTGATCCCTTTCTAGTGCAATCACGCCCTTCCTATAATACGGCAACCAGAACTGCACGCAGTACTCCAGCTGTGGCCTCACCAGAGTATTATACAATTTAAGCATAGCCTTCCTGCTCTTGTATTCTATGCCTCGGCCAATAAAGGCAAGCATTCCGTATGCCTTCTTAAACACCTTATCCATCTGGCCTGCTACCTTCAGGGATCTGTGGACACGCACTCCAAGGTCCCTTTATTCATCTACACTTTTAAGTGCCCTACCACTTAATGTGTATACCCTTTCCTTATTAGCCCTCCCAAAGTGCATTACCTCACACTTCTCTGAATTAAATTCCATTTGCCACTGCTCTTCCCACCTGACCAGTAGATTGATATCCTCCTGTAGCCCATGACTGTCCTCTTCATTATCAACCACACAGCCAATTTTAGTGTCATCTGCAAACTTCTTAATCATATTCCCTATATTTAAATCTAGATCATTGATTCTATATCACAAAAAGCAATTGATCCAGTACTGAGCCGTGCAGAACCCCACTGGAAACATCCTTCCAGTCACAAAAACACCCATCAAGCATTACCCTTTGCTTCCTACCTCTAAGCCAATTTTAGATTCAACTTGCCACTTTGCCCTGGATCCCATGGGCTTTAACATTCATGATCAGTCTACCATGTGGGACCATATCAAAAGCTTTGCTAAGGTCAATATACATTACATCGTATGCTTTGCCTTCATCGACCCTCCTGGTTACCTTCTCAAAAAATTCAATCAGTTTAGTCAAACACGATCTTCCCTTAACAAATCCTTGCTGGCTGCCCCTAATTAATTCTTGCCTTCCCAAATGTAGATTTATCCTGTCTTTCAGGATTTTTTCCAATAATTTCTCCACCACTGAGGTTAGGCTGACAGGCCTGTAATTACTTGGCCTATCCCTTTCTCCCTTCTCAAACAAGGGTACCACATTAGCATTCCTTCAGTCCTCCGGCACCATGCCCAAATCCAAAGAGGACTGGAAAATGATGGTCAAGGCCTCTGCTATTTCCTCTTTTACTTCTCTCAACAATCTGGGATGCAGTTCATCCGGGCCTAGGGACTTATCTACTTTCAAAGCTACTAAACCCCTTACTATCTCCTCTCTCACTATGTTTATTTCATCCAGAATTTCATATTCCTCCTTGATAGCAGTATCTGCATTGCCCCTTTCCTTTGTGAAATCAGACGCAAAGTATTCATTAAGAACCATACCAACATCTTTTGCCTCCACACAAAGATTACCCTCATGGTCACTAATAGGCCCTACCCTTTCTTTCATTACCCTCTTGCTCTTGATATATTTATTGAACATCTTTGGATTTTCCTTAATTTTACTAGCCAAGAATTTTTGATGCTTTCTCTTAGCATTCCTAATATCCTTTCTCATTTTATTTCTTAACTTTCTATATTCCTCCAAAGATTCTACGGTATTTATGCGTTGATATATGACATAAGCTTCCCTTTTTTCCTTTATCCTCCCCTGTAAGTCCCTAGATATCCAGGGGGCTCTAGAATTGTTATTCCCACCCTTTTTCTTCAAAGGGCACATGTTTGGCCTGAGCCTTCTGGATCTGCTTCTTGAATGCCTCCCACTGTTCCGACACTGATTTACCCGCAAGTAGCTGTTTCCAGTCCACTCCTCAACTTAGCAAAATTAGCTTTTCCCCAATTTGGGACTTTTATTCCAGGTCTATCCTTGTCCTTATCCATAACTAACTTAAATCTGACTGAATTGTTGTCACTGGCACCAAAGTGCTCTCCCACTAATACCGGTTCAACCTGTCCAGCTTCGTTCTCCAAAACTAAATTCAAAACGTCCCCCTCTTATGTTGGGCTTGTTACATACTGACTAAAAAAGTTCTCTTGAATGCATTTTAAGAATTCCGCAACCTCTACCCTTCACACTATATTTGTCCCAATCATTATTAGGATAGTGAAAATCCCCTACTATTACTGCCCTATGGTTTTTTTGGCTTCACAGCAATTTGCCTGTATATTTGCTCCTCTCTCTCCCTCCCACTGTTTGGTGGTCTATAATACACGCCCAGCAGTGTGATTGCCCCTTTTTTATTTTTCAATTCGACCCATATGGCCTCATTTGATGATCGCTCTAACGTATCATCCCTCCTCACCACTATAATAGTTTCTTTAGTCAATACCGTGCCCCTCCCCCCTTTTACCCTCCTCTCTGTCTTGTCTAAAAATCCCGTAACCAGGAATATTGATCTGCCAAACCTACCCCTCTTTCAGCCATGTCCCTGTAACGGCTATTACGTAATACTCCCAAGTTTCGACCTGTGCTCTTAGCTCATCCGTCTTATTCGCTATACTCCTTGCATTAAAGTACATACCATTAACAAAAGTCATCTAAATTCTGACTGATTCTCTGGTGTCCTCCAGAGTTTTCCATATTGCTAATAAGCCTGGAGGCTGCTGGTCCCAAACTGTTGCTGTGTGTCATTAAAACACAGGGTTTGAGATTTTGGGGAAGACGGGAAGAAACAATACAAAACAAACACCCAAGCAATTTCCTTAGTCCGCTCTCACTAAAATTACAGAAACGGCCACATAAAACAGTACGATCATTACCATTATTGATAGCTCCCATTAATCTGTTGTTCTTCAGCAGTTTTACTAATGATCCCATGATCTTAACAATAACATAGTTGATCAATTCACGAAGATAAAGAGATACAAGGACAAATTCAGTGCCCTCACACTCTCAGCAGAGTGTTGCGCTGGAAGGAAGCACCTATCGATGTATTGACACTGCAGTGTTGCAGCCTTAGATCTCCCTTCAAGTACAGCTCCCTATTGGGGCACTGAATGTACCCTTAATTAAAACAACAGTAAAAAAAAATGTTGAGTGTGCAATCAATTGTTGAACATAGCAAACTCATCCAATGAGCAAACAGCAGACCCATCCTGGTAGTACATCTTACTCATGTTGCAACAAAGGAAACTGCTAAGGCATAATTAAGAGTAGAAGTCATGTATGCAAGGAACTCCATTATTCTTGTGAGAAAATGCTAAATAAATACTTCAGATCTCTCATTTTTACTTGGCATTTCACTTCAATGGGGGAACGCTTAACCTGTTGCACTGTTGGTAGATGCTCTGGGACCTAGCATTAGCAAAGACCTTGGTTTCTTCTCTCTGTTTGAACGTTCCATTTTACATCCCTATGCACTCACTGAATCAATTGCAGAGCCAGTGCAAGTAAGTGCTAAACTGGAGTGAGGTTTTGTGCTATGTCTACTGAGAGCTGGACTCAATCCACTCAGGGCTCTTAACAGATTTTCTAAAGAGGACGGATTCTCCCATCTGCTTGGGCTGATACCGAGCTGAAGTATCTGAAGGAAAAAGACACTTTTTTTCTGAAACTCAACCACTCTGACCTAAAAACTGTGTGAAAGAAATTAAAAGGTGGAGGTGATAATGCAATATTTTTTTTCTTAAAAGCCCTATAGCAAAATATCTCAAGTACTTACTATTTTTAAAATATTTGAGCACCAAGCTGTAAATGTGCAGTAACTGAGCCTGGGGTTCATATATCTCAATATCACTCATCAAAATGGAATCTTTCCCTTAAGATTGCCATAAGGAGCTGTCAGTTTAAGGGCCTCATTATGCAATGTGTTATTTCTTGATAACGTATATCGCAAATGCCGTACACCTGCATTCAGACTGTTTACAGGAAAATCTGCAGCTGTATTAGTACAGAGTACTCATTGAGAGCATTCAGACAGCTCTTAGCAAAGATAGTGATATGCACGATTGTGAACACTGATTACGCTTTGAAATCATCCATGGAGTATAGTTACGATTCCAGGGTTTGTAAAAGACGAACAAACAAAAGGATATTTTTTTTAAGTGTGCACGGTTACAGACAATGAGGGAAACTGGATGCAGAGAAACTGCTTGTAGATAAGTGGTTAGCTGATAATTTGTCTCAAATAAATTATTCAGGCTCTTAACTGCTTCGCATTTGCTCTGAAGGAGGCTCTTTGACTGCATTGATCCTGCTCATAATTTTGTTCAGGAAAGTGCCACGTAGAAAGGTTACACTTTGTCTTGTGTTTAGAATCTGCAAGCCTTGAAAAGATATACTTTTCTTCGCCCGATTACTTCACATTTTAAGACATCAAGGACATTTTTTAAAAGCTACGAAATCTTTGATGATATGTCAGCAGATCTAGTAATGCAATAGCGTAATTAATCTGGTTTGAACTTGTCACATGCGGGCAGAATCAAAATCAGTGAGGATTCAAGCAAACTCCCAGAGGAATGGAGATTGAAGATTACGGACACTCAGAATTAGATGAGATTTTCATGTTGGAGGCTCATGTTTGAAATGAGAAAAGAGGGTGATTCGAGACACTGCTGGAATTGCACAGGTGTGGACAAAGTAGGAGGCCCCTGGTGGTGAAATCGCTGATTGGCACTCCGGAGACACGAAGAGCTGGATTTTCGGTCTTTTGCCGCCCCTCTTCGAGCTCCGTCCGGGCGGCAATGGTGGCGGAAAGCACTTGCCCGGATAGCTAGCTTCCAGCACCTCACTGGCATATTCGGTGCCGGGTTTGCGGGGGCGTGGAGTACAGCCCATGAGAGGCGAGCCGGTGTGCAACTTGTCTGGTTGCGACACCGGCTCGATATTGAGATCACGCCCGCTCCGTAGCACGCCTGAGTGGTAACGCCAGTGAAAGCTGGAGTTCCAAGCTGTAGCGGCCGAAGTGATTGAAGAAATGTCTACCTCAGGTAAGTGTGATTTTTCTTTTCCTTTTTGCGATTTATGTTGGGGTGGCATCAGTAATGAATTGGGAATGTTTTTGGTGGGTTTTTTGAGGCCGTCTGTTTAGTTCGGGATTTTCGTTTGCTCAGCTGGACTAGCGCCCTAAAAGATGTGTGCAGTGCCACCCATAGCGCTGCGCTCCAAACTCTGGGCCCAGCTGATGAATTTTGCCGTGGCAGTTGCAATCCATTTGCTAGTGCAAAATGTAGCGCTCTGCCCAGGACATCGCCGCAATAGAGACGCAACTGAATTTCTCCCCCGAAGAGAGTCCATCTGGATCACACACTGGAAGGCTGCTGCCATTTGCTTCATTGTACCCCAGCATGAGTCAAGGAGGTAGACATTTTGATAAGATCCCACATGGCAGACTGGTCACAAAAGTAAAAGCTCATAGGATTCGAGGCAAAGTGGCAAGTTGGATCCAAAATTGTCTCAGAGGCAGGAAGCAAAAGGTAATGGTTGATGGGTATTTTTGCGACTGGAATGTTGTATCCAGCAGGGTTCCGTAGGGCTCAGTGCTGGGACCCTTGCTTTTTGTGGTATATATCAATATCTTGGACTTAAATGTTGGGGGTATGATTAAGAAGTTTGCAGATGACACTAAAATAGGATGTGTGGTTAATAATGAAGAAGAAAGCTGCGGACTGCAGGAAGATATCAATGTAGTGGTCAGGTGGGCGGGACAGTGGCAAATGGAATTCAATCCGGATAAGTGTGAGGTAATGCATTTGGGGGGGTCTAACAAGGCAAGGGAATACACATTAAATGGAACGAAACTGAGAAGTATAGAGGAATAAAGGGACCTTGAAGTGCAGGTCCACAGATCCCTGAAGGTAGCAGGCCAGGTAGATAAGGTGTTTAAGGCGGCATACGGAATACTTGCCTTTATTAATAGAGGCATGGAATACAAGAGCAAGAATGTTATGCTTGAACTGTATAAAACACTGGTTAGGCAGCTCTGTGTGCAGTTTTGGTCGCCACATTACAGGAAAGATGTGATTGCACTGGAAAGGGTGCAGAGGAGATTTACAAGAATGCTGCCTGGACTGGAGAATTTTGGCTATGAGGAAAGATTGGAGATGCTGGGTCTGTTTTTTTTGGAAAAGAGGAAGCTGAGGGGAGATCTGATTGAGGTGTATAAAATTATGAGGGGCCAGGATAGAATGGATAGGAAGGACCTGTTTCCCTTGGCAGAGCGGTCAACAACCAGGGGACATAGATTTAAAGTAATTGGGGGAAGATTTAGAGGAGATATATGGGGAAATGTCTTCACCTAGAGGGTGGTGGGGGTCTGGAACTCACTGCCTGAAAGGGTGGTCATGGCAGAAACCCTCGCCACATTTAAGAGATACTTGGATGTGCACTTAAAGTGCCGTAACCTGGACCAAGAGCTGGAAAGTGGGATTAGGCTGGATAGGATGGGCTGAAATGGCCTCCTTCTGTGCTGTAACCTTCTATGATTCTATGAAATTTGTCCTGGGCGGTAGCACAATAGCGGAACAGCAGCCCATTTTTACAGCCTGCCAAATATGGAGGATGCAGCGCAGATTCACCTGATACCGGGGCTAAAAGGGTTAACCTATGAGGACAGTTTGAATAATCTAGGCCTGCATTCTCTTGCGAGTAGAGGATTAAGGGATGATATAATTGAGGTATTTAAGATGATTGAAGGAGATGATAGGGTAGATAGAGAGGAACTGCTTCCTCCGGTGAGGAGTCCAGAACAAGGAGGCATAATCTTAAATTTGGAGCTAGTTCTTCAATGGTAAATGGAGGTAAGATACCGATCAGCCCCGATGAATGGCCCAACAGGCTTGAGTGGTTGAATGACCTACTCCTGTTTATATGTTCCCAATGGAAAAGAAAATCTGGTGGAATGTAAAATGTGCGTATTCATTATCACCTCTGGCTTTCCAGTTGGGGCCTCCGAGAATGGGCCCAGATGAATTTCTACTCCCCTCTGTTTTGAAAAAGGTCCATCATAAGCAGCTTCTGTTTTATGTGAGATGTTATAATATTTCCTGATTAGGAGCAAGTACACTTTAATTAGTCCTGTGATGAACAACTTAAGCTTTAGTTGTGACCTTATTCTGAAAAATTGTTTGGTTTAATATTTCTGGGCACATTATGTCTAAGATATCGGATACCTCAGTTCTCAAACATTTACAGGGTAATAAATTTCCTATAATTCAATGTCAAAAGTAACCTGGTTAAAAACACATGCTGTACTTCATAAATCAGGTTCCACATGATAAAATTGATATACTTTCAGTTCTCACATTATGTGGCCAGCTTAAAGTGGTGCCAAAAATGGAAAGTGAAGCAAAAATCCAGTGTTGTACACATGTTGTACACAACAACTGTTAGTCATTGGTGCATCCTACACTCAGCGGAAAGTGATATAAGTATACAATCTGCTAATACTTTGTAAATATGTGATTAAAATTTAGAAAAAAGGCCTGCAAGGATGGTTTAACCCTTGGAATGCCAGCAAGTCCTGGACAATCCTGAGCTTTCTCTCTTTCTCCAGTTCCAGTTATCAGCTGTCAGATGACTCATTGTGATGTCGAGGCCAAAGTACTGATACCATGATTGGGTGATGGCTTGAAGCATAGATTCTGGAAATCTATGAAATGAAAAAGAAAGAAAGACTTGCATTTCTGTAGTGCCTTTCATGACCACTAGTAGCCTCAAAGCACTTTACAGCTAATTAAGTACTTTTGGAGTGCAGTCACTGTTGTAATGTGGGAAACGCAGCAGCCAATTTGCACACAGCAATCTCCCACAAACACCAATATGATAATGACCAGATGATCTGTTTTTTTTCTAATGCTGATTGAGGGATAAAAATTGGCCAGGGCACCGGGAATAACTCCCCTGCTATTCTTCTAAATAGTGCAATGCGATCTTTTACGTCCACCTGAGAGAGCAGATGGGGCCTCAGTTTTAACGTCTCATCTAAAAGTTGGCACCTCTGACAGTGCAGCACTCCCTCAACACTGCATTGGAATGTCAGCCTAGATTTTTGTGCTCAAGTCCCTGGAGTGGGACTTAAACCCATAACCTTTGGACTCAAAGGCAAGTGTGCTACCCACTGAGCCACAGCTGACACTATGGGCTTACAATGTAGGTTTTACATCCATTCAATGGACAGGCTATGTGAATCCAGTCGTGGATAAATGCAGCATTTGAAAGGGCACTGAGGCACACAGAGCAGAAAGGTCTGTTTCAATGGGGGTGGGATGGGGGGGGAGGGGAGCAGTAGGAGGACGATAATTGGACTCAACTCCCCAGCCCAACCACCACCCTGAGGTTCTCGAGAAAGGAAAAATATACTGGCGTTCCTATTTCTGATTGATATTCGGTGACCTCTGTTGGAAAGTATGTGTGTGAAGACCAGGATGTGGCTTAGCATGTACTCTCTGTAGCCGGGTAGGTTAATGACACTCGGTGGTCAATTTTCAACGTGTGGATCGACTTCCCATTATAGAAACCTTTAATTTCCATCGATTTCAAAAGAGATGATAATCAGGAGATTTCGATAATGGACAACTGATCTGAAGAGTAGGAGTGCACCTCCAGGCCCTACAACAAGAGTTTGGTCTTCTCTCCGGCTGCCATGTTTCACCACCCCCGCAGCCCCCACCAACCCCTCCCCCACCCCACCCCCATTGAAACAGACATTTCTGCTCTGTGTGCCTCAGGTGACTGTAATTAGGGAATTACAGTCTCTGTCACAGGTGGGGCAGACAATGGTCGAAGGAAACGATGGGTAGGGAGCCTGGGTTGACGCACGCTCCTTCCACTGTCTACGCTTGGTTTCTGCTTGTTCTCGGCGATGGGACTCAAGGGGTGCTCAGTGCCCTCCTGGATGCTCGTCCTCCATTTTGGGTGGTCGTGGGCCAGGGATTCCCAGGAGCCGCTAGGGATGTTGCACTTGATCAAGGAGGCTTTGAGGTTGTCCTTGAAGCATTTCCGCTGTCCACCTGGGGCTCGCTTGCCATGTCGAAGCTCTGCGTAGAGTGCTTGCTTTGGGAGTCTTGTGTCGGGTATGCAGATGATGTGGCCCGCCCAACGGAGCTGATCGAGCGTGGTCAATGCTTCGATGCTGGGGATGTTGGCCTGAGCGAGAACATTGACGTTGGTGCATCTATCCTGCCGATGGATTTGCAGGATCTTATGGAGGCAGCGCTGGTGGTACTTCTCCAGTGTTTTGAGGTGTCTGCTGTATATAGTCCACGTCTCTGAGCCATACAATAGTGCGGGTATCACGACTGCCTTGTAGACCATAAGCTTGGTGCCGGATTTGACATCCTGGTCTTCAAACACTCTCTTCCTCAGTCGGCCGAATGATGTGCTGGAGCACTGAAGGCGGTGTTGGACCTCGTCATCAATTTCTGATCTTGCTGACAGTAGGCTCCTGAGGTATGGAAAATGATTCATGTTGTCATGGATTTTGACAATCGGTGGCAGTGCTGTGTGGCGGGGTCAGGTTGGTGGAGGACCTTTGTCTTACCGATGTTTAGCATAAGGCCCATGCTTTCGTACACCTCGGTGAAGGTGTTGACGATGGCTTGGAGTTTGGTCTCCGCATCCACGTACTGTAGTTCAATGACAGAGGATGGGATGACCTTTGGAGATGGCAGAGGTTGAACAAATTCCCATTTGTTCTATAATTTAGCTCCACTCTAGTGTGGAGCTTGCTAAGGGTGAGATGAAGCATTGCAGCAAGGAAGATCGAAAAGAGCATTGTTACGATGACGAAGCCTTGCTTGACCCCAGTCCGGATGTGGATTAGGTCTGTGGTAGATGCATTGGTCAGGATCACGGCTTGCATGTCATCATGAAGCAGACAGAGGACGGTGACAAACTTTTGAGGGCAGCCGAAACGCTCTATAATCCCTCACGGTTGAGAGTGTCAAAGGCCTTTGTGAGGTCAAAGAAGGCCATGTACAAGGGTTGATGCTGTTCCCTGCATTTCTCTTGTAGAAATTGGCCTTGAAGGGCGTTCAGTGTAGGTTTACCAGAATGATACCTGAGCCTCAAGGGTTAATTTATGAGGAGAGATTACACAATTTAGGGTTGTATTCCCCTGAACTTAGAAGGTTAAGGGGTGAACTGATCGAAGTTTTCAGATATTAAGGGGAACAGACAGGGTAGATAGAGAGAAACTATTTCCGCTGGTTGGGATTCTAGGACTAGGGGGCATAGTCTAAAAATTAGAACCAGACCTTTCAGGAGTGGAATTAGGAAACACATCTACACACAAAGGGTGGTAGTCATTTGAAACTCTCTTCCGCAAATGGCTACTGATGCTAGATTAATTGTTAATTTTAAATCGGAGATTGAGAGCTTTTTGCTAACCAAAGGTATTAAGGGATTATGGGCAAAAGGCGGGTATATGGAGTTAGGTTGCAGATCAGCCATGCTCTCATTGAATGTTAGAACAGGCTTGAGGGGCTCAATGGACTACTCCTGTTCCTATGTTCCTAATACCAGGGTCTATTCCGGTGGATCCCAATGGTGGCCTCCTGCATTGCTCACTAAACAGCTACTACTCCCCACTGGTTTCAGGAGGGTGACTGATGAGACTTATCCAGATGAAGGCTGGGAGATCAAACCGATTCTCAACCAGAGTTAAAATGAGGGCGTAAGATTTAAGCACTTCTTTCACACTCCGCATTCTGTCCTAGTGTAAAAACAATTGGCAATAACGACTTAAATCATGGTCATAACAAAATCGGTTTAATGAGATTCATACACTAATTCCTGACTAAATCTGTTTTTAGCTCATTACTGGTAAGTGCTTGCTGCAGCGTTAAACCCATTTCAGAAAATGGCATCAATACAAGCTCAAACATTCCAGCTGTGTAAAGTGCTGCTTTTCACCTGAGAGTATTTGACTGGTAGAGTTACTAACAAACATTTTTAGTTGCAATGCATGTAAAATATAAATGTCTCACTGGCTGCGCATTACTGCACTTTATGGGAAACGTGCATGCAAAGAAACTGGAGTACACTAGAGCTTCATTCAAGTGAGCTTCACTAAATATTTGCTCACTGCCCGTCCCGCCAGAAACGGGCCACTCGCAAGCCAGTTCAATGGTTTTTAACCGCAGCTGTGGTTAAAGTCGCCTCTTGAGCAAAATTCCACTCTTTGTTGTTTTTTTTATTTGGATCCGGAAGTCTCTCTTAATGGGGGCAGTGACTATTCGAGAGAGACGGATACGCGGCAGTGGCAACACCTGAGGGGCAGAAGTTGGGGGCGATGCGGAATGACCGCCGCGATGATGTCATCATGGCGCCCCGTCCCCACGGCTCTCCCCTTCATTTAAAGAGGAGAGCTTTTACGATTTTAAAACTTCGGCCCACTGGGCCACCAGGGAGGGTTTTGGCCGGGCCAGCAGTCAGCCGTCAGCCGACAAACAAAATAACATGGCGGCAGCAGCAGTGTATGCTCCCCTTTAAGGGAAGCCGCGCTGCCGTTGCAGAAGGCCACAGCCTCATTGGACCACTGGGAAAAATAGGTTTTGGCACCGCTGGGCAGGCCGAAGATCTTCAGAAGGGAATGTCCCCGTCGGGAGTTAGATCGGCGGTGCGCACGGTGATGATGTACTTAACACAGATTGGCAGGAGTGGAGTAGTCGGAGGGGATCGGGGCACCACCAGGGAACCTCGGAAGGGCAATTGGGCTATCAGTGGCCATTCCACAAAAAGTCGGCGGCCACTCCACTCCGCAGCGTGGCCGCTGATTTGCGCTGGTAACAGGTCGTAAAGAGAGGGGCAATTTCGGCCCCCAAGGGTGCGATGTTTACAACAACAACTCTTGTATTTATATAGCATCTTTAATGTAGTTACGTGTCCCAAGTAGCTTCACTGGAGTATTATAAGACAAAATATTTGACACTGAGTCACATAAGGAGAAATTAGGGCAGGTGACCAAAAGCTTGGTCAAAAAGCTAGGGTTTAAGGAGCGTCTTAAATGAGGAAGGAGAGGTAGAGAGGCGGAGAGGTTTAGGCAGGGAATTCCAGAGCTTAAGGCCTAGGGTTTAAAAGGTGAATGAATTGAAGTGTCAAACCAGAACTTCACACTCAGCATGTTAAAATGATAAACTAAATAAAAATATATTATATTAAAGAGCTGGCTGAATTTGTTTTATTATTCAGTCTCATTACAATATGCCAAGGTTATACTATAGTGAAGTGTAAATGAGACTAAAACAATTAGATGGTGCCCTGGGACATATAAGAAATCAATTTCTTTGACAATAAACGGAGCTGAAAGTGTTTTAAACCACTCTTGCCCCGATATTAGGGTGGCCAGAGCTAGTTGGACATATTTTTGGATTTTTCATCACGTAACCTCATGCGTCCAACTGCTCCGTCCCTATACTCTCACCGTAGTGTGTTAGCCAGTGACTCAGTGGGTAGCACCCTCACCTCTGAGTCAGAAGGTTATGGGTTCAGGACCACTCCAGAGACAACAATCTAGGCTGACACTCCAGTGCAGTACTGAGGCAGTGCTGCACTGTTGGAGGTGTCGTCTTTCATAAAAGATCCCATGGCACTATTCCGAAGAAGAGAAGGGGAGTTATTGCTGGTGTTCTGGCCAATATTTATCCCTCAAACAACATCATTAAAACAGATTATCTGGTCATTATCACATTGCTGTTTGTGGGATCTTGCTGTGGGCAAATTGGCTGCCGTGTTTCCTAAATTACAATGGTGACTACACTTCAAAAAGTACTTCATTGGGTGTAAAGCACTTTGGGACATCCGGTGGTCATGAAAGGCGCTATATAAATGCATGACATCCTTTTCTTTCTTTTTCTTTCATTGTTCGCCCGACATGTCCATCCTCATAGTGCTCCGCCTTCCCACAGCAATTGAAAAGCAAACCGACTCTTCGTTACCGTATTAGATGATTCCTGACCCTTAGTCAAACAGCTATTACCAAGGCCTTTTTAATGAGATGCATCACTTGAGTGCACAAGATCCACTTTACAAATCATTCTCGCATTAAAATGCAAAGTATGTGCTACTGTGATATGCCAAATGAAGGACTGCTTATGGTTTGGACAGTCTTCAGGAGAGCTCATGGGAGGATTACTGTGGTTGCTGTGTGTTAACGACATTGCAAACATATCTGGAAGACTTACTTTGTTTGCTGTTTAAAATGATTTCTAAAAGTGTTCTAAAAGGGCATGTTTATGATTTAACTACAAATTGCAGCCCATGGAAATGTTCTCGTTATGCTTTCAGTTTTACTGACACATTGAAATCTTCCTCCCACATTGAAAGACAGCTTTGGTTAAAAACAAATACTTTTTTGCCGTATCTTCCTAGTGTTGGGATAGCTCAATTATTGCTGCAGAGAAAGAGTCTTGTCTTTTCTGTACAATTAGGTGGTGTTAATGCAAAGTTTAATTTAGCAGCAAATACTTACCATCAGTAAGTAAAATAAGATTTACCAGAATTATGTCAGGGTTGATTGACCAGTTATGTGGAGAGACTAGTGAAGCTGGGTTTGTTCTTCTTGGAGTGGCGAAGGTTAAGGGGAGATTTAATAGAGGTATTCAACATTTTGAGGGGATTTGAGAGAGTAAATAGGGAGAAACTGTTTCCACAGGCAGGAGGGTCGGTAACTAGAGGAGACAGATTTAAGAATTGGCAAAAGATCCAGTGAGGAGATGAGAATTTTTTTACTCAGCGAATTGATACGATCTGTGGTGGAAGCAGATTCAATTATAACTTTCTAAAAGGGCATGGATATATACTTGAAAAGGAACTACACGGCTATGGGGAAAGAGCATGGGGTATAAGTTGAACCTCCCTTATCCGGAACTGCCTTATCCGAAACCACCCCTCGTTCGGAACCATCCCTGACCTCCGGGTGGCACATTCGCACAATGCGGCCGGTGAAAAATATCAATGAAAAATAAATTTACCCAACTTCGGAGCTGACACCTTAGGAGCCTGACAGCCCGCTGACACCTCGGGGCCCGATAGTCCGCTGACACCTCGGGGCCCGACGGCCTGCTGACACCTCGGGGCCTGCTGATACCACACTGACTGACTGACTGTCTGACTGACAGTCGTTCCAGCCAATCCGCACATACACACACACTGAAAACACGTGACCTCCCCTTATCCAGAAAAATCCCTCATTCGGAACAGGCCAGATCCCGAGGGATCCGGATAAGGGAGGTTCAAACTGTAGTGGAGCAAATTGGATAGCTCCTACAAAGACCCGGCTCAGGCATGATGGGCTAAGTGACCTCCTTCTGTGCTGTAAGATTATATGAAAAACAACGATTAGCCTCATTATTGTTTGGTAGATCGAAATAACTTTACAAACTCTGCACATTCAGATATTGCATCTGAAGTATGATATGTCACACCTGCGCTGACAACAGACTCCAGACAATATGTTAATGTTTATTTCGTCCACAACTGTTCAAAATTAGCGTTTAAATTGATAAAATAAGATGCAACAATATTAATGAATGTCCCATTGCTGCACAGTTCAATGGGGCCAAGTTTTGGCCTGAATTGCTCCTGTTTTTTTGGAGCAACTGGTTTAGAATGGAATATCTTAGAAATTGCAATTCTCGGCATTTAGTTTGCTCCAGTTCTAGTCAGTTAGAACAGTTTCAGTTTGGAACAGATTTTTTTTTTCAAAAGGGTGCATGTCCGGCCACTTACGTCCGTTTTGAACGTTTAGGCAGTGAAAACATACTCCAAACTAACTTAGAATGGAGTAAGTGTAGATTTTTGTACGCTCAGAAAAACCTTGTCTACACTTAGAAAATCAGGCGTAGGTTACAAATCAGGCGTAGGGAATAAAGAGCCATCATCAATAATAAATGATAAATACATCAATAAATCAACCAATAAATCAATCAAAAAAAAATTAATAAAAAATAAAAATTAAAAGATCAATAAAGAAAACATTTTCTACTTACCGACTGCAGCACCGGGAGTCCTCCAACAGCATGCTGGGATGCCCCTCCCAGTGTGTCTCTGTCAGTGTCTCTATCTCTGTCTGTCTGTGTGTGTGTCTCTCATTCTCTGTCTGTCAGTGTCTGTGTTTCTGACAGCGAGGGGAGGGGGAGAAGGGGGTGGGGGAGAGGAGGGGGAGAAGGGGGGTGGGGGTTAGGGTAGAGGGGGGTGAGGGAGGGGGGAGGAGGAGGAGAAGGTGGAGAAGGAAGGGGGGGAGGGAAGGAGAGAGGAGGGGAGAAAGGGACGGAGAGAGGAGGGAAGGAGAGAGGAGGAAGGAAGGGAGAGAGGGAAGGAGTGAGGGAGGAAGGGAAGGAGAGAGGAGGGAGGGAAGAGGAAGGGAGGAAGAGAGAGAAGGAGGCTTCGGGCTGGATTTACAGGTAGGTGGCGTCGGGTCTCGGATCCGGGGGTCGCGGAGATCGGGTCGCAGAGATCGGGGGGGGAGCGGGGAGAGAGAGAGTCGCGGAGGTCGGGGGGGGGAGAGAGAGTCACGGAGGTCGGGGGGTGGGGGGAGAGAGAGTCGCGGAGGTCGGGGGCGGGGGGGAGAGAGAGTCGCGGAGGTCGGGGGCGGGGGGGAGAGAAAGTCGCGGAGGTTGGGAGGGAAGGGAGGAGAGAGAGAGAGAGAGAGAGAGTCGGGTGGGGGGGGCGGAGAGAGAGTCGCGGAGGTCCGGGGGGAGAGAGAGAGTCGCGGGGGGGCAGAGAGTCGCGGAGGTCGGGGGCGGGGGAGAGAGTCGCGGAGGTCGGGGGAGAGAAAGTCGCGGAGGTCGGGGGGGAGAGAGTCGCGGAGGTCCGTGGGGGGGGGGGGGGGAATCACGGAGGTCGGGTCACCGGGGGGGGGGGGCGCGGAAGAGTCGCAGAGGTTGGGTCGCCGGGGGGGGGGGGCGGAAGAGTCGCGGAGGTTGGGTCGCCGGGGGGGGTGGGGAGAGGGAGAGTCGCGGAGGTCAGTTCGCCGGGGGCGGGGGGGAAGCGGAGGTCGGGTCGCCGGGGGGGGGGGGTGGGATCGCGGAGGTCGGGTCGGGTCGCCGGGGCGGGGGGGGGGGGAAGCAGAGGTCGGGTCGCCGGGGGTGGGGGTGGGATCGCGGAGGTCGGGTCGGGTCGCCGGGGGGGGGAAAGGGGGGGGAAGCAGAGGTCGGGTCGCCGGGGTGGGGTGGGGAGAGAGCGGGGGTCCGGTCCGGGGAGCGGGAGTCAAGTCAGGTCGGGTGGGAGGTGAGCCTTATCCACGCAGCCCCAGTGAGGCCATTCGGCCAGGGTTATGGGCTGCATGCTTTGGGGCCACTCCCACAGTTTTGGGCGACTGGAGCTACTGCACATGCACGCCCACTGTAGCGCGCATGTGCAGAGGTCCCGGCACTGTTTTCAGCGCAGGGACCTGGCTCCGCCCCCCACAGCTCATGCTGCGCCACGCCCAGCTCCAGAGGACCTGCAGGGCGCCGGAGAATAGTTGAGTTTTTTTTAGGCGCACTTTGTGGCGCGAAAAACGGGCGTCCAGGTCGGCGCGGCCCGAAACTTGGGCCCAATATGTGCAACTAACCCAATGGATGTCGTCGGTCCCCCAGTGATATATATTTAAGGGTAGATTTTCAAAGTTTTCGTGCACAATAAGGCACCTTGCGAATATATTGGAAAATTTTGGATCAATGGTCGTCAATCTTGAGATCTACGCTCAGCCCTTGTGAAGTACCATTCTGCGTGTGAGGACTCAGAAAACTTACCCTTTACTGCTGTTTCAAACCTGTGTGGAGTGAGGTTAATTCTATACACAGAATCTGTAATGTATGCACCTGTGAGCATGCTCACATGTTTGTGGAGCTGTTGCCGCCTGCACTTTTTGTGGTCTGGAGGAGTCCATATTCCGTGTTTATATGAAATGTATGAAGTTATTATTTGAAGGGGCTGCTCCTCGATTTCTGTTTGTACTTCAGTCACACGCTTCTGCTCTTTGGACATCCTGTGCGGAGGGGAGCGGGCAGGTTGGAGGGGGTCATTCAGCCCGACTGCCTGCCTATTTTCTGCGGCTACGTTCGCGCCAGGGTGTCCCTGGCGATGGAGCACGCGGTGTCCACCCGTACACTCGCGGCCTTCCGCAGGAGATGGGCGGCGAAGGGACTGGAGTGCATCATGACCCCCGGTACCCACATTTTAATTTGATTGGTTAAAGTTCCATTTAAAGTTATATTTGTTAATTTGTGTGTCCTAGTCCCCCTTTAATAAGGGGTGGCACTTGGCTTTATCTGTTTAGTTAAAATAGTTGTGGAGCTGTTGCACTGTGAGTGGCTTAGCCAGTCACATGATGTTCAGTGAACC
This sequence comes from Pristiophorus japonicus, assembly GCF_044704955.1. Classification (NCBI taxonomy): domain Eukaryota; kingdom Metazoa; phylum Chordata; class Chondrichthyes; family Pristiophoridae; genus Pristiophorus; species Pristiophorus japonicus. The sequence continues at coordinate 32,690,620 of NC_091981.1, read as the reverse complement.
CCCAGTTAATTGAGTTCAGGTTCTCCACGATGAGGCGTGGAGTTGTGAACCTGGTGGATGAACTGGTAGTGTTTAGTTGATTGTTAAACCTTTGCTAATAAACCAGTTAGTTCTTTATAGCAAATGTGTAGCTGTGAGTTCTTAAGCAAAGAACCCACGAAACAAATACACCACAGTATCTTTACTATGTGGATTGCAAGATAGCAGCTCGTGATAACTGGGCTGTAAAGTTTTTCTGAATGTGCCCCCTTAAATCGCTGCTACCTTAAGGGAAGTTCTGGGTATGTGCAGAGCAATGCTGGAGTTAACTTGTCAAGTGAGGAATGGTAGCAGTGGTACTTTTGATGGGATCGCACCACATTCAGGAACTGTAATCACTCATCAGTTTGCAAGAGTGAAATGCCGAATAGCGTTTCACTTTCGCACACTGATTAGTGATAACTGTTCCTGATCTAAAAGCACCAAACAAAAGAACAACTGTGGGTGGGGGAGTCATTTAAATGTAATTTAAAATTCAATTTGGAGGAGCACAATGCTTTGGAGTAGAATTAAAAGTGTTTTTGTTAGGTATCTGCAGCGGACATGTTATAAGCTGATGTTGCTCCGTTTAAATCTTAGCAGATTGTTTGGATCAATTGGATCACAGCTGCAATAATGCAACACAGTCACCGCTTAACTAGAAAGCGAGTTTCTTATCTGGGTAAATAAAGGACCAGGTAGTTAGCCCAATTCCTTTGTGAGAACCTGCATGGAATTGCAGTGCAATACAATCAGACAAAGGGAATTCAATCTTGATGACTCTGCTCTCAAAGTAATGCTGGAAGGTATAATGCAGAGAACCCATGGCACCACCCCGCCAACACCATAGCGGAGGGCACATGGAACGTATGCCACTGCACAATTGTTACGTCAGCAGCTCATAAATGAACTTTTTGCTTGAATGTAGAGAGCTGCGTTTTGGGACCCTGGTGACTGTTATCTCAAAAGTTTGACGCTGTACAAGAGTGCTTAAATTCAATTGAACTGTTTAAATTCAATTGGACCTAGAGCTGGAAAGTGGGATTAGGCTGGATAGCACTTTGCCGGCCGGCGCGGACACGATTGGTCGAAATGGCCTCCTTCCGTGCTGTAAATTTCTACGATTCTATGAGATACCATGCTAATGTGCAGACAGCATGAAGTCGGTGTGCTGCCTGCATTTCAATCAACGGGTGCAGATTAATCACGCATTGCGATCCCTGTGCCTGTGCCTGACGGCTATACAAACTAGCCCTTCTCGACTCCTAATTCCAAAATGAAGCACTGAGGAATATGAGGGAAAAATTTAACGGCGGTAAAATGGATTTTTTTTGTTGTAAAAATCACTGTTACTTTTTTCAGATAGGATCTGAAATCAAAGAAGTTTCTTACGTTTAAAATGTTGATTTTTTTTTTCTTGAGTTTCTATCACAAGAGGAGAAGCAAGATAGAAAACATGAGGCAAAAAATAGATATCCAGGGAATGTGATACAGCTATGTCTGTAATATATTACAGGTTGGATCTTTGCAAAGCAATGCAAGAAAGTAATGTTTCTCTTTCCACCGAGGTTTTATTTGAGTTGTCTCACTTTGCCGAATCTCTCTTCCGTTCTTTCTTCTACAATCTTTAACCCACTTGACCTCCTATGTTCCGTCTATCCAGCCTTGGTCAGATCCCTATCGGTAGCGCTGCGTTCAATTTTGCATTGAGTTACACACACACAACATTGTACTTGTGGAGGACACAGCCTCCCTGATCTCGTCCCATATTCCGTTGTACTCCTTTGGGGTGGTGGGGTGGCGGAGGTGTCCACAACCACTCTTCGTTAAGTCGGAGTACCTCTCCGTAATATTCTCCAGCAGGGCAGGTAGCTCCATCTCATCGAAGGCGGGTGCCCTCAGCCTCCCGTCCTTCTCGATGTTACTGCTCTTTGACTTCTTTTTCAGCATTTCCATTATATTTATATTTATTATATGATTTTTGATTTATAAAATATGTATTATTATTGTTGATAGTGGATAATTATTATTTGTTAATATTTTTTCTCTCTGGAATCTCTGATTAAACCAACTGACCCTCAAATACCTTGCTGCTCCTTCTCACTCTCTCTCCTTCGACTTCAACTCTCTGTGCAGGTGACCCCTGACCCCCGAAATCACGGGGAATAAGCATCTATGAGGAAAAAAAAGATTTCTGCGCATGCTCAGTGCAGTGCCGCACCGTCCATCGACAAGAAAGTTGACCTTGATTGAATATAATACTGCACACCGCCCACTGCACACCGTTAGCATACCGGTTGCATACCGGCGAAAAAAATTCCATCAAACCAGTGCTCTTCGGTCTCGGCGGTATTCCGGCAGTTTTAAACAACGTGCCACCAGAATACCGCTGAGAACTTGGCGGACCTTACATCCTGATGAATTTCGGGCCCATTGTATGCTATGTTCTGCTTTGCTGCTTGTTGCGTGCATGCCTACATGCATCAATGTAAGTTGTTTGGACAGCATCACAGAATATCAACATCATAGCATTAATCATGAGCTCAGGTCCATTCCCCAGGTTGACAGATAGTGGCACCATTCAGGAAAACCAACCAGATCTTTAGATGTACAATTAAAGGGATGGAGTGCAAATCACAGGAGGGGATAATGGGTTTGAGTAAGGCACTGGAGTGCTGAATTCAACTCTGGTCACCAAAAATAGATCTGCGTTTTGGAAGCAGTGGAGAGAAGGGAAAGTCACATGGAAAGGCTAGATGTTAAGTGGCAGCTGGCTAAACTGGTGGCTTTTTGTTTAACAGGGACGCAGATGGGTGTATTTTCCTCTACTATCTGCACTCCAGCCAGGATTACGACTGGCACAGGGGGTGTCGAGCTCAGGTTCATGGCCCATATCCTTCTCATCCGCTCTTCTCAACACTCCCCGGAAGGCCTGTGGCAACAGGCCCCAAATGCAGCAAATGGAGGGAGTTGGCCTATTAGAAGCGTCTTCTCTCTCCAATTACTAACCTGCTGTAGACCCTGATGTCTGCTGAGGCCTTCAGTCAACTCTACCAGTCTTTAGGGATCAAGAAAATCCAGTGCAGCCCAGTGAATGTTTTAAAATGAAAAGTATAATTCTGTTGAGAAATGTATCAAAGGAAGGCAGTGGGAAAGGCCTTTCTGCCCCTTGTGCGATAACCTTCTTTACACCAGCCAATAAGGTGGTTAGTCCTATATGGCAGGAGGGTTGTATGAGCACCCACAACCCATACAATGAGAGGGGCCTCCCACACCCATCGGACATGAGTACTCCACTGGAATTCAGAGCCAGAGGTCCACTCTCCAATCGCTGGGACTGTCTGGAGCAGGGTTTGAACCTGGCATCTTCTGATTCCGAGGCAGGAATGCAACCATTGATCCAAAGGCTCAGTCCCTGCCTCTTGTGTTGTTCAGAGATTTAAAGTGCCAGTGAGAGGGGCGTGGGGAATGTTCGGGATAACAAGCAGGGGCTACACTAGATCAGTAGGCTACATTTTTCTCTGTTTATTATTGTTCCTCTCTTTGGGCTGGATTTTCGATTCTGCTCATTTCGGGGCGGGAAAGTTTGTGCCCGGGAACAGTTTACGCCTCAATCAGCAAAATTCATCAGCTGGGCCCGGAGTGTGAGGAGGAGCACTAAGGGAAGCATTGCACACCTCATTTAGGGACCTAGGCTGGCTGAGCAAGTGAAAATCCTCAGCTAAACAGTCGGCCTGCGAGCGGTCTAAGAGAGGCCTGGGGAGGAAAAAAACCTGAAAATAACCCCACCAAAATCATTCCCAATAAATAGCTCACACCACCACAATATAAATCGCAAAAAAAAAACATAAAAAACAATCACACTTATCTGAGGTCGACATTACTTATCTCATTGCGGCCGCTACAGCTCAGACCGCCCGCTTTCAGAGAGCTCTACTGATCGGGCAGCAGCCAGAAATCGAGCCGATGTTGCAACCAGGGTAATGCTCCCCGCTCCGTCGAAACTGGCACCGAATGTCTCGGTGGGGTGTTGGAAGCTGGCCAGCCGAAAGTGCTTACCGACACCATTGCTGCTCCTCTAGTGCGCTAACAGGGGCGGCAGAAGACCAAATATCCAGCCCATAGTACTCTATTATCTTGCTAAAATGAACAATCTATAGCCCTATCTTATATATAGGAATTTGTAGATATGCATATGCTGCATTTGATTATCTTTACAGCTGATAATGTAAAATATTTCACAAACTGCAAAAAAAAATACTATAAGGATAAAATTAAATATCAGCTTCACTAAAAAAATCAGCAAAAATGCTGACTTGAAAAATTGCTGCTATTGTTTACTTATTGCTTTGCTAAATTCTAAAACCGCAGAGGAAAAGTTCAGCATCATTCGGTCTGTGGATCAGCACGTTCAGCCTTAAATTGTGCAGTGAACCGCACAATGTTTAAATGTGAACAAGCTGGGCCTTACCAGAGGTTCTCACCCCTGGCAAACTGCACAAAATAATTGAAATGCTTTTTTTTTCAGAAACCTGTAAAAAGTTTCTCAGTGTTGAAGTGGTTTCTTGTCCAATTTGTTGGATGTACAGATATCTCTGCAGGGCAATGAATGCTCCTCATTATGCTTTTATTTAAAATAAAAAGCAAAGGTGGAAAAAAATAGGTTAAGACAATGTCTATCTCTGTCTTAAATTTATTCAATGTCCCAGCTTCCACAGCTCTCCGAGGCAGTGAATTCCACAGACTTACACTCGGAGAGAAGAAATTTCTCCTCATCTCAGTTCTAAATGGGCAGTCCCTTATTCTAAGACCATGCCCTCTAGTTCTAGTCTCCCCCATCAGTGGAAACATCCTCTCTGCATCAAATTGTCAAGCCCCCTCATAATCTTATACATTTCGATAAGATTACCTCTGACTCTTCTGAATTCCAATGAGTAGAGGCCCAACCTACTCAACCTTTCCTCATAAATCAACCCCCTCATTCCCGGAATCAACCTCGTGAACCTTCTCTGAACTGCCTCCAAGGCAAGTATATCCTTTCGTAAATATGGAAACCAAAACTGCACGCAGTATTCCAGGTGTGGCCTCACCAATACCTTATATAGCTGTAGCAAGACTTCCCTGCTTTTATACTCCATCCCCTTTGCAACAAAGGCCAAGATACCATTGGCCTTCCTGATCACTTGCTGTACCTGCATACTATCCTTTTGTGGTTCATGCACAAGTACCCCCAGGTCTTGCTGTACTGCAGCATTTTGCAATCTTTCTCCATTTAAATAATAACTTGCTCTTTGATTTTTTTCTGCCAAAGTGCATGAACTCACATTTCCGACATTATACTCGATCTGCCAAATTCTTGCCCACTCATTTAGCCTGTTTACGTCCTCTAGGCTTGTGCTGCTAGGCATGGAAGAGAAAGTTAGATAAGAAGAAAGGGATGGTGAAGATGGCGAAGGTGGATAAGGAGAAGGAGTCAGAGAAGAAGATGGGGCTGAAGAAAAAGACCGGTTTGATTACACAGAGGCAGATTGCCATTACTCACCCTAACCCATGCTACCATGCGTTTACAGCCATGCACACTAATCTGTGAATTTTTGCTGAAATCTGCTGTCACGAGCTTCACTTCCAGAGGGAGCCAGTGACAGACTTTTATTTGCAGCTTGAATCTGCGCCGTAGACGAGCCCCAGCACAGGAATGTTTTTTACACGCAGCACTCACGGTCACCACGGTGCTGAAGTTTTATGCCTCAGGCTCATTTCAGACTAACAGGGGGACATGAGCAACATCAGTCACTCCGCATCAAGCTGGTCACTGATGCTTTGTTAACCAGGGAAAGTGCTTCCTAATTTGGCCTCTAGAAACCGAGCACGAGTGGCTCTGCAATTGTTTGCACATCACAGGATTCTGCAACATCTCGAACGCTATTGTTCACACGCGTAGATATTCATGACCCTGCACACAATCCCATGGCCTTCATAAATCTCAAGAGGCTGTGCATGTGGCCAGTGATGACTTGAATTGCCTGAAAGTGACCAATGTTTCCTGCTGAGTGTATCCATTGGTGATCATGTCCATTTGGGGCATTCTGCATCCTAAAGAGTTCTATCTGCGAATGAGTTCTATATCCTAATGAGTTCTACATCATAATGAGTTCTACATCATAATGAGTTCTACATCCTAAGAGTTCTACATCCTAATGAGTTCTATATCCTAATATGTTCTACATCATAATGAGTTTTACAGCCAAATGAGTTCTATATCCTAATGAGTTCTATATCCTAATGAGTTCGGCATCCTAATGAGTTCGGCATCCTAATGAGTTCGGCATCCTAATAAGCTCTGCATCCAAATGAGTTCTACATCCTAATGAGTTCTATATCCTAATAAGTCCTAAATCCTAATGTGTTCAATATCTTAATGTGTTCCGCATCCTAATCTTGTGCTCCTTCTAAATGGCTCCCCTAATGACAGAAGCGAGTGAGGTGACAGGCTCCTGGGTGTGAGCAGGAACTTCTTGCGATCAGGCTCCCGTGTACCTCCTTGTTTTGGCTCAGGATATAGCTCTGTAGCACCTTCTCGCCCAGCCAGAATATCCCTCTGTACTGCCTTCCCCTGGATCAGCATAGTCCCCTATCCTCTTCGTCCTGGGTCAGAATGTGGCTCTGTACTTCCTTTTCCTGGGTCAGGATGTGGTCCTGCACCTCCATGTCCTGAGTCAGTGCATGACCCTGCAACCAACTAACCCTTCTTGCTTTCAATGACACCTTTCGTCATTTGAAGCCGACGCTTGGATGGGCCAGAAATGACATTCATGTGAAAGGAAATCGCATCACCCATCTGCTGCTGCTGCAAACCTCAGCATGTCCACCGAACCGTATTGGAATAGATTTCTGGGCAGCCACTTCTGCGGAAGATCGCATTTATGTGGTTTATCAGAGGTTTCCACTGATCTTCCCCCTAATGGCTGATTGGGTGAGCCCCTGAGTAAATTACTGGCAATTGACTCAATTCATTTGGCAATAGAACAAGGGAGGGGGGTACTTTCCTTCATTTCAGGCGTGCTCCGTACTCTCCACTGAATGTTCTAGCCATGGCCGTAACCATCTTTGCACCAGCCGATAGAGTGGTTAGTCTTATATAGCGCGAAGGTTTTATGGGATCCATGATTCATACAATAAATGGGGGGGGGGAGGTGGAACCCACACCCACCGGATGCAAGTATCTCGCTGGATGTTAACCTAAAATGCAGAGCCGGAGCTCCCGTCTCCACTTGCCCGGATTGTCCAGACCCAGAGCTGGGTTTGAACCCAGCACCTTCTGACTCAAAGAGGGGAATGCTACCACAGAGCCAAAAGCTGGCTCCTCCCCAATGGTAATGTGGCAGTAGTTCCAGTTAGAATTGGCAGTAATAGTATGTTCCCTGCCACAGTGTGTTTGGTGTGTGAAGCCTTGCATGCAGCTACAGTCATGGTTTAATTATGACTCTTTTCACCATGCATAATTTGCCCAGTTCCTTGCTTTGGTGAGATGCTTGCAACCATCCATACCTGTTGTAGCTTATTAACAATTTTTCTCATCTGCTCCCATGCTCTTGCCCAAACAGGGCAACCCTGGGGTCCCAAACAGGGCAACACTGGGGTCCCAAACAGGGCAACCCTGGGGTCCCAAACAGGGCAATGCTGGGGTCCCAAACAGGCCAACAATGGGGTCCTAAATGTTGGAGCGTGAGCCCGCATTTTTAAACTCTTTGCTTCTGCGCGGTCTGGAGATCGAAAGGGTTAAAAGTTGGAAGATTCAAGATTGGATTAAACAGGCTGCTAGACGATATGGTGTCTTCTAGCCATTGAAATGAGTAGCTGGTCATTGTCTGTATGTTAAGTATTAACATAGAAACATCGAAAATAGGTGCAGGAGTAGGCCATTCGGCCCTTTGTGTCTGCACCACCATTCAATATGATCATGGCTGATCATGCATTTCAGTACCCCATTCCTGCTTTCTCTCCATACCGCTTGATCCCTTTAGCCATGAGGGCCACATCTAACTCCGTTTTGAATATACCTAACAAACTGGCCCCAACAACTTTCTGTGGTGGAGAATTTCACAAGTTCACAATGCTCTGACTAAAGAAGTTTCTCCTCATCTCAGACCTAATTGGGCTTACCCCTTATCCTTAGACTGCGACCCCCTGGTTCTGGACTGCCCCAAAATCGGGAACATTCTTCCTGCATCTAACCTGTCCAATCCCGTCATAATTTTATATGTTTCCATGAGATCCCCCCTCTTTCTTCTAAATTCCATTGAACACAAGCCTAGTTGATCCAATCTTTCTTCCTATGTCATTCCTGCCATCCCGGGAATCAGTCTGGTGAACCTTCGCTGCACTCGCTCAAATAGCAAGAATGTCCTTCCTCAGATTAGGAGACCAAAACTGTACACAATATTCAAGGTGTGGCCTTATCAAGGCCCTGTACAACTGCAGTAAGAACTCCTTGCTCCTATACTCGAATCCTCTCGCTATGAAGGCCAACATGCCACTTGCCTTCTTCACCGCCTGCTGGACGTGTATGCCAACCTCCAATGACTGATGTGCCATGACACCCAGGTCGCATTACACCTCCACCTTTACCAATCTGTCACCATTCCGATAATAATCATCCCTCCTGTTTTTACCACCAAAGTGGATAACCTCACATTTATCCACATTATACTTTATCTGCCATGTATTTTCCCACTCACCTAACCTGTCCAAGTCACCTTAGCATCCTCCTCACAACTCCCACTGCCACCCAGCTTAGTGTCATCTGCAAACTTGGAGATATTACATCCAATTCCTTCGTCTAAATCATTAATGTATATTGTAAATAGCTGGGGTCCTAGCACTGAACCTTGCGGTACCCCACTAGTCACTGCCTGCCATTCTGAAAAGGACCCGTTTATTCCTACTCTCTGTTTCCTGTCTGCCAACCAGTTCTCTATCCATGTCAGTACATTACCCCCAATACCATGTGCTTTAATTTTGCACACTAATTCTTATGTGGGGCCTTGTCAAAAGCCTTTTGAAAGTCTAAATACACCACATCCACCGGCTCCCCCTTGTCCACTCCACTAGTTACAGCCTCAAAAAATTCTAGAAGATTTGTCAAGCATGATTTCCCTTTGATAAATCCATGATCCTGTCATTGCTTTCCAAATGCGTTGCAATTACATTTTTAATAATTGGTTCCAACATTTTCCCCACCACCGATATCAGGCTGACCAGTCTATAATTCCTTGTTTTCTCTCTCCCTCCTTTTTTAAAAAGTGGGGTTACATTAGCTACCCTCCAGTCCATAAGAACTGATCCAGAGTCTATAGAATGTTGGAAAATGACCACCAATGCATCCACTATTTCTAGGGCCACTTCCTTAAATATTCTGGGATGCAGACTATCAGGCCTGGGGATTTGTTGGCCCTCAATCTCATCAATTTCCCTTGCACAATTTGCTGACTTTTTCCAGGATTTCCTTTAATTCCTCCTTCTTGCTAGACCCTTGTTCCCCTTGTATTTCCGGAAGGTTATTTGTGTCTTCCTTAGTGAAGACAGAACCAAAGTATTTGTTCAGTTGGTTTGCCATTTCTTTGTTCCCCATTATGACTTCACCTGATTTTGACTGTAAGGGACCTACATTTGTCTTCACTAATCTTTTTCTCTTCACATATCTGCAGAAGCTTTTGCAGTCAGATTTTATGTTCCCTGCAAGCTTACTCTCATACTCTATTTTCCCCCTCCAAATTAAACCCTTATCCTCCTCTGCTGAATTCTAACTTTCTCCCAGTCCTCAGGTTTGCTGCTTTTTTTGGCCAATTTATGTGCCTTTTCCTTGGATTTAACACTATCCCTAATTTCCCTTGTAAACCACAGTTGAGCTGCCTTCCCTGTTTTATTTTTTACGCCAGTCAGGGATGTACAATTGTTAAAGTTCATCCATGTGATCTTTAAATGTCTACCATTGCTTATCCACCGTCAACCCTTAAATATCATTCGCCAGTCTATCCTAGCCAATTCACTAAGTATTTGAGTACCTTGTTACTATTTGATGGCATCATCTGTATATTAAACGATGTTAAGTATTTGGGTGCAACTTGTTACTATGCGAATTCATGACATTGTCTGTATGTTAAGTATTTGAGTACCTTGTTACTATTTAATGACATCTGTATGTTAAATAATCTGTTTTGTGTAAAGTAATTCAGAAAGCAGTTAGCCGTGATTGTCTAAATGCACAGAAATAAGAGTTCAAAGGCCTTTTATGTATAAAGGAATGGAACTGGCTTTTGTCACACACACGGACACCAGTGATACTGGAATCTCGAAAGGTGTGTCACTGCTTGGAGAGCTGCCTTTGCAAGCAGAGAGTTTGTTTAGTATGAATGTCTAAATAAAAGACCCGATCTGCCTTTACTACAACTGAGTGTGTGCATAATTCGATGGTTAAAGCAATGAAGCAAAAAGAGCAAGACAGCCCGACAACATTTTGGTGACCCCGATGTGATTTTCAAAAGTTCGTTGGGCTGAGTTGTTGGAAGAAGTGTTTCCCACACATCAGTTCGAGGGGTGAGCATTCTCTTACTTGTCGTGACTTAAAGGGATTAGTAATGGGAGGATTAGGGAATATTCCAGATGAGGTCCGGTCATTTCTTAATGAGTGGATTGAGTGTAAAGGGGGACCTTATGGAATAAGGCAGGAAACGATGGCAGGAGGATGGAGAGAGACACGGCAGTCCTTAGTGGAGAGTGTCCAGTTAAAAAAGATTAAAGTGTTTGGGTTAAAAAGTGATAAAAAGAGAAAAGCGTTAATGTTACAGTGTCTAATACTGGGTATTCAAAAGTTAGGAGAAGAGGCTGAGGCTAGAGATAGGGAAGTCTCAGAATTCAGAGAACAGTTAACAGCAGTGAGTAAAGAAGTAGAGAATTGGCGATTTTAGGCATTTGGGGCAGCCAGGACTCTTCTGACGCTGGATCAGCATCTTGCTGATGAACAGAACCGTAATCAAGATCTAGAGAAAGGAATATCTAAGCTGCAGCAGATGGTGGTATTAGGTTGCCCAGCGGAGACAGCAATTGATAAAGCTGGGTGGTATTCGGAGGATTCCCCAGGTCTGAAGAGTTGAAAAGGGGACTAGGAACAGGGAGAATGCCCACCATTCCCTTCTGCAGCTCTTTGGTCTTCTCTGACTTCGGAGCCTCGAACCCGTGTGATTTGTGTGGCAATGTTGGGTATGGAGGCGGAGCAGTTCGATGCCTCTTGTATTCCTCAGACGCTTAACACTCTGCAACATTACACACGGCCTTCCGGTAATGCGGAGAGTGGGGGAAGCACGTTCGGGCGGACAAGGCGAAAGCAGGATCATGATTCCTTCATTCCCTATGGAGCTCGTGAAGGGAACACTACCTTAAGTGGTTTTGGGGATTCCTGGTATGAGCGAGGAGGGGGTAAAGTTACAGGACATGAGAGCTATCCTTTGTGAAATGGGACCTGCACCAGTTCAGGATCGTAATAAGTTTGCCCAGTGGTGGTGTAATATTCTGGGTTGGTGGCAGTCAGGGAACATATCAGAAAAACAGAAGGTTCACATGATTCTGCGAGCTTTAGGGAATCTCCGGGGAAAGGTAACAGGTTTTGAAACAACTTCCAGGTCCCTGCTTGGTAGAATAATAGCTGCAATTTTTGGTGCTCACTCAGGGCCACAGTTAAAAAAATGGCTTGCATTATTACCAGTGGAAGGATCCAAGAAAACGGGGAAACATATATTCCAGTTATGTAAAAGTTTAGGAATTAATTGGATTGCTTCGGTCATTACGGCAATGATACACATAGAGAGATCATTTTGACTCACCTACCCCCTTCTCCAGTTCTGGAAGTAGATGCCTGGGGCGGGGACGATAGTTTTGATAAATGGTTGGCAAGGGTAGAAAGCTTGTATCAGAGAGCTGCAGGAATTTCAGTCATAGAAGTGAGACAGGGGTTACAGCAATGGAAGGCAGAAGGACCTGAGTGGATGAATCCCGCGAGGAATCGCATAAAAAGAGCAGGACTAGGTGGTGTCTGGTTCCCAACCCGGCATCACCTAGTCAGTTGATAGAGGACAGGGATAGACTGGCTAAAGAATTCGAAAAGTTAACAGAAAAGTTGAAGAATCAGGAAAGAGAAGCTAGAGTCACAGACAGGAATGATACCTCGGTTCAGTTGCTGAGGTTGAGGATAGATTCCGCAGGTGAGGGAGGATTCATAAGAACATAAGAAATAGGAGCAGGAGTAGACCATACGACCCCTTCTTCCTTCCCCTGCCATTCAATAAGCTTCACTTCCCTGCCCGCCCCCATAACCCCTTATCCCCTTATCGTTTAAGAAACTGTCCATTTCTGTCTTAAATTTATTTGATGTCCCAGCTTCCATAGCTCTCTGAAGCAGCGAATTCCACAGATTCACAACCCTCAGAAGAAATTTCTCCTCATCTCAGTTCTAAATGGGCAGCCCCTTATTCTAAGATCATGCCCTCTAGTTCTAGTCTCCCCCATCAGTGGAAACATTCTCTCTGCATCCACCTTGTCAAGCCCCCTCATAATCTTATACGTTTCGATAAGATCACCTCTTATTCTTCTGAATTCCAATGAGTAGAGGCCCAACCTACTCAACCTTTGCTCATAAGTCAACCCCCTCATCCCCGGAATCAAACTAATGAACCTTCTCTGAACTGCCTCCAAAGCAAGTATATCCTTTTGTAAATATGGAAACCAAAACTGCAGTATTCCAGGTGTAGCCTCACCAATACCCTGTACAGCTGTAACAAGACTTCCCTGCCTTTATACTCCATCCCCTTTGCTAAAAAGGCCAAGATACCATTGGCGTTCCTGATCACTTGCTGTACCTGCATACTACCCTTCTGTGTTTCATGTACAAGTACCCCCAGCTCCCGCTGTACTGCAGCACTTAGCAATCTTTCTCCATTTAAATAATAACTTGCTCTTTGATTTTTTTCTGCCAAAGTGCATGACCTCACACATTCCATTATACTCCATCTGCCAAATTCTTGCCCACTCACTTAGCCTGTCTATGTCCTTTTGCAGCTTTTTTATGTCCTCCTCACACATTGCTTTTCCTCCCATCTTTGTATCATCAGCAAACTTGGCTACGTCACACTCAGTCCCGAGAGGGATGCCATGCCTCAACCACACACATCGTTTGTTTCGGACCCTTACTTCAGGATAGGGGTGGCCATACCCTTATCGAGGCATGTGTGGAAGGGCAGCGGGTAAATGACACAGGGTCTGCCGGACAAATGAAGGTTGAGGTGCTCCTGGAGGAAGGGCATTCCCCTCTCCAGAGACAGTACCCCATCACCCCAGATGCACGAAGAGCTGTTGCAGAACAGTCAGAGATGAAAGCAGTGAGAGAAGCTTGTTCAGAAGCATTTAAAGTTTCTGTAGGAACGGATTGTCTCAGAACTGATGAGATGTTCAGTGAAAAGCTTAAATGTGGGAGTTACAAACATGATCTTAAAGGATGCGAAATAGAACTTGGAGCGTTGCATATGTCGAGAGAGTAAATGACAGCAATTCCGAAGGATGAACTGAGAGAAGGACTGGGTCTCTTGACTGACTTTTCAGCATTTCCATCATCCTTTACCCTATGTTGTTACAATTCTCCCATAAAGCAGAGAAAATTGTTAAAGCCTGTGCAGAGGGCAACAGACTTGGTCTAAGACACCGATTGCGAGTTTACATTTCTGAATGTAAACAGCATGGAATTCAGTCGGAAACATCAAAAATTGAACGTTGACTTTTAAGTGAAAATGGATATGGTGATCAAAGACCAAAGGACTTTAAAATGGCATCCTGAGAATCAGGATCTGCAGCAACCCTACTTTGATACTAATCGTGCTGCTATTTGGAAGAAGGAAATGCGGAAATGGAGTACAAGATTTCAACAGCTACATTAACCAACACACTGTGGAAATGTTACCCAGATAAGGCCTGCAGAGAGGCAAAGAGAAGATCTGGGGGAATGTGGTAGCACAAGTCCGCATTTCTGAACTCTTTGCTTCTGCATGGTCTGGAGATCGAAAGATTTAAAAGTTGGAAGATTCAAGATTGGATTAAAACAGGCTGCTAGACGATATCCTGCCTTTTAGCCTTGAAATGATCAGCTGGTCATTGACTGTATGTTAAGTATTTGAGTACCTTGTTACTATTTGATGGCATCATCTGTATGTTAAACGATGTTAAGTATTTGGGTGTAACTTGTTACTATGCAAATTCATGACATTGTCTCTATGTTAAGTATTTGAGTATCTTGTTACTATGTGAATAATAGTAATTCATGACATGTCTGTATTTGAGTACCTTGTTACTATTTGATGGCATCATCTGTATGTTAAACGATGTTAAGTATTTGAGTGTACCTTTGTTGCTTTAATAGTAATTCATGACATGTCTGTATTTGAGTACCTTGCTACTATTTGATGACATCTGTAAGTTAAATAATCTGTTTTGTGTAAAGTAATCCCGACTGCCTGCCTCTCTTCCGTGCGTACATCCGAGCCAAGGTGTCCTTGGAGATGGAGCACGCAGTGTCCACCGGTACGCTCGCAGCCTTCCGCGAGAGGTGGGCGCCGGAGGGACTGGAGTGCATCGTTACCCCCGGCAACCAAATTTTAAGTTGATTTTATATGTTTTAAAGTTTAATTTGTTTTAATTGCTGGGTTTTAGTGTCCCCCTCCCCTTTTATAGGGGGCACTTGTAAAATTTATGATTTTAAAGCCCCAAAAACCAAAAAAAATCCAAAAAACCCCCCCCAAAAAAAACAAAAAAAAAAGGAAAAAAGGGCCTTGAAAAATGTTTGGAGTGTCCCCCAGATTGGAGGGCACTTGACTTAACTGTTTTATTGTTATCCAACCAAAAGAGTTGTGTAAAGTAATCCCGACTGCCTGCCTCTCTTCCGTGCTTACATCCGAGCCAAGGTGTCCTTGGAGATGGAGCACGTGGTGTCCACCGGTACGATCGCGGCCTTCCGTGAAAGGTGGGCACCGGAGGGACTGGAGTGTATTATTACCACCGGCAACCAAATTTTAATTTGATTTTATATGTTTTAAAGTTTAATTTGTTTTAATTGCCAGTTTTAGTGTCTCCCTCCCCTTTTATAGGGGGCACTTGTAAATTAAGGTTTTAGAGCCCCCCCCAAAAAACACAAAAATACTACAAAGATACAAAAAAGGGCCTTGGGAAATGTTTGGAGTGTCCCCCAGATCAGGGGGCACGATTTAATGTTTAAGTTTACTCCAAAAAGAGTTGTGTAAAGTAATTTAGAAAGCAGTAAGTCGTGATTGTCTAAATGCTAAAAAATAAGAGTTCAAACGCTTTTTAGATATAAAAGGATGGAACTGCCTTTTGTCACACACACGGACACCAGTGACACTGGAATCTCAAAAGGTGTGTCACTGCTTGGAGAGCTACCTTTGCAAGCAGAGAGTTTGTTTAGTGTGAATGTCTAAATAAAAGACCCGATCGTGCCTTTACTACAACTGAGTGTGTGCGTAATTCGATGGTTAAAGCAACAAAGCGAAAAGCCAGTGATGACTTGAATTGCCTGAAAGTGATCAATGTTTCCTGCCCAAGTGTATCCATTGGTGATCATATCCATTTGGGGCATTCTGCGTCTGAATGAGTTCCATATCCTAATGAGTTCTATATCCTAATGTGTTCCACATCCTAATCTTGTGCTCCTTCTAAATGGTTCCCCTAATGGCAGAAGCAAGTGAGGTAACAGGATCCTGGGTGTGAGCAGTAGCTTCTTGCGATCAGGCTCCCGTATATCTCCTTGTTCTGGCTCAGGATATAGCTCTGTAGCAGCTTCTCGCCCAGCCAGAATATCCCTCTGTACTGCCTTCCCCTGGATCAGCATATCCCCCTATACCTCTTTGTCCTGGGTCAGGATGTGGCTCTGTACTTCCTTTTCCTGGGTCAGGATGTGGTCCTGCACCTTCATGTCCTGGGTCAGTGCATGACCCTGCAACCAACTAGCCCTTCTTGCTTTCAATGACACCTTTTGTCATTTGAAACCAGTGCTTGGATGGACCAGAAATGACATTCGTGTGAAAGGAAATCACATCATCCATCTGCTGCTGCTGCGAATAACCTCAGCATGTCCACCGAACCATATTGGAGTGGATCTCTGGGCAGCCACTTCTGCTGAAGAACGCGTTCATGTGGTTTATCTGAAGTTTCCGCTGATCTTCTCCCTAAGTTACATGGCTGATCAGGTGAGCCCCTGAGTAAATTACTGGCAATTGACTCAATTGATTTGGCAATAGAACAAGGGAGGGGGGAACTTTCCTTCATTTCAGGCATGTTCCGTACTCTCCATTGAATGCTCCAGCCATGGCCGTAACCATCTTTGCACCAGCCGATAGAATGGTTAGTCCTAAATTGCGTGAAAGTTTTATGGGCTCCCACAATCCATACAATAAAAGGTGGGGGGAGGGCAGGTGGCACTTGTATCTTGCTGGATGTTAACCCAGAATTCAGAGCCAGAGCTCCAGGATTGTCCAGAGCTGGGTTTGAACCCAGCACCTTCTGACTCAAAGAGGGAAATGCTACCACTGAGCCAAAAGCTGGTTTCTTCCCAATGGTAATGTGGCAATAGTTCCTGTTAGAATTGGCAGTAATAGAATGTTCCCTGCCAGTGTGTTTGGTGTGTGAACCCTTGCATGCAGCTATAGTCATGGTTTAATTATGACTCTTTTCGCCATGCTTAATTTGCCCAATTCCTTGCTTTGATGAGATGCTTGCCACCACCCATACCTATCATAGCCTATTAGCAATTTTTCTCATCTGCTCCCATGCCCTTGCCCAAAGAGGGCAACTCTGGGGTCCCAAACAGGGCAACGCTGGAGTCCCAAACAGGGCAACCCTGGGGTCCCAAACAGGGCAACAATGGTGTCCTAAACAGGCCCAACCTTCCAACCTGCTGAAGCAGCATCAACACAATGGTATGTAATATCAGCATTTACTTTTGTACCCATCGAGATAGGAAAGTGCTAAGAAATGGAACAATTTCAAGCACTGCCAGGTCAAGTCAGCACAATTAGATTCAGAGTGAAGCTCCATCTACTTTGCCCAGTGATCTGAAAAAGTAGGCCAGTTCCAGTTTTCCGCCCAGCAACAAATAAGCCAATCCCATTGATGAAGCAAGGGTGTTCTTGTAAATCTGGAGTCATAGCAGATCACTGGGCAAAGTAGATGGAGCTTCACTCTGAATCTAATTGTGCTGTACTTGACCTGGAAGTGCTTGAAATTGTTCAATTTCTTAGCACTTCTCCATCTCGATGGGTACAAAAGTAAATGCTGATATAACATACCATTCTGCTTCCTCATTAGTATAGAACACATTTGGAGCACTCTTCTCTCAAATGTTTTTGGCACAGCTTCCAACACAGTATCATATGAAGAATCTATTATCTTTGCTGCTCATTACCCAGAACATATGCTGCAATAAGCTGTGAAAAATGATGCAGTTAATTTCAATGACAGCATCCAGTTTTACTAAAAGCAGAACAAGCTTCTTAATTACGTTTCTTTTATATTTTGGCAAATTGGTTTCACGCTCGTCATGATGCGATGTCAGAGCTGAGATTGGATCACTTTTCCACCTCTTATAAGCATGACATTGATTAGGCCTCTGCTTGCTGTGGAACACCGGGGGAGCTTCAGGATAATCTCTGTAAACTGTCCCTAATCTTGACCCCAATCTCAGAGGAACAATCACTTACCGTAGCAGCATGTCATTTCCATTGATACTTCCAGATTGTTCCAAGTATTTGCCCACAACAGGAGGCAGATTGAGGCAACAAAAATCAATTTTTACCTAAAATACTGTTATTCAGCAGCGAAAGGAGACTTTCAACCCATCTATAAAAACATCAGAACATAAGAATTAAGTGTAGGAGTAGGGCTTTCAGCCCCTCGAGCCTGCTCCGCCATTCAATAACATCATGGCTGATCTTCTACCTCAACTCCACTTTCCTGCACTATCCCCATAACCCTTGAGTCCCTTAATATCCTAAAATCTATCGATCTGTGTCTTGAATATACTCAAAGACTGAGCCTCCATAGCTCTCTGGCTTAGAGAATTCTGAAGATTCACCACCCTCAGTGAAGAAGTTTCTTCTCATCTCAATCCTAAATGGCCGACCCCTTATTCTGAGACTTTGACCCCTGGTTCTACAATCCATAGCCAGAGGAAACATCCTCCCTGCATCTACCCGGTCAAGCCCTGTAAGAATTTTGTATGTTTCAATAAGATTATCTCTCATTCTTCTAAACTCTGGAGGATATAGGGCTAGTCTACTCAATCTCTCCTCATGGGACAATCCCTCCATCCCAGGAATCAGTCTGGTGAACCTTTGTTGCACTCCCTCAATGGAACTATATCCTTCCTTGGGTAAGGAGACCAATACTGTACACAATATTCCAGGTGCGGTCTCACCAGGGCCCTATATAATTGCAGTAAGTCATCTTTACTCTTATACTCAAATCCTCTGTAATAAAAGCCAACATACCATTTGCTTTCTTAATTGCTTGCTGTACCTGCATGTTAACTTTCAGTGATTCATGTACAAGGACACTCAGATCTCTCTGAAAACACCAACATTTCCCAATCTCTCACTATTTAAAAAATACTCTGCTTTTCTATTTTTCCTACCAAAGTGGATAATTGCATGTGTCTCCACATTATATTCCATTTGCCATGTTCTTGCCCACTCACTTAGCCTGTCTATATCCCCTTGAAGTCTCTTTGCATCTTCCTCACAACTTACATTCCCACTTAGCTTTGTATCATCAGCAAATTTGGATATATTACATTTGGTCCCCTCATCCAAACCATTGATATAGATTGTGAAACGCACGGTGAGTTGGAGTTTCCTCTGCTATCATCAGGCGAAATAGCAAAAGAAAGCAGGGCAAAATCAAGCCACGAGGCCTACCACTGCATTGCCATCCTGACCCATCCTTTCCCCTCCACCCCTATCAGGAAGGCAACCCTTTGCCAGCTCACCATATGTAAATGCTGGTAAGGAGTTTGGGCCTTTCAAGCTGACCCATTTTCCTGCTGACCACAGCAATCTCCGTCATCCCCAGGGACCGCTAGGAGATAGATGGAAGTTGTCCCTGGAGAAATGGGACCCAAAGCCATTGGGCGGAGGGAGAGGGTCTAGTCGTGGTCTCTTCTCCCTCCATTTGGGCCCCAAAAATCTTACCTTTTTAGCCCTCAGTCTCAGCTAGGACTCTGAAGTAAAAAAGCCTCTTCAAAATAGCCATTAAAGCCTTCTCTAGTTAAATTGTAACTATTTTTGTGGTGTTTTAAGTCTTTAAATTTAACTTCATATGCGTTAGAATAATGATTGGCTATTTTGGCTCCCATTTTTTATTTCAATATTATCAAATAAGGCATCAAACTAATAGAGGCACATTCTCATGGTAGCCTTTGGAGTGTGTTATGAAGCAATGCAAATGCTTTCAGTGCCTGTACAACAAACAAATGTCCTTATCGATATGTGGGCAGAATCTACCTGTTTTGATACAGAAACAGATTGCTTAAAACGTTCTTAATTTAAAATTATATGTTGTGGCTGCGGAATACAGGGGTATGATAACATAATGGTTTTGTTACTGGGCGAGTATTCCAGAGGCCTGGACTAATAATCCAGCAGACAGGAGTTCAAATCCCACCATGGCAGCTGGGGTATTTAAATTCAGTTAATTACATAAATTTGGAATTAAAAAGCTGGTATCAATAATGGTGACCATGGGCCCAAATTTCCCCAGGAGTTGCTCTGTTTTTTTTGGAGCAACTTGATTTTTCTGGAGTATCTTTTTAGTTGCAATTCTGGCCATTTAATTTGCGTCAGTGTAAGTGAGTTAGTTAGGTTTTTCTTTAGTTTTTTTTCAAAAGGGGGCGTTACCAGCCACTTACGCCTGTTTTGGCTATTTAAGCATGTTTAGCCAACTAAAAGTTATTCCAAACTAACTTAGGCCAGCATAAGTGGGCACTCTTGTACATTCAGAAAAACCTTGCGGTGACTTAAGAAATCAGCACAGGCAGCCAGAGATGGGCGGGGGTGGGGGGGGAAGGAGACCTTGCAAAGCACTAAACACCTTCACAACAACATTAAAGAAACATAAATACATTTAAAGCACCAAGCACTAAACATAGCAGTACATTTGCACCAAGCACTAACAAAGCACAAAACGTAATAAGCAATTAATTAACAAATAAAAAATAGAAGGAACCCTGTACCTAAAGCACCAAGACCAAAGTAATAAGCAATCAATCAATTAATAAATAACAAATAACAAAATAAAAGGAACCCTGCACTGAAAGCACCAAGACCAAAGTAATAAGTAATTAATCAATCAGTAAATAACAAATAAAAAATAGAAGTCCTACCTCAGGGAATGCAGTGGGTTGCCGATGAGGGAGCCCGTTCGGCCAGGGCTAGGGACGGCAGGCTTCGGGCCCCTCCCACACAGCCTGCAGCGCGCACTCACAGATTTGGCCTGCCAGGAGCTACTGCACATGCGCACAGACTCTAGCGCGCATGTGCAGAGGCCCCGGCACTGTTTTCAGCACCGGGACCTGGCTCCACCCCCAATCCAGTGGGCCACGCTATGCCACCACCGAGGAGAGGCTGGGGAGCGGCCAGAATCGGGAGGAAGCTTTTTGGCGTGCTTGGAGGAGGACAAAAGCGGCGCACCTCGGGTGAGGGCGCCAGAAAAAGGGGCTGGGGAAATTTGAGCCCCATGACACTACTGGATTGTTGTAAAAACCCATCTGGTTCACTGGTGTCCTTTAGGGAAGGAAATTTGCCATCCTTACCTGGTCCGGCCTATATGTGACTCCAGACCCACAGTCAATGTGGTTGACTCTTAACTGCCCTCCGAAATGGCCCAGCAAGCCACTCAGTTGTACTAAACTGCTATGACATAGTCACCGTGGGAGTACCTTCAAGAAGGCCACCACCTTCTCAAGGGCAATTAGGGATGGGCAATAAATGCTGGCCTTGCTAACGACTCCCACATCCCATGAACAAATACATTTTAAAAGCATTTCCTTATGGGGCTTCTCCCAATTCGTTGATGCAACCTCGGCAGAAGATTGGCAGAAACCTCTTTGCTGATCTTGGCTTGGGAAGCATAAGACACACTGAAGGAAATTCCCAGAAGTCTTACAGCAAGAAGCAATTAAAATTCAAACCTATTTGAGATTCTCTTTTACAAGCAAGCCTTCTGCTTCCCAGTGTCAGAATATGTTTTTAACCTTTTATACAGATTTGTTGTGACAGTTTGGAAAAGTTCAATTCAAGTTGACTGATAAAGAAAAGTCTCTCTTTTAGAATGAAAGTGTCTCGTAATTGGATTCTGGCCCTTCCGAAGTTGACTACCATGGTGGTTCGAGACTACCAAACGCAGTTAAATCAGAAAACCTTTGGAACAGGGAGGTTGTTTACAGCTTTGACAGATTTACTAATGAAAATATTCCGGTATTTAGCTGCACAATGGGATTAGCTTTTTCCAAGTAGCATAGATAAAAACCTCTAGCCATTTTAAGAAGGTCAGAAGAGAAAGTCAATATCACATCCTGAACTCCAACTCATTGTAGACTGACTGAAAAATACATAACAAATAATTCACATTAACTCATTTTTTGCAATCTCAGGTGGATGTAACCCACAGCACTATTTTAAAGAAGAGCAGGGGTGTTCTTTCACAGTGTCCTGGACTATATTTATTCCTCAACCAATGCCTAAAACAGATGACCTTGTTATTTCTCTCATTGCTGCTTGTGGGATCTTGATTTTTGCAAATTGGCTGTCGCGTTTCCTACATTACCAATAGTGATAACACTTCAAAAGTAACTCATTGGCAATAAAGCGCTTTGGGACATCCTGAGGTTGTTAAAGGCGCTATATAATGCAAATTATTTCCTTGAGTCTTTCCTTCTTTATGTCATAATAAGAATCATAAATCATACAGCACAGAAGGAGACTATTCTGCACATTGCCTCTGTGTTAGCTCTTTGAAAGAGCTATCTAATTAGTCCCACTCCTTCGTAAAAAAAAATTCCTTCTCTCCCCCAGATTTTTTGCCAACTATCTTAATTCTGTGTCCCCTGGTTACCGATCCTCCTGCCAGTGGAAAGAGTTCCTCCCTATCTAATTTATCAAAACCCCATATTGCTTTGAACACCTCTATTAAATCACCTTTTAACCTTCTCTGCTCTAAGGAGAACGATCCCAGTCTTTCTAGTCTCTCCATGTAAATGAAATCCCTCATTCCCGGTATCATTTTGGTAAATCTCCTCTACACCCTCTTCAAGGCCTTGACATCCTTCCTGAAGTATGGTGCCCAGAATTGGACACAATACTCTAGCTGAGGCTAAACCAATAATCTGTAGAGGTTTAGAAACATAGAAACATAGAAAATAGGTGCAGGAGTAAGCCATTTGGTCCTTCGAGCCTGCACCGCCATTCAATAAGATCATGGCTGATCATTCCCTCAGTACCCCTTTCCCGCTTTCTCTCCATACCCCTTGATCCTTTTAGCCATAAGGGCCATATCTAACTCCCTCTTAAATACATCCAATGAACTGGCATCAACAACTCTCTGCGGCAGGGAATTCCACAGGTTAACAACTCTCTAAGTGAAGAAGTTTCTCCTCATCTTAGTCCTATATGGCCTACTCCTTATCCTAAGACTGCGTCCCCTGGTTCTGGACTTCCCCAACATTGGGAAAATTTTTCCCACATCTAACCTGTCCAGTCCATTCAGAATCTTATACATTTCTATGAGATCCCCTCTCATCCTTCTAAACTCCAGTGTATAAAGGCCCAGTTGACCCAGTCTCTCCTCATATGTCAGTCCGGCCATCCCTGGAATCAGTCTGGCTGCACTCCCTCAATAGCAAGAACGTCCTTCCTCAGATTAGGAGACCAAAACTGAACACAATATTCCAGGTGAGGCCTCACCAAGGCCCTGTACAATTGCAGTAAGACCTCCCTGCTCCTATACTCAAATCCCCTAGCTATGAAGGCCAACATGCCATTTGCCTTGTTCACCGCCTGCTGTACCTGCATGCCAACTTTCAATGACTGATGAACCATGACTTCCAGGTCCCGTTGCACCTCCCCTTTTCCTAATCTGCCACCATTCAGATAATACTCTGCCTTCGTGTTTTTGCCACCAAAGTGGATAACCTCACATTTATACACATTGTACTGCATCTGCCATGCATTTGCCCACTCACATAACCTGTCCAAGTCACCCTGCAGCCTCTTAGCATCCTCCTCACAGTTCACACTGCCACCCAGTTTAGTGTCATCTGCAAACTTAGAGATACTACACTCAATTCCTTTATCCAAATCATTGATGTATATTGTAAAGAGCTGGGATCCCAGCACTGAGCCCTGCGGCAGTCCACTAGTCACTGCCTCCCATTCTGAAAAGGACCCATTTATCCCGACTCTCTGCTTCCTGTCTGCCAACCAATTCTCTATCCATGTCAGTACATTATCCCCAATACCATGTGCTTTGATTTTGCACACCAATCTCTTATGTGGGACCTTGTCAAAAGCCTTTTGAAAGTCCAAATACACCACATCCACTGGTTCTCCCTTGTCCACTCTGCTAGTTACATCCTCAAAAAAATTCCAGAAGATTCTTCAAGCATGATTTCCCTTTCATAAATCCATGCTGACTTGGACCGATCCTGTCACTGCTTTCCAAATGCGCTGCTATTTCATCCTTAATGATTGATTCCAACATTTTCCCCATTACTGATGTCAGGCTAACCGGCCTATAAATACCCATTTTCTCTCTCCCTCCTTTTTTAAAAAGTGGTGTTACATTAGCTACCCTCCAGTCCATAGGAACTGACCCAGAGTCGATAGACTGTTGGAAAATGATCACCAATGCATCCACTATTTCTAGGGCCACTTCCTTAAGTACTCTGGGATGCAGACTATCAGGCCCCGGGGATTTATCGGCCTTCAATCCCATCAATTTCCCCGACACAATTTCCCGCCTAATTAGGATATCCTTCAATTCCTCCTTCTCACTTGACCCTCGGTCCCCTAGTACATCCGGAAGGTTATTTGTGACTTCCTTCATGAAGACAGAGCATAACTTCCTTGCCTCTATTTATAAAGCCAAGGATCCCATATGGTCTTTTTGAACGGCCTGATCAACTTGTTCTGCTACTTTCAGAGATTTCTGTATGTGAAATCCCAAGACCCTCTATTCCTGCACCACCTTTAAAATTGTTCCATTTTAATTTGTACTGACTCTCCTCATTTTTCAGAACTAAAGTAAAATAAAACATTGCAGCATCAAAAGCTACTTGGGGATGTCACCCTGGCAGTGATGTCAGGATTGTGACCATCGGTGCCTGTCTGCATGAAACCAATGGGCACACACCTGATCAACCAGAGGGACCCACCAGCCCATTCAGGCTGCAAACTCAGGCACCTGCTGCCATCTGGCTGGGGTGTGTCCTGACCTCTACCCTCCCACCACCAGAAAGATGATTTTGTGGCCCCTTTAGGCCCATATCATTAGTCGGGAGACCATGGCCCTTCCCTGATCTGGACCTCCGCAGATGTGGCCACTTGCACTCTTCAGAAGGCCGGTATGCGTCATTTCACCCGCCGTACCAACTCCAAACTTACACCAGGTCTCTCTGTGGCAGAAGAAGCAAGACGGCCCAGTGTAAGGCAGTGGTGAAGGCTTTACTCGCAAAAATATATATATATAAAAAATAGTCTATCTAGCAACAGCCAAATTGTTTTATCTCATAATACTCTTCTGAAGTGTCTTGTCACGTTTCACTACGTTAAAGGCATGATATAAATTCAAGTTGTTGTTGCTATATTGTACAGAGATCGGAATTTACAAGAAAGTCTTAATGACACTTTACTGAGTAAAAAAAAAGTGGTCAGTTTGTGGTAGTTTAGCCAGGGTTGCATTATGCTCAATATCCTCTGGGAGAAAACCTCCAGGAGAATACCTCTTCTCAATGATCTTGCCTGATGTCTGAAATCAGGAATACTCTGATATCAGGCAAGATTATTGAGACATCCTGATATTCAAGTGACAATTTTCCTGGATAAGGTTACTATAATCCAAACTGAACACAATAGACGAGATTTCCTTAGGTCTGTGCCTGGATCGTCGAGGGCAGTGAATATCAGAAAATCATCTGGGTTCCATTATAAGCCTGCGCTCCAAGCAACAACTTGCATTTTTATAGCTGCTTTAATGTAGTAAAACGTCCCATGGCACTTCATAGGAGCGTTATCATATAAAAACAAATGACACCGAGGCAAAGAAGCAGACATTAGGACAGGTGATCAAAAGCTTGGTCAAAGAGGTAGGTTTTAATGAGAGAGAGGTTTAGGAAAAGAAGCTTTCTATTATTAACTGTGCCCATAGAATCCAGTGTACCTAGGCACAGGCCCAGGTAAACCTCCCCTTATTTTTCTTCATTTTAAGATGACAGGCAGATTTCAAAACATCTTCGAGAGGCAGAAGCTGATTACTTTGGACTGGGGTTCAGGAATTTGAGCTGATAATTTATGTTCAAAACCAAGGCAGGTCTCGGGTAAATTGATGAATGAATTGGAAGTAGAATTCATCAATGAAGACCTCTTGAAGAAAGAAAGCCTCAAAAATATTTAGGAAATCATTCATATTAATGGAGAAGAGGCAGATCCTTGGAGAAACCAAACATAGACTGTGGATTTTTTCAGGTTAACAGGGACTGCTTCAGCAAACTGAGCTGTAGGATGAAGGAAGTGAATAGCTCTGGGGTATGGAACAACAGATCTAGCAGATAGAAATTGATGTAGGAGGCACATTCAAGGTGGCTGCTCGGCCAAAACAAAAGCTCTGTGAACAGGGAAGTAAAGACATGATCTAAAGAGCAGATTCATCATTTAACATGTCAAATCACCATGAAACAATTAGGATTAGACTGCTGGGCCAGTTGAGTGTGAATCAGATAATGTTGTACTAAAAAGCGCTTTGGTTACCAACACGTAAGAGTGGAGATTTCCCGAGCTCAGCGTCCTATGGGAAACGTTCAAACCACGGGCAGATCTTTAGCATCAAGTAGTGAATTATGAGGAAAGGCTGGAGAAACTGGGATTGATTCATCTAGAAAGTGAAACAGACATTTACGAGATGGTGAAAGGCACTGTGGATGTTAATTCCGGGCATTACTTCAAGGTATGGTGATCCTCCCAGTCTTCGATCAATCTTGTGATCTTAGTACCTGTTGTTGGTGTGGGAGGTGTTGAGGATTGATTGGCAGACCAGTGTTGTACCATCAATCTTTGTTAGAAGAAAATAGGTGGGCTTCTCTGATTTGCCATTATTTCCCACGGAATTACGCTGTAATGGGGTTGGAGCCTCAGCTCACCCATTCAACTCCCCCGCCATATTTTCTGAAGCCTGTCTAATTTGAATATCTTTTCAAAATGCATTCCTTCACAGGATGTGGGCGTCACTGGCAAGGCCAGCATTTATTATCCATCCCTAATTGCCTATGAGAAAGTGGTGGTGAGCTTCTTTCTTGAACCGCTGCAGTCCCTGTGGTGAAGGTACTCCCACAGTGCTGTAGGGAGGAAATTCCAGGATATTGACCCAGCAACGATGAAGGAACGGTGATATATTACCAAGTCAGAATGATTTATGACTTGGAGGGGATCTTGGAGGTGGTGGTTGTTGTGTTCATACTTATTTGTTTGTTACAGGACACGAGGCAGACATTCGGACCCTGCAGGAGCTATTCACAGTTGCTGTAAACATGCTAGTCCATGCTGGTTTTGGGACACCATTTTGGGAGTTGCTATAAAGGACACAGTAAAGTTATATTACTACTGTTTCAGTTAGTCTGTTTATTTACGTACACAACAGTGGTGTTCCCATGCGTCTGTTGCCCTTGTCCTTTGAGGTTGCGCATTTGGCAGCTGCAGTCATAGAAGCCTTGGCAAGTTGCTGCAGTTCATCTTGTAGATGGTGCACACTGCAGTCACTATACACCGGTGCTGGAGGGAGCGAATGTTTAAGATGCTGAATGGGGTACCGATAAAGCGGGCTTGATGGTGTCAAGCTTCTTGAGTGTTGCCAACATGGCATTGAAAAAAAACAGCACATTTTTTTTTAAGTAGCACCACGCAGCTTCAGGGGGCGCTCCCTTATTTTTGTTCTGGGGCGAAAGGGGGCACTGTGCAAGCTGATGAGGTCGTCATCGCTGGCGCAGTGGAGTGGGGCGCTATGGATTACCACCGTTGTTAAACTCTCGCAGAATTTAGCGTGAGTCATTAGCATCACTGTGTCTGGGCAAAAAGTCGTTTGTCCCCTGTTATCCAAGGATTCGATACAAGTTTAGCATAACTTCCATACTTTTCAATTCTATACCTCTAGAAATAAACCCTAGTTCTTGGTTTGCTTTTTTTATGGCCTTGCTATCCTGTGTCGCAATTTTTAATGATCTTTGTGTTTGTACTCCATGATCCCTTTGTTCCTCTACCCCACCTAGACTTGCACCCTCCAAGTAATAAGTGACCTCTCTATTCTTGCTATCAAAATGTAATACCTCACATTTATCTGTGTTGTACTTAATTTGCCAATTATATGCCCATTCTGCAAGTTTATTAATGTCCTCCTGTAATTTGTTGCAGTCCTCCTCAGTATTGACTATACCCCTGCCCCCAATTTGGTGTCATCCACAAATTTAGAAATTGTGTTTTTTATTCCAAAGTCTGAATCATTAATATAAATATAATATAATCATGATTGCTCCACTATTTGTGGCCGTGCCTTCAGTTGCCTAGGCCCTAAACACTGGAATTCCCTCCTGAAATCTCTGTACCACTCTCTCCTCCTTTAAGGCACTCCTTAAACTTACCTCTGCCCTTATTTCTCCTTATATGTCTCATTGTCAAATTTTGTTTGATAACACTCCTGTAAAACGCCTTGGGACATTGTACTATGTTAAAGGCATTATATAAATACAAGCTGTTGTTGTTTGTCCTGCTTTTTATGGACAGGACATACCTGGGCAATTTTCCACTTTGTCGGGTAGATGGCAGTGTAGATATACTGGAACAGCTTGGCTAGAGGCACAGCTAGCTATGGAGCACAGATTTTCAGCACGACAGCCGGGACCCATAGCCTTTGCTGTACCCTGAGCACTCAGGCGTTTCTTCATATCATGTGGAGTGAATAGAATTGGCTGAAGACTGGCACCTCAGGAGTTCAAGATGGATCATTCACGTGGCACCTCTGGCGGAAGATGTTTGCGAACCCTTCAGCCTTGACTTTTGCACTCACCTGCTGGGGTCTGCCATCATTGAGGATGGGGATGTTCATGGAACCTCCTCCTCTTGTTAGTTGTTTAATGTCCACCATGCATGACTGGATGCGGCAGGTCTGCAGAGCTTTAATCTGATCTGCTTAGCTCTGTCTATAGCATGCTGCTTCTGCTCTTCAGCATGCATGTCGTCCTGAGTTGTAGCTCACCGGGTTAGCATGTCATTTTCAGATATTTCAGATTTATTTAATGAACTGAATTCAAATTTACACACTGCCATGGTGGGATTTGAACTCACAAGCCGGATCATTATTCCAGCTCCTGGATTACTAGTCCAGTAACATAACCACTATGCTACTGTACCAGCAGCTTAAAGGGGATGGTGATCATCCAGGCAGCAAGAGATCTCGAGGTTCTCAGAATACTGGCGTCAAAGTGTATCGATGGAGAAAGTGCATTGCTCTAACTGTGATTAATTGCACTCACTGAGGTGGGCCATGCCACTTCAATGATGCAGTTGGCGCCATACCTCGAGAGTGAACTTGGTCAATTCATCCTCTCTCCTTTGTTGGACATCCTGGAGAGATGTATGTTGGACATCTTGGGGTGTTAAGGGTTAACAGTTAAACATTTTTGTATCTTGGATTGACAGGCGTTCCGATACAAACAGGATGACTTTGAAATGTTGTAGAAAGAATGTATTGCTTATCTTCTGAGATGTAAAGTGCTTGTGTAAGGGAATAAGTGTTAGTAATGATGTCACCCATGAGTGGTTAGTGTTTTAGTTTTAAGGGCCCCAAGTTTCTCCAATCCTTTTTTCCAGCGCACTTACCCGTGGTGCGCCGACTTTCTACTCCAAAAACGGCGCCGAAAATATAGCTGCTGATTATCCCCGCTCCGTGGACCGTCCTAGGGTCTGGCGTGGCGTGGCAATCACAGTGGGGGGGGGCGGAGCTACAGCCCTGCGCCAAAAACAGTGCCGGCAGCTGCGCGCATGCGCAGTGGAGTCTGCGCGCATGCACAGTGGAGTCTGTGCACATGCGCAGTAGCTCCTCGGCCTCCCAGCGCGTCCCGATGCTCGCCGCCCCTATCCCTGGCCGAAGGGACAACCCAATGTTCACTGCTCCTATCCTGGGCCAAGTGGCCTGACGCACAGGCCGGCTGCTGCCTTCCTGCGCTCACTTAGACTCCAGTTCATTGTTGTAGTCTCTCGCGCCCTCATTGCCTGCATCCTCTGCTGCCAGTACTGCCCCTCCCATTCAGTTGGTGGGGTGTGTGCTGAGGGAAGCTTGCCGGGGAGCCCGGGGGAGCAGGAGCAGGAGCTGGAGGAGCCTGGGGGTGTGCGGCTCAAGTCCGGGCCACCAGATCAGCACCAGAAGTTGTGCAGCACGTTTACGGTGGAATTCTTCGAGACGCAATACTGGGGGCTGAAGCTACTGGTTTGTGTCACTGATCACATCTATGTCAAGAAATTTCAAAGCATTAATGCCTAAAGACAATATCCCTTTTAGACTTTATAAATCGAGTTCAAGACTCAAACCACTCTGAGGGCTACAAGAAACAGGTTGGTGCGGGGAGACTTTTGATCGGGGTGGGGGGGGGGCGGAAGAGTTTTGATGGCGGGGGTGGCGGGGGGGGGAAGGAGGAGAGTTTCTTTAAATGATTAAGAAAAAGATCAAGCTGCTCGAATTCGAAAAGTTGCCCTAGACAGTCTGCTGATAAGAACAATAAGAAAGGCAGTCAGCACCATCAAAATTCAACTTCTGATATAAATGATATTAAAAAGTGCATATTTTATGAAGCTTTATATAGTGGAATGTGTAAATTATGCAAATGTTACAGTACAAGATCTGTATTAGTTGTTGTGAAGGTCGTCTGTACTTCCCTTCCCTTCCCCCCTCGTCCTATCTCTGTCTACCTGCGCTGATTTCTTAACTCTCCGCAAAGTTTTTCTGTGAGGACACAAGTGGCCACATACGCTGGCCTAAGTTAGTTTTGGAGCAACCATTAGCTGGCTAAACTGCCTTAAATGGCCAAAACAGGCGTAGGTGGTAACGCCCCTTTTGAGCAAAACAAAACTAAACTAAAAAGAATCCTAACTAACTCACTTACACTGGAGCAAATTAAATGTGCAGAATTGCGACTTTTAAGATGCTCCAGAAAAATCAAGTTGCTCCATCCTGGGGAAACTTGGGCCCAAGGTAATACAATTTAACTTTAGTTTTAGGGTAATAAACATGGGTCGGAGGAATCCATTAGCTACAGATAGCAATTAGTAAAGCTTTTACTTCAAAGATGCTAGCAACTGTTACCATCAAGAAATCTTCTTTAAAGGAAATGGTTTTGAAGTGGACAACTGCAAACTGATTACATGAATAGTTTGTTTTCAAAGAATTTGGGAATTGATACATCAAATAGTCTTATCAATGATAATTTCTTTTGATGAAGACAAAATATGATGTATAAAGGATCATGGTTTTCAACAGTATCTCAGAGTTCTTGAAAGATACAGAAACCAAGAAAAAGCCACTCTCTGTATACAGTTAAAGCCGATCACCTTTTACTGTGTATCGATAAAGTCTGTTCCATGTACTCCACTACAAAATCTCGGCTTACTCAAAATGAATTGTTGTGAACGAGAGGAGAAAGGAGGTTGACTGCTAACACTCTAATTTGGAATATTTTCCATATTGCCCGTATTTGGACGGGCATATCCACTATCCCATGTCACTTCCTGTGGAATGTCCTGGAATTGGCCAAAATTGGCAGGAATTTGAGAAATAATTTATTACCAATGAGATCAAATAAAATTATGAATAATCATTTGATGGCCCATATTTGGAGCAAGTGTTCTCAACTCAAGCTCATGAATTCACATTTTTCAAACTGATGTGTAGAATAAATATGAAATGTTTCTAGTGGTCACAAGTCCCCTATTGCTGAACACCTATTCTATTCAGTATTATTAAACAGGTAATTAAACGAGATTGTTTAGTCTCCTTTTGCAAGAAATAAACCACTTGGATTGATTGCCTTGGATAATTATGGTCTATCAAGGGGCTGGATATGTTGCAACAGGAACATGTAGTTCAATTATTTATTTATTGTCTAAGCATTCTATCTCTCTCTGAAACATGTACTCTATGTCAGAATGTCATAAAGCATTGATCTAGTTAGACCTGCTTGAGACTATACAGAAGTCTATCAATCAATTTAATTGATTCAAACATTACAAATGCATGTTAAATATGCAAAATTCCCCCTCAATTATATTTTAAGTGGTCCAGTGCACCTCATTATATTACATTCCTGCCAATGTAGCGGTGGAGTTATCAGCTGGTATGCAGTCAATGAGCCCCAGGACCTTAGGAAAGCTAGATGAGCTACAAGATAATTCATTTGTGTTTACTTTTGCTATTCCTTTATGTAATGACCTTCTCTATTGAGTGATTCACTAGCAACCTGACTTATATAATTAGACACAGTGAACAGACTGATACCACTGACATAACTAATAGGTTTCGGGAAAGGACTCAGCAGTATATAGTATTATGGTAACTTGGCAGGGCAGTGCCTAGGGGTGATTAACTCTTTGAATTGCACATTCATTCCTGCAGATATCTATGATTGCTTGCTTATCTTAGCTGTAGCATTGACTGCTGTGGAACTAAACTGAAAAGTTCAAAACAATGGGCAGTTTCTGCTGCTCCACCTCCTCCTTTCATTCACAGATGAAAACATGTCAGACACAGACTTCCAGATCGTGAATGGAGAGGTCACACAGCTTAAAGCATTGACAGCTTACCAAAATACAAACTGGCACACTATTCTCTGCCATATAAACAATGACAATATTAACACACTTTCTGGCAGAACAATGACTGTACTAATATTCCAACACACTCGTGGCTGGCCTCTCACATTCTACCCTACATAAACTCGAGGTGATCCAAAACTCGCTGCCCGTGTCCTAACTCATAGCAAGTCCTGTTCACCTATCATCCCTGTGCTTGCTGACCCACATTGGCTCCCGGTTAGGCAACACCTCTATTTTAAAATTCTCATCCTCGTTTTCAAATCTCTCCATGGCCTTGCCCCTCCCTATCTCTATAATCTCCTCCAGATGTCTCCGCTCCTCTAATTCTGCCCTCTTGAGCATCCCGGATTATAATCACTCAACCATTACTGGCCGTGCCTTCTGTTGCCGAGACCCTAAGCTCTGGAATTCCCTTGCCTAAACCTCTTTGCCTCTCTACCTCTCTTTCCTCCTTCAAGACACTTTTTAAAACTTACGTCGTTGATCAAGCTTTTGGTCACCTGCCTTAATTTCTCCTGATGTGGCTTGTTGTCAAATCTTTTGTCTCATACTACTCCTGTGAAGCAACTTGTGATGTTTCATTATGTTACAGGTGCTATATAAGCACAAGTTGTTGTTGTTGTTCTTGTAGTAGAAAAGCGAGAAGCTAGAAAATATAATTAGTGATATTAAAGGAAGAGCACTTAGTCCATATGATATTTACTCTTTGATTAAAATGTGACATTAATTTGTTGACATAGTGACGGAGGAACATCATACAAACATGTTAAGCTTTTGTCAGGCTAATATCACCAAGAGTGAATTCAGATAAGGGCACAATAAAACACTGTTAATGAAGGGCAGAATGTAGATCTGAAAAGCTACCTATATTCTGAATTAGCGAGAATGTCAAAGTCATAAATGACATCCTATGTGACTGTTAATGTGGTAAACTATCCCTCCTCATCCTTCTCGCCCTGTCTGCAGCCTTTGACACGGTTGACCACACACTCCTCCTCCAATGCTTATCCTCCGTCGTCCAGCTGGGCGGGATTGACCTCGCCTAGTTCCATTCCTATTTACCCAATCATTCCCAGCAATGGTCCCCCTTTCCCGTCCCGCACCATTACCTCTGGAGTCCCCGAAGGACCTATCCTTGGCTCTCTCTTATTTCTCATCTACATGTTGCTCCTTGGCGACATCATCCAAAAACACAAGGTCATGTTCCACATGTACGCTGATGACACCCAGCTCGACCTCACCACCACCTCTCTCGACCCCTCCACTGTCTGATTTGTCACACTGCTTGTCCAACATCATGTGCTAGGTGAGCAGAAATTTCCTTCAACGAATCATTGAAAAGACCAAAGCCATTGTCGATCCCCACCACAAACTTTGTTCCCGAGCCATCGACTCTGACCCTCTCCCTGGCCTCTGTCTGAGGCAGAACCAGATCCTTTGCAACTATGGCATCCTATTTAACCCAGAGTTGAGCTTTCGACCCCATATCTGCTCCATTAGCAAGACCACCTACTCTTTAACATCTCTTTAAGATATCTTTAACATTGCCAGACTTCGCCCCATGCCTCAGTTCATCTGCTGATGAAACCCTCATCCATTTGTTTGTTACCTCTAGACTTGACTATGCCAATGCTCTCCTAGCCAGCCTCCCATCGTCCACCAAACTTCATAGGTGGATGATGGGAGGCCATCATAAACTTCAGCTCATCCAAAACTCTGCTGCCCTTATCCTAACTCACAGCAAGTCCCATTCACTCATCAGCCCTGTGCTCACTGACCTACATTGGCTCCTGGTCCAACAACACCTCGATCTCATCTTTGTTTTCAAATCCTTCTATGGTCTTTCCCCTCCCTATCTCCATAACCTACTCCAGCCCTCCAAAATCTCTGCACTCCTCCAATTCTGGCCTCTTGAACATCCCCGATTTTAATCATTCTACCATTGGCAGCCGTATCTGCAGCTGCCTTGGCCCTAAACTCTGAAATTCCCTTGCTAAATCTCTCCACTTCTTTACCTCTCTCTCCTCCTTTAAGAAGCTCCTTATAACTTACTCACCTGTCCTAATATCTCCTCGGTGTCAAATTTTTTTTGATAAAACTCCTGTGAATCACCTTGGGATGTTTTACTATGTTAAAAGTATAATATAAATGCAGGTTGTTATTGTTATCTAAATCTGGGCAGACACCAAAGAATGTATCAAGGAAGCTGTAAATTTAGCAAAGGAGGTAATGGCCTGAAACGCAGCACTACTTAGGAGTCAGTCTTGGCTCAGTTGTAGTCAGAGGGTTGTAGGTTCCATAGACTTAAGCATATAATCGAGGTTGGCATTCTCAGTACAGTACTTAGTGGGATCTGCATGGCCGGAGGTGCAGCCTTTTGGATGAGACATTAAACCGAGTGGATGTAAAAGAGCCCATGGTACTATTTTGGAGAAGAGCAGGTGCATCTTGTGCGATGGTTTGGGACTGACTGCCAGGCACCAGCAAAGAGCTGCCGGGAGCCAGTTAAACCTCAGGCACTTTTCCAGCATGGGTGAGATTGTGGGTAGTGGGGCGGAGGGCAACTGCCACCAGGAAAGGAGGTTCAAAGTTGTTGGGGAAGCAAAGAGCAGCAGTGGGCAACTGTGGACAACTGCCTTCTTTGCATGGAACTCAGGGGTCTGATGAACCAGCGTGCACCTTGTGCACAGGTTCCCAGTCTCCTTTGTCTTCACCTCTCATTTTGGGGCTCACCTCAGGCGCTCTGTAGGCCTCAAGCCAGATGCTCATTGCACATGTTCAACCCTCCAGTATCTTGTAGCTGCTCTTTATTTCCAAGTCTAGACAGGAATTGTCTCAAGTTTATCTAAATACAATGTTGTAAGTTTCATCAATTACAGGATGGAGTTAGAAATAATTCCACCTCAAACAGTGCTGGATGATTGGTTTTGTTTATATATATGACTGACAGCTCATTTTTAAATTTGTTATGATCGGCTATTCAAACTAAAAAGAAAAAAGGCAGACTTGGATTTATACAGCTCCTTTCACAACCACTGGACGTCTCAAAGCGCTTTACAGCCAATGAAGTACATTTGGGGGCCGAAATTGCCCACCGTTGGAAACAGGGCGCACCTACCTTGTTTCTGTTGTTTTTACCAGCGCAGTGGATGCGGTGGCATCTTGAGCGAAATTCTGCTCTTTGGCTTTTTTTTCAGTGGACTGGAAGTTGGTCATATTGGGGGTGGATGTGCGGTGGTGAGCGGAAGTTCGCAGTCTAGAGGGGCAGTAGTTGGGGGCGGGTGTAGTGGCCGCCGCTATCAGTCACCACGGTGCCGTGTCACCACAGCTCGTCCCTTCACTTAAAAGGGAGGGTGTGCGCGATTTTTAAAGTTCGGTCTACTGGGCCACCAGGGAGGGTTTCAGCTGAGCCACCGGCACCCAATAGTGGGTGCCAGGCCGAACCCGGGGGCATAACTGTTGACATGGCAGTCGGCCGACAAAAAAACAACATGGCGGCAGCGGCAGTAGGTCCTCCCCTTTAATGGGAGCCGCACCGCCATTTTGAACAGACTCAAAAGCTCAGTGCACGGGCGGAAAAAGCTACTCTTGGCACGGCGCAGCGGGAGCAAAATTCTTTCAGCGGAATTTCGCCATCGGGGTAACATCGGTGGTGTGCGCTCTGATGATGCGCTTAGGATGGATCGGCAGCAGCGGAATGGTAGTGGAGGGAGCGGGTCACTGCTGGGATACCACAGGAGTGGAATTTTCAAAATGGAGGCCATTACACAGAAAATTGGCGGCCATTGCACGCCGCAGCGTAGCAGCCGATAACAGGCCTTAAGGGAAGGGGCAATTTCGGCCCCTTGGAGTGTAGTCACTGTTATAATGTAGGAAATGCAGCAGCCAATTTACGCAAAAGCAAACTCCCACACACAGCAATGTGATAATGACCAGCTATTCTGTTTTAATTATGTCGACTGAGGCATAAATACTGACCAGGATATTGGGGATAACTCTCCTGCTCTTCAAAATAGTGCCATGGGATCTTTTACATCCACTTGAAAGAGCAGACGGTGCTTCAGTTTAATGCCTCAGCACTGCACTGGAGTGTTAGCTTAGACTTTTGTGCTTAAGTCCCTGGAGTAGGGCTTGAACCAACAACCTTCTGAATCAGAAGTGAGAGTGCTGCCCACTGAGTCACAGCTAATACCAGCAACCCTTTCCCAGGACATTGGAAGAATATGTTCTGTTCAAATCAGTGTATGTTTGAAAATTGCACAGAATGAACTGATCAATGTGAAACGCTTGAGAGAAAATTAGTTTGAATTTGCAAAAATCAGTTAAGATTAATTAGGCAGTGGTAAGAAATTCAGGGAAAACATTATTTGAAAGGGCTCGCTTTGAGCTAGAGACATAGAAACATAGAAAATATGTGCAGGGGTAGGCCATTCGGCCCTTCGAGCCTGCACCGCCATTCAATAAGAACATGGCTGATCATTCCTTCAGTACCACTTTCACGCCTTCTCTCCATACCCCTTGATCCCCTTAACCATAAGGGCTATATCTAACTCCCTCTTGAATATATCCAACGAACTGGCATCAACAAATCTCTGCAGCAGGGAATTCCATAGATTAACAACTCTCTGAGTGAAGAAGTTTCTCCTCATCTCAGTCCTAAATGGCCTACCCCTTATCCTAAGACTTGTGTCCCCTGGTTCTGGACTTCCCCAACATCGGGAACATTCTTCCCGCATCTAACTTGTCCAGTCCCGTCTGAATCTTATATGTTTCTATGAAATCCCCTCTCGTCCTTCTAAACTCCAGTGAATAAAGGCCCAGTTGATCCAGTCTCTCCTCATAAGACAGCCCAGCCATCCCTGGAATCAGTCTGGTGAACCTTCGCTGCACTTCCTCAATAGCAAGAACATTCTTCCTCAGACTAGGAGACCAAAACTGAACACAATATTCCAGGTGAGGCCTCACTAAGGCCCTGTACAACTGCAGTAAGACCTCCCTGCTCCTATACTCAAATCCCCTAGCTATGAAGGCCAACGTACCATTTGCCTTCTTTACCGCCTGCTGTACCTACGTGCCCACTTTCAGTGACTGATGAACCATGACACCCAGGTCTCGTTGCACCTCCCCTTTTCCTAATCTGCCGCCATTCAGATAATATTCTGCCTTCGTGTTTTTCTCCACAAAATGGATAACCTCACATTTATCCACATTATACAGCAGCTGCCATGCATTTGCCCACTCACCTAACCTGTCCAAGTCGCCCTGCAGCCTCTTAGCATCCTCCTCACAGCTTACACCGCCACCCAGTTTAGTGTCATCCGCAAACTTGGAGATATTACACTCTATTCCTTCATCTAAGTCGTTAATGTATGTTGTAAAGAGCTGAGGTCCCAGCACTGAGCCCTGCGGCACTCCACTAGTCACTGCCTGCCAACCAGTTTATCCCGACTCTCTGCTTCCTGTCTGCCAACCAGTTCTCTATCCACGTCAATACATTACCCCCAATACCATGCGCTTTGATTTTGCACACCAATCTCTTGTGCGGGACCTTGTCAAAAGCCTTTTGAAAGTCCAAATACACCACATCCACTGGTTCTCCCTTGTCCACTCTGCTAGTTACATCCTCAAAAAAATTCCAGAAGATTCTTCAAGCATGATTTCCCTTTCATAAATCCATGCTGACTTGGACCGATCCTGTCACTGCTTTCCAAATGCGCTGCTATTTCATCCTTAATGATTGATTCCAACATTTTCCCCATTACTGATGTCAGGCTAACCGGCCTATAAATACCCATTTTCTCTCTCCCTCCTTTTTTAAAAAGTGGTGTTACATTAGCTACCCTCCAGTCCATAGGAACTGACCCAGAGTCGATAGACTGTTGGAAAATGATCACCAATGCATCCACTATTTCTAGGGCCACTTCCTTAAGTACTCTGGGATGCAGACTATCAGGCCCCGGGGATTTATCGGCCTTCAATCCCATCAATTTCCCTGACACAATTTCCCGCCTAATAAGGATATCCCTCAGTTCCTCCTTCTCACTAGACCCACTGTCCCCTAGTACATTCGGAAGGTTATTTGTATCTTCCTTCTTGATGACAGAACCGAAGTATTGGTTCAATTGGTCTGCAATTTCTTTGTTCCCCATTATAAATTCACCTGAATCCGACTGCAAGGGACCTACGTTTGTCTTTACTAATCTTTTTCTCTTCACAAAAATTATAAAAGCTTTTGCAGTCAGTTTTTATGTTCCCTGCAAGTTTCCTCTCATACTCTATTTTCCCCCTCTGTTGAATTCTAAATTTCTCCCAGTCCTCAGGTTTGTTGCTTTTTCTAGCCAATTTATATGCCTCTTCCTTGGCTTTAACACTATCCTTAATTTCCCTTGTTAGCCATGGTTGAGCCACCTTCCCAGTTTTATTTTTACTCCAGACAGGGATGTACAATTGCTGAAGTTCAACCATGTGATCTTTAAATGTTTGCCATTGCTTATCCACCGTCAACCCTTTAAGAATCCTTTGCCAGTCTATTCTAGCCAATTCATGCCTCATACCGTCGAAGTTACCTTTC
The DNA here is from genome assembly GCF_044704955.1 of Pristiophorus japonicus. NCBI lineage: Eukaryota > Metazoa > Chordata > Chondrichthyes > Pristiophoridae > Pristiophorus > Pristiophorus japonicus. The sequence goes on along the minus strand of NC_091981.1, from coordinate 32,651,803 downwards.
CTTAAGTTTAGGACCCTAGTTTCTGAATTAACTTTGTCACTCTCCATCTTAATAAGGAATTTTACCATATTATGGTCACTCTTCCCCACTCTTCGCACAACAAGATTGCTAATTAGTCCCTTCTCATTACACATCACCCAGTCTAGGATGGCCAGCTCCCTGGTTGGTTCCTCGACATATTGGTTCTAGAAAACCATCCTTAATACACTCCAGGAAATCCTCCTCCACTGCATTGCTACCAGTTAGGTTAGCCCAATCAATATGTAGATTAAAGTCGCCCATGATTACTGCTGTACCTTTATTGCACACATCCCTTATTTCTTGTTTAATGCTGTCCCCAACCTCACTACTACTATTTGGTGGTCTGTACACAACTCCCACTAGCGTTTTCTGCCCTTTGGAGTTCCGCAGCTCCACCCATACCGATTCCACATCATCCAGGCTAATGTCCTTCCTTACAATTGCATTGATTTCCTCTTTAACCAGCAACGCCACCCCGCTTCCTTTTCCTTTCTGTCTATCCTTCCTAAATGCTGAATACCCTTGGATGTTGAGTTCCCAGCCTTGGTCACCATTGAGCCATGTCTCCGTGATGCCAATCACATCGTATCCGTTAACTGCTATCAGCGCAGTTAATTCATCCACCTTATTCCGAATAATCCTCGCATTGAGGCACAGAGCCTTCAGACTTGTCTTTTTAACACACTTTGCCCCTTTAGAATTTTGCTGTAATGTGGCCCTTTTTGTTTTTTGCCTTGGGTTTCTCTGCCCTCCACTTTTACTATTCTCCTTTCTATCTTTTGCTTCTGACTCCATTTTATTTCCCTCTGTCTCCCTGCATAGGTTCCCATTCCCCTGCCATATTAGTTTAACTCCTCCAAAATAGCACTAGCAAACACTCTCCCTAGGACATTGGTTCCGGTCCTGCCCAGGTGCAGACCATCTGGTTTGTACTGGTCCCACCTCCTCCAGAACCAGTTCCCATGTCCCAGGAATTTGAATCCCTCCCTTCTGCACCACTCCTGAAGCCACGTATTCATCTGAGCTATCCTGCGATTCCTACTCTGACTAGCACATGACCCTGGTAGCAATCCTGAGATTACTACTTTTGAGGTCCTACTTTTAATTTAACTCCTAGCTCCTTAAATTCGTCTCGTAGGACTTCATCCCGTTTTTTACCGATATCATTGCTACCTATATGCCCCACGACAACTGGTTGTTCACCCTCCCTTTTCAGAATGTCCTGCACCTGCTCCGAGACATCCTTGACACTTGCACCAGGGAGGCAACATACCATCCTGGAGTCTTGGTTGCGGCCGCAAAAACGCCTATCTATTCCCCTTACAATTGAATCCCCTATCACTATCGCTCTCCCACTCTTTTTCCTGCCCTCCTGTGCAGCAGAGCCAGCTACGGTGCCATGAACTTGGCTGTTGCTGCCCTCCCCTGATGAGTCATCCCCCTCAACAGTACTCAAAGCGGTGTATCTGTTTTGCAGGGGACCCCTGCACTACCTTCCTTGCACTGCTCTTCCTGTTGTTCACCCATTCCCTATCTGGCTGTGTACCCTTTACCTGCGGTAAGACCAACTCACTATATGTGCTAGTCACATCATTCTCAGCATTCTCTAGAGTTGTATTCTTCTATTACTTTGTCTGCTCGAGATGTTTGGTGGAAGGATGTCTTCCATGAACTAAATTATATCAGTGTTACTTATGAATTTCTTCATCTTTTGTAAAATAAATTTGCTTGATATGTTGTGTTTTATGTGATGCTGTACTGTTTTCAAAGATCGGAACATGGCTAGAGAATCGGTCCAGCACCTTAAAGCAATCACTAGAAGTCGTAGATTTTTGTTTCTCAAGACATGTTGTTAGAAGCTTAGAGAGTCTCGAGGCAAGGACAAGGTACCAGGAGTTGGAACTAGCCCTTCAGAGTGATCTAATGTACAAGAACGGAAATAATCTAGGATAAAGAGATTGGAAAAGGCCCAAAGATATAAGAGCCAAGCCATGTCCTCCCAACGAATGCACACAGCCACCTTTTAACAGGGGTTACTGGGCAGCAATCAGATGTACGAGACTGATTTTTTTCCTCTCCGATTCCGAGATACTGAGGACATTAATAGCAACTGCTGATATTCCAGCTTCAATAATCCAATTCAACAAATTGTACCTGGAATCAGCCTGGTTCACATGGCTTCACACTTCACATGATGCACACATCTTTGGAAGCTCTGGGCTATTCCTACCCTTTCTCTGGATTGTGGAGGCCCATTTCAATACCTTTGAGAGTGGGATAATTCCATTGGAGAAGAATTAATCATTTTAACCAAAAATATGACCGGAATAGGCTGTCTCATTCTGAAGTATGTTGTTCCAGCATCATTGTGAAGGGCACCAAAGACATTAATTACTGGTGATGACCATAATCCTCATTGGCATAGTCTCTAGTACTCTAAGGAGAATAAATGCAGCATAACTGAATTCTAACTTTCCTATATTTAATCAACTGTGCTTGCACTCTACACACTCCAAATGGCCTATTATCTTATTGCTCTCAGTAGGGTTGCTTTTAGGAATATAAATTCAATAGACATCCACTTAGCAGGCCACATGGGTGTGAATCACACTGCACAGATTTGCTTCTTGGTGTCCCCATAATGTATTGTATTACTTGACTTTGGGAGATGTAGATAGCGATATACTGAGCAGAAATAAAGATTTAAACAGTGTAGAAACACTGGGCTGGATCTTAATGCGCTGGGAGCAGGGGGGCCCGATAGCGTGCGAGAAACACAGAACTATGTGAAGCATGTCTGTCAGTGTTTTTTTAATGCAGCCACTTCATTAACATCTGAATTCCGGGTTTCCCGTCCAATTAGGTGTGATGATGACGCACAAGACACGATCTCAACTCCAGTATTTAAAGGGACACTCCAAACATGGAAGTTGAAGCAGTTGGATTTGGGAAGGAAAGAAAAGAAGAATTGCCATATGTAATGTATGCACCTGTGAGCATCCTCACAGACTTGTGGAACTGTTGCACTGTGAGTGGCAAAGCCAATCACATGATCAGAAGTCTCAATAAAACCCCAGTTCATTGAGTTCAGGCTCTCCACGATGAGGTGTGCTGTTGTGAGCCTGGTGGATGAGCTGGTAGTGCTAATAAACCAGCTAGTTCTTTACAGCAAATGTGTAGCGATGAATTCTTAAGCTATGAACCCATGAAACAAATACACTACACCATGGAAAGTCAATGGACAAAGGCTGCACCCCGCTTCACCAACACTTCCCTGGATGTGCTGCTGGGAGCTGGGAGGACCCGGAGGGAGATACTGTTCCCTAGGAACAGGGGGAGGAAGCTGGCTAGGGAAACCAAGAAAGTGTAGTTGGAGGTGGCACAAGAGGTCAACAGTAGAAGTGTAGTGCCACGCTCCAGGATACAATGTAAAAAGTGGTTCAGTGACAGGGCAGGAAAGGTGAGAGCATTGGCACATTCACCGACATCTTGATGTGCATAGCATCCCAATCCCCTCACTCTGCCTTTTCAAGTCTGCTCCAGCACATCCCTCTATGTCTATGCATTTCCTCATATCCCCATCTATCCATCCATCACTGACACTCACCCTCATCTTACATAATGTCATGCCTCTCCCTCATAATCACCCTTAACAAGTGAACACATGCCATTCCTCTAACATAGGTCTCTTCTTTCCCTCCTGGCAGGAGAAGAGAGCACAGAACACCAGGGAGAGCCAGTGAGCCTCCAACCATCTTGCAACTAACAGCTACAGAGGAGGAGGCACCATAGATCAGCAGAGCTTGGCATGCCTGACCATTGGAGATGGGAAGATGGGGATTTCCCAGCTACCTGGGGACAGAATTAAATATCAGACAGCCAAGTGACATACAACACTCAGTCATGTTGACTTGATGTCAACAGCGAGTGAAATATGATCTTGTTCATCATGATAATTTCAAACTTTCTTACATTGAAAGTTTTAGGCCTTTTATATCCTACAGGGCCTTCACGCATCCAGCAGGAGGTGGTCGAGGTCACCAACGATGACGACTCCTCAGAAGTGCTCAATCCCTGAGGGTGCACTGTCACAGAACTCATGCAGATCCTGCACCAGCTCAGATACTCAGATACTTGGAGGGACCAGTTGGAGAAGTAGTTGGATTTTCATGTGGTGACTTGTACTTCACAAGTGAGGACGAGCAGATGGTAGTGGTAGGGACAGCAGTGGGGAATCCATGTCGGAGGGTGCAGACCTCTCCGAGCTCTGCTCAGCTGGACCTGGATGCTATATCCCGGGGACCGTTGATGAAGAGCATCATTATTGGTCAGCAGCAGAGATTGTGCGATGTACTGACAGGCGTTCCGAAGCACACCATCCATGACAGCAGAGATTGGAGGAGTCTGCCTCAAGCATGTGTGGGATGTTATCTTCTTCCATGGATAGAGTGGCCAACTGCATGGAGCATCAAGTGTGGCATCAAACGTGGCAATCAAACAAGAGTATGCCGGCCATCAACAAGGGTTTGGACATTCTGGATGCCACCTTAATAGAATGAACGATACCCAAGCCTTGGATAATCAGTGCCCCACTGATCTGCAGCAAAGTGACCACCAGCACAGTGGTGGTATAGAAGTGTGGCTGGGTCATGAGAGGGATGATGGCAAAAGGGGACATGGAAGTGGGGACTTCACTCAAAACGCTTCCACTTCTCACCTGTGGTTCCCTCCTCAGTCAGTAGCTGAAATGCTGCCTCGTGGCCTGATGGCCGAGTCTGCCCTGCACAGGTGCAGATGGAGCAGTCTTGGGCATGGGCTCCCAAAACCCAGAGGACTTGAACCAAGAGCAGCTCAACAGTCAGACCGAGGATGCGAGCAGTCTGCCTCAACCTTTGCTGAAGCCACGGTGGTTGCATCACATAGAAGCAATGGTAGAAGAAAAGGAAAAATAAAGATTTGTAGCTGCACAAGGGTATGAACATGGGTGTGTTACACCTTTTGCACTGTTAAGTCTCATCTGTTCATTTAATGCACATAAATATTATGTTGCACCACTTTCCTGTGTTGCCCACTCTTGGTTGCTGGTTGGCCAGAGGTGTTCTCATTTGTCGGGTGATGAATAGGATGACCTGAATTGATGGCGCCCAATGGGGGGATGAATGGGATGCTTGGTTATTTGCAGGACTGTTAGTAGCATTGGGTGGGGCAGTGGTGGGGAGGAAAAAGTGGCTTTTGCATGACATTGGGAAATGGGTCACTGTTGTAACCTTATTGAACCTCGCAATAATCAGGACATCCGGGCAGCTAGTGATACATTACCCTCATCACCTTCCACCTCCTTGTCTTCCTCCTTCTCCTCATCTTCCTCCTCCTCATCCAAATCTTCCAAAGAGGCTCTGTACTCCTACACCTTGGTCTTCCTGCAGATCCAAACCTTGTTGCATTGTGCAGACGCAGGACACCATGGCCATTCTGGAGACACTGGTTGGTGTTTACTGAAGGGCACCTCAAGATCTGTCCAGTCACCTGAAGCACATCTTCATCATGCTGAAGGCTTGTTCAATGACGTGTCTGGTGGGTACATGGCATTCCTGCCGACGTAGCACTCCTGGGCATTATTCCCCGGTCTTCTGAGAGGTGTCAGCAGCCACGTTTTAAGTGGATATCCCTTATCTCCGAGCAGCCAGTCGGTAACTCTGCTTCCATGTGCGAAGACATCTGGGAGGGTGGACTGCTGCAGGACAAATCTTGGCACCTGTCTGGGAATGCTGCGCACAGGTGCAGAAAGATCTTTTTGTGGATGCACAGCAGCCCTTGCGATTGACGAATGCTCCTGGGTGATCTATGGGTGCCTTAACTGTCACGTGTGCAGTCAACGGTCCCCTGCACCTGTGGGAAGCCACTCAGAGCCGCAAATCTGAGAGATCGCTCATTCTGCCTGACGTCATCACATGCAAAGTTGACTTAATTGCCGACCCTGGTAAACAAGCCAGCAGTCACCTGCCTTATGCATTTGTGTGTAGTCGACTGCAAGATCCTGCAAATGTCTCCAGCAGAGCCCTGTAAGGATCAAGAGGCAAAAAAGTTGCGGGCGATGGTGACTTTGACAGCCAGACTGGCCACCAGGTCCATCTGGCAGCAGGTCTTGTTCCAGCAGGTTGCAAATGTTTGCCACCACCTGACGCAACACCCCGAACCTCCTGAGACACTGGCATGCAGACATATCGAGGAATGTTATCCTCCGCCTGTCGACAATGTGTGCTGGGTATGGCCTCATGCATGCTGCACTTTTCTGCTGCTCCCCTCGCTCCTGTGGAGCTACAGGTCTGTGACTAGCAGGCTGCTGCTGCTGCTATTGCTGGTTCTGCTGCTGGTGCTGTTGCTATTGTTGCTGGTCACTTTCATCCTAATATGTGGTCCAATCTAAGACAGCATATGCGGTGCCCATGCTGATCTGATAGATCAGAGCTCCAAAGTGCAGATCAGACCTCCAAACCTCCAAAGTGTGAAGAAATCTCTCGGCGCAGGTACTGTGAACAAACCCAAGCAGCTAGTCAGCAGCTGTCAGTATTAATTGGCATTTCCCCCTGACATGGCTTCAGCCCCCTCAATTGCCACTGTGTACTCACCTTGCTTGCACTGCTGAGTTCCGGAAACCAGTGGACCATAAGTTAAAGTGAAAACTCGATGTCAATATCACTCTGACTGAGCAATCACCATATGTTAATTGCCAACCCTGCTCTCCCGAAGGGGTTGCTCGCACGCAGCTTAATGTGCTGCAGTGAAAGTCAGCGGGTTGGAGCCGGCTTCCCGACGTGCTGTCAATTTCACCACTTTAAATTCCCCACCCGCTCCCAAACCACGCTCTCCTGCACATTAAAATCCAGCCCATTAAAACATATTCATGAAGCATTAGATACAATCATCAATGCTCAACCAGCCAAAAAAAAGGAACCGGTTAGGTCACTAACTAATGGAAATTTCGATTACCTTAGTTGGATTAGCACGCCGAGCTCAATTAATGACTCTCCACAGATCTATTGCTATTTCCAATCAAACTTAAATGGGAGTTCTTGCGCCAGGTGGGGCGGAAGGATTCAGCGAAGGGCGCAGCTCTACGCGGTGGGACACGAAGCGTTGGCATATAGACAGGGCCCTCCTCTTCTTTAAAGAGGAGGGCCAAGCTGCTGACTCTTCAGGCGGGAAAGGGAGCCATCCCTGGACCACCAGGGAGTGAGGTGCATTGGCAGTAGCGCAGCACACAAGACGAGAGCAGGGCTGCAAGTTCACGGCACGGACCCCACGATCGAGGAGGAAGAAGGCCGCTACCGTTAAGTCAGTCATCTTTTTATTTAATTCCCCACCTCCCCTTTAATTTTCGGCCCGCGAACGGCTTCAGGGGACGCGACCGAATATGCGCTCCGGGGCAAAAAAGGGTCACTGCGCAAAGTGATGACATCGTCATCGCCAGCGCAGCAGAGAGTAGCGCTACTGGTTGGAGTGGGACGCTACCGGTTACCACAGCTGCTAAACCCCCGCGGAACTTTGCGGGAGTAGGTAGCGCTGTGGAGCTCGGCTAGAAAAGTCATTTGTGCCCCCGGGGCCACTAACGGCGGGCGAAAACACCTCGAGTTTCTCCCCAAAGTGTATATCTGGAGTGAACACAGTAAGGTTGGCTCTTCCTTCAAGAATGCAGCCTTGTCAGAAAATTGTGAAGTGGCACTGATAGTGGAATGAAGAATCATCCTGATTAAATGAGGAGATCTGAGAATTGGAGAGGGGGTAAGTGCAACAAAGAAGACTCTATGGCCACTGAAATTGGAGGAGGCTGAACCTGCAGAAACTCTTGGGTCAGCTAATTCAAATAGTGGTACAAAGGCAGGAGTGGTGGGTTGGAAGACTTTTTTTCCCGCAATCCCTGCAGTGAGTCACTGCTATGGGGAAAGAGAAAGCGAGTGGAATTAATTGGATGGGTCCTTCAAAGAACTGGTATGGGCATGATGGTCTCCTTCTGTGCTATATGATTCTATGGAGCTGATTTTCAGCAAGGCCTCCGTCTGCCCAAGTGCCGCCCAAAGTGCCGCCGATGGCCGCCGAAGTACCGGACGGTACTTTGGGTGGGATATTCATGAAGAAGGTCCCTCGAAAGTCGGCTGGCAGCAAATGAAAGACGTACATCGCCAATCTGGGCGGCAGCGGGCGGGAGGTCGTAATCTCGGCGGCAGAGGCGCTTGCCGCTCAGGTGCCGCCGATGATGGAGTGGGGCCCACGGAGGATCGAAGACCTGAAAAAAAAAACAATAGCAAAAAATTTAAAAAGTATCCGAAGATCTTCAGGGGACCCTGTCCAGGCAAGTTGCTGTTGAAAAAAAGTATTAAAATGTTCACTTATCTTTTTTTCAAGTTCTTCATACGCACCGTCGGGGATAGACCAGCCTCAAGCCAGCGGTCCACCCTCGTTCTGCCGCCGACTCCCGCCCACAGGAATCTGGGAGCTCGGCAGGCGGGAGCTCAATTGCGCCACTCGGCCGTCCGCTGACGTCAGCGGGCGGTTCCCGGCGGCTCTCCCCTCCCGCCTGCTCCAGGTCATCCCGAAAGTAGTATCGGGCAGAACCCGAGGAGGAATATCGGCAGCAGTGGGCGTCAGTCGGCGGCAGCAGGCGGAGAGATGCTGAAAATCGGCCCCTATGGTTCTAAGGTCAACAGTGTCCATGAGCAAACTCAGTGAGCAGTATCCCTTGACCAAAATACGTCGGTCTTGGCAGTCTGCGCCTTTTAAAAGCTGGCGCACATTCTCAAGGGCAAATAGGAAGGTGGACTTCAGGACTGGTGATGTCATCTCATGATTACTCTATCATTTGCATTTGGCTGGCACGGTGAGAATGGGCACTTCTTGAGTGCACCCGGGACCCGAACGGAATTTCTTCCGGCGCCCTTCTCCACTGGAACTCTGGCGTAAATTGGCTCTGCCAGAAGTTCCTGGCCCTGCAAAGTCGTAAATCCAGACCTATGCCCTGCCTGAATCCAAGACTTTTGGGGCTTATTATTGAGATCGGAAGCTTCTAAAAACTGTTCAAAATGTGGAAGTCATTCTTAAAGCATCAAACGTGCATCCAATGTTACAAATTGTTCAACAGTAACATGGCATGAAATACCTAAAATTATATATTGCTTCAGAAGCCTGTGAGAAAACAATTCTTCTTCAGAAGTATCAGTACTCATTTCACTGAAGGCCAGTCTATGAATGGCCTTACTCGTCGATATGTCCCAGTTAGTAATATCTTTAACTGATGAAATGAAGATAAACAGGATTTTGGAAATTGTAATGTATTATCACATGGTTTGGTATGAGCATGCTCAGTTTGCTCTGGCCCAATAAAACTAGCACATGGGACTAGCAACTCATCATGTCTCTGTCCTTCATTTGTTCTACCCACGTATATTACATTTTGGGATCCCACAGCCATTTTTATGGATTATTGAAAGACACAAGGGTCGAAATTCGGTTGTTACTACCAGCTGACACCGCCTGGGAGAGGCGGTAACTGGGCGGAAATGGCTGAGCGTCGGCATTTGGCGGTGTTGCCGCCTGATGGGAAATTCGGTTCTGGTTTTTCAAGGGTGCCAAGAATTACCGCCTCACCGACTACCGCCATGGAAATCATGACATCAGTACACGTGCAACACCTCGTTGGCGCCGGTCACACCTAATTCCCTTTTGGCGCCTCACTTACCGGCTGGCGGGGAACACGCCACAAAAGGTTGGTGTTCACAAGTGGAGGTAACCATTCCGGGGCTGTATTTAAAGGGAGTTGTAGCCGGGCAACAGAGGTTGCAGTCAGTGTTGCGTTCTCACCTCACTGAGTGCTTAGGTGTGGGCGTGCTGCGACTACTCAGCTTCACAACTAGCATTTCACAATCATTGGTGGCTTTCAGGTCGGATCCATTGGGGACTAGCATCTCAGTGTTTTCTTCTGCAACTTAATGAGGGCAGTGATGGCACATCACGTTGTCCGGTGGCGAAGACTTCAAAGGCACCAGCTACAAAGACAGGTTATGGCCAATGTGGGTCCACATCAGAGGAGAGGCCCCAGACGTCAGGGCAGGAGGCTGTACAGATGCAGAGTTTACCATGCGCATTACTCTTACCTTGATGTGTCCGACGAGCAGTGTATAGCTGACAGAAATAGACAGTTTCTTAAACGATAAGGGGATAAGGGGTTATGGGGAGCAGGCAGGGAAGTAGAGCTGAGTCCATGATCAGATCAGCCATGATCTTATTGAATGGTGGAGCAGGCTCGAGGGGCCATATGGCCTACTCCTGCTCCTATTTCTTATGTTCTTATGTAAGGCTGCGGTTCCGCAAGGAGGTGGTCACGGAGCTCTGCCACCTTTGCAGACATACCTCGAAGCTGACATCGGCACCAGGACCTCGCTGTCAGTGCCAGTGAAAGTAATAAAAGCCCTCAACCTCTATGCTACCGGCTCCTTCCAGTCTCCTTTTAGCGATATATGCAACATCTCTCAGTTTGCAGTACATTGCTGCATTCACCAGGTGACCAACACTCTCTACAGTCGATGAATGGACTATATAAAGTTCAGCATGACCAGGCAGAGCCAGGATCAGCGCTCCAGTGGCTTCGCCAGAATAGCGGGCTTCCCCATTGTCAGGGGATCACTGATTGTATGCATGTGGTATTAGGGGACCTGCCCCACAATGGAGAGGTGTTTTGCAATCGAAAGGGCCACCACTCCCTCAATGTTCAGCTAGTCGCCATTGTTGGGTCCCCGTTGAACTGATGGGGCCCCAGACTCAATGGCAGCAGTCAATGCGTGTGTGGCATCAAGTTGGCTCTGCGACTGCAGCGCACCACAGAGCTGATTGATGCCACCACACACTGACGACATGACAGTATGCAGGCTGACCATGGCGTTGGCCTGGTGCTCAATGGCTACTGCCACAGACATAGCCCATGCCACCATGTCTTGGACCCCATGGTCATTTGTGGCATCCAACATCCATTGATATCTACCAAGGAGGGGCTACATGGGCTGCTGAGAGGCATATGCAATAGTTGAGGCAGACTCCTGCATCCTCACAGCTAGTGCAGCGAGACTCTCAAGCACCCTTGCCAATGCACCCAGCAGATCGCTGTGCATCCGCAATGAACCTCCAATTTGGGCTTCTCATCAGAGTGCTGCTGAGCATCACTCCGGTGCACACGCACTCTCTGGGGAGCTGCCTCCGGGCTTCCCCTCCCCCGTGGTGTTGCTGCAGGCCACTGGGTCCCAGAGCATCAGCCACCTCCATATCCCGGACCACCGGTTCGCGACCCGTGAGGTTGGTGCTGCCTTCGCCCGCAGCAGCCTCACGGGGTACTGTCAAATTTCTGCCGCGGGGTGAAAACGGGTCGATGGGCACGGCGGTGATATCATTGCCGGAGCCGCAGCGGTCTAAGGCGCTTCCAATGGGGGCGAAGCACTGCTGGTTTTGCGGGAGCCGGTAGCACCGCCCCGCCCCCCTCTCCCGGGCGAAAACACTTCCCGAAGGTGCTAATGGGACTGCACAACTGGGGAATTTCACCCCCGTAGAATTCTGGCTGAACTTCATACTGAACATCCAGGGCTCGTCAGTTTGAAATCAACTGCAAGAAGCTTCGTTTACTGACCTGGATTGGACAGTGATCTTGAACCACTTGATCATGATCACATACCTGAGTTTCACTCAGCACAGACTTCAGTAACTGAAGTACCAGGTTCATCTTCCGTCATCGGAACCAAAACAAAACAGCCCCAAAATTGGTTCAACATCAAAACCTACTGTAAGGAAATCAAGAATAATGAAAAAATCTGGAATAAAAAGTCAGTATCAGTAATGGTGAATATGAAACTATCAAATTGGTGTAAAAACCCATCCGGTTCACTAATGTCCTTTAGGGAAGGAAATCTGCTACCCTTACCCGGTCTGGCCTATACGTGACTCCAGAAACACAGCGATGTGGTTGACTCATAATTGCCCTCTGAAATAGCCTAGAAAGCCATTCAGTTGTAACAAACCATTAAGAGAAATAATAATATGAATAAAACCAGATGGACCACCCAGCATCAACCTCAGCATGGGCTACAGACATGACAATGGAACACCCAGTCCAGTCGACCCTGAAAATTCCTCTTCACTAACATCTGGAGACTTGTGCCAAAATTGGGAGGGCTGTCCCACAGACTAGTCAAGCAACAGCCTGACATAGTCACACTCACAGAATCATATCTTTTCAGCCAATGTGCCAGATCCCTCCATCACCATCCCTGGGTATGTCCTGTCCCACTGGCAAAACAGATCCACCAAAAGTTGGCAACACAGTGTTATACAGTCGTGAGAGAATGGCCCTGGGAGTCCTCAACATTGACTCTGGACCCCATGAGGTCTCATGGCTTCAGGTCAAGCATGGGCAAGGAAACCTCATGCTGATCACCACCTACTGCCCTCCCTCAGTACTCCTCCATGTTGAACACCATTTGGAAGAAGCACTGAGGATAGCAAGGGCACAGAATGTACTCTGGGTAGGAGGTTTCAATGTTCACACCAAGAATGGCTCATAGTGTCACTATTGACTGAGCTGCCTGAGTCTTGAAGGACATAGCTGCCAGACTGGGCCTGTGGCAAGTGGTGAGAGAACTGACACGAGGGAAAAACCTACTTGACATCGTCCTCACCAAACTAACTGTCGCAGATGCATCTGTCCATGACAACATTGGTAGCAGTGACCACCGCACTGTCCTTGTGATGGTGAAGTCCTGTCTTCAGACTGAGGACACCCTCCATCGTGTTGTATGGCACTACCACCGTGCTATGTGGGATAGATTCAGAACAGATCTAGCAGCTCAAAACTAGGCATCCATGAGGTGCTGTGGGCCATCAGGAGCAGCAGAATTGTATTCCACCACAATCTGTAATCTGTTACTGGGAGGAGGTCAACCCTGGGAAGTCCTGAAAAAGGATGCAAGGTAACACATGAAGTTTGACCACATGGCTTATTGCCCACTTCTGCAAACTCTTTGAGTGATTGGACAATGCGAGCTTTGAAAAAGGCAATGATCACAGGATGTGTTACGTGTGAAAATTTCACAACTCTCACAATTCGAATCAGACATTAAAGGAAAGTTTTGCATCATCCTATATTATTGATTTACTAAGAAAATCTATGAAAGATGATGGTTGAAAGATATTGTTACTGCAATTGGAGGGAGTGGTCTGAGAATGATCATCTCGCCTATTAAGAACTGCTGCAGTCAGGGAAGGAGGAAGACCCACAATCAAAGCTCGACTGATCAACTGCGGGTGGTTGTATGTATGATTTCTGGTAACAGTATTGGTGTACTGCTCGATAGTGGTCAGGGGTTTTGAATCTATCTTTGTCAATAAAAGGTTAAAGTCTTGTGTAATTTCTCATAAGTCTCAAATCTGAATCTTTAACCTGTTAAACGGGGTGAGGGGTAATTTCCGCACATCCAACAGATAATTGGTGACCACGAACGGATAACTGAGCGAGAAATTTACAGAAACATTGGCCCCAAGTTTCCACACGCGGCAAATCAGGCGCCCCTCCGAGCTGGGCGCCTGTTTTTTGCGCCGAAAACGGCGCCTGAAAAAAAACGCGGTATTCTCGAGCGCCTTGCAGCTCGATGTCTGCTTGGCACGGTGCACAGGGGGCGGAGCCTACCACTCGCGCCGATTTTGTAAGTAGGAAGGGGCGGGTACAATTTAAATGAGTTTTTTTGGTGCTGGCAACCGTGCGCGTGCGCAGTCTGAAGTAAACATTGGCACTCGGCCATTTTAAAAAGTGCTGCAGAAAAAGTGAAAATTTGTTTATTGAACCCTTGCAAAGGCTTGTATTTTAATTTTCTTGATATTTCTGTGTGTGAGGGAGTGCATTCTGTAATTAAAGATAGACTGTGATAAACGGGACACATGCACTTGTTTGAGACTATTCAAATTCTTTGTAGATGTTCAATTTTTAAAATTTTTTAATAAAACCACATTGCCCTTCCATGATCAGCACTGAGGCTTCTTCCAGCTTTCTCCCCCTGCCGTCGGTTGGGCCCGATGGCAAACGGCTGCCTCAAGCACTGAGGCTTCCTGCAGCCTTCTCCCTGCCTCCCCCCTCCCCTGCCGTCGGTTGGGCCCGATGGCAAACCGCTGCCTGAAAGGCCTGCCTGAAGCACTTTCACACAGGTAGGAACATGGTTTATTTAATCTTTTCTTTGCTTATAAATTTTTATTCAGGTTGGATTTATTTGTATAATATTTGTATAAATATAACTAAGGATTTATTGTAGAATTTAATGACTTCCCTTCCCCCCCCCTCCCCCCCCACCTCGTTCCCGATGCCTAATTTGTAACCTGCGCCTGATTTTTTAATGTGTAGACAAGGTTTTTTCAAGCCTACAAAAATCTTCACTTGCTCCATTCTAAGTTAGTTTGGAGTACGTTTTCACTGTTGAAACTTTGAAATCAGGCGTCAGTGGCCGGACACGCCCCCTTTTGAAAAAATAATTCTGTTCAAAAGTGAAACTGTTCTACCTGACTAGAACTGCAGAAAACTTAAATGTGGAGAATTCCGATTTATAAGATACTCCATCTCCACCAGTTGCTCCTAAAAGTCAGGAGCAAATCATGTGGAAACTTGGGGCCTTTAAATAAAATGGGTGGAAAAACCGCCAAAATGATGGATGAGTTGGTTATGTTTCAATGTATAAGATTATGAGGGGGCTTGACAAGGTGGATGCAGGGACGATGTTTCCACTGATGGGGGAGACTAATACTAGAGGGCATGATCTTAGAATAAGGGGCTGCCCATTTAGAACTGAGATGAGGAGAAATTTCTTCTCTCAGAGGGTTGTAAATCTGTTGAATTTGCTGCTTCAGAGAGCTGTGGAAGCTGGGACATTGAATAAATTTTAAGACAGAAATAGACAGTTTCTTAAACGATAAGGGGATAAGGGGTATGGGAAGCGGGCAGGGAAGTGGAGCTAAGTCCATGATCAGATCATCCATGATCTTATTGAATGGCGGAGCAGGCTCGAGGGGCCGTATGGCCTGCTCCTGCTCCTATTTATTATGTTCTTATGTTCTTAAATGTGTTGTAGGAATGTTGCCTCTGAAAGAGAGGTGGATTTGGGTAATCATAGATGGGGATGATCCAATCTATGAGGCGGAACAGTGGACTCAAGGTTCAACTTGTCGCTCTAGAATAATGAAAGCTGTTTGGTTCATAGCGTCTAAATGGCAAGTTAAAGATGATGAATGCGATAAAATCAGATTACGATAGGAAATTGAAAGTAAGGATAGTAAAGCGAGTGATCAGGTGGAAGTTATCAACCGGTTACTGAAAGAGTTGGAAGAAGACAGAGTTAGAAGAAAAACTTCAAGTGCAAAGGGGAATGATGTGCGCTATAACCCCAGGAGAACAGCTTGTATTTGGGTGGTCATCATCAGACAATGAGGAAGGGGAGGTTGAAGAAGAAGGGGAGTGAGGACCTATATCTGGGAGAAAGATTAGACCATCACCTACTGCGTCTTCTCCAATCAACGGAGATATCTCGCTCCAGGAATGAACACCCAACAGGGAGAGAGGGGTGACTTAGAAAGAGAATTCTTTGTTAATTATGACTATAGGAGTTTGAAAGACGCTGGACTAGATTTTCTTTTTTTGAGTTTTTGAGCTTTTCCGGGTGCAATTTGTGGCAGAGCGAAAAATTTAGTGCCGGGATAATGTCAGTGCCAGAGAGAGGAACTTTTGCCAAGTGAAAGTCCACAAGGAGCGTTAGCATTAACTCCGGCATTGCACCACAGACTTTGTGCGCCAGAGCCGAAAGTTCCAGCGTTGACGCAATCTGCTGTTTTGTGCATGCGCATTTTTTTCCCCTGCGCTTCCACCTTCTGGTCTCCTGTCGCAAATGCTAATGCAGGGCACGGTCACTTTTTGCACATGCATGCACAGTACAACCGGGGCAGAATCAGCCATTTCAGATTTTGAATTTGATGATGGAGGAGGACGATTGCAGACAGCTTACCAGGCACTTCAGTCACGAGGCTAATGAAGCTTTATTGAGGGCTGTGGAACGGAGATGGCAGGAGTTGCATCTTCAGGTGGTTCTAGACCACTGCCCGCCATCTACAAGGTAATTTGAAGAAACATAGCAGAGGAGGTCCCTGCCTCAGACACCGTGGTCAGGACTGGCACACAGTGCCAGAAGAAATGTAACGATCTCACTTGGGTTATCAGAGTGAGTACCATTTTCATTCATACACTCCTTCATTACTTCAAGGATAATTCTGACACACTATTTGTTCTCACGCTGTTGGTGCCTCTCAAAACTCTGTGGGTTTCCTTCTAAAATGCATGACACATAGGTAAGGTTAGTTTGGCACTCTATTTGCCATGAATGATCTTTACACATTATTAAGATTGCTTTCTGAGATCTCATAAGATGGCTCCCCACTTCGATGTCCTCCTGATGAACCACGTGCAACTTCCACGGCCATTAACCAGAGGACTCTATTACGTTCAGACAGTATAGCATAAGTGCTTTGGTGGCTATCTGTGCCACAAGAGCAGATGGACCCTCTTGTAACCATTCCCATTTTCATCTTTGACAGACAAAGAAATCTCATAATCGCCGTGAGCAGGTGCCGACAGGCGGCAGTCTGCATCAAAGCCTGCCACTCATCAACATCGAGGAGACAGTGGCAGGCCTCATCAGCATCACTGGTCGGGCAGCTGCCACTGGGCACTCTGAACCCCACTGGGATACTGAGGATAAGTCCTGCACACTCCCGGGGCTGGGTTGGGGCAATGTCCTGCAGTACCTCTGGACCAGGTTGGGGCAATGTCCTGCACACTCCCCGGGATAGGTTGAGGGCAATGTCATGCAGTGCCTCTGGACTAGATGTAATGGAGTTGTGCCGGTCCTTCAAATGAGCTGGTGCTATGCAATCTTCCTCATGTCACCCTACCCCCTTCCCTGCTGCTAACCACTCATCTGTTGCTTTCTACTTCCAGATGACCAGCCACAGGTGCCACATCCCTCAAGAGACCCCTCCACGTCAGGCCATCGTCTGGAGGAGGAGGCGGAGGTGGAAGAGGAGGATACGGGTGAGGTGACTCCGGCGCCTGCTCCACCATTAGCACTCAGCTCCTCTGGGGACGACGTGACGTTCTCCGGGTTCGAGGATTGTGAGGCTCCTGGGACCAATGGCGTGCAGTAATTCAGTGCTGCGGTTGAATCCCGCAGGCCATGTATCCAGAGGGTGAATCAGCAAAGTCGGCCTGCCGCCAGACAGGCAGACGTGAAACTGGACATGGTGGGAATGTCCAGGGAGAGCATCCTAATCAGCCATCAGCTCCTTGATGTTTTGGGAAGGATTCCCATGAGCATTGACAGCCTGAAAGCAACAATTACGGAGTTAGGATCGCAGATTGTCAGTGCGAGCCATGATACCAGCGAGGCCATCAATGTCCACACCAGGGACATGGCCTCCAGCAGTGACAGTGGAGTCCCGGAGAGTGAGACGCAATCCCTTACATCACAGGCACAAGCTCTGCTTCAGCTTGGGCAGGTGATGCAATCCATGCCTGCCTCCATACTCTCTGCGTTGTCACATGGGAAAGTGACAGTTCCGAAGCAGGCCAGCAAGGTGTTAGTTTACATCGTGCTCCGGTTGCTAGGGGCCAGCCCCGTCGGCGACTGAGTGGCTCCAGGGATATGGGAGACGGTCATTTCTCCAGATGACAGCATTCCATCTCCCCCCACTCAGTCGCCAACCAAGCATCAGCGACAGTTGTCACCCAAACCACCTGTGACTGGCAACGCCGATGAAGAGGCTAGCCAGTCAGAAGCCGGGTCTTCCACACCCATGAGCTGGTCTAGTGCATCCCCAGACGCTATCTCCATTGCCTCTCCCCCCAACACAGCAGCACTCTGGCAGCCTTACTGTACACCTTGGTGCCATTTTTATTCGGAGCTGCAGGCAAGGGAGGGGGATGAAGGGAAGGGGGGGAAAAAGACAGGGGCAAAAAGTAATGGGGCAGGATTCGATTTAAGTATCGTACAGCTGGATTATATTCTTGATGCTGTATTGTGTTCTTATTATGTTCTTGAATGATCGCACTGCTGGATGCAGCTCATTATTTTATTTTATTTAATAAGAACATAAGAACATAAGAAATAGGAGCAGGAGTAGGCCATACGGCCCCTCGAGTCTGCTCTGCCATTCAATAACATCATGGCGGATCTGATCACGGACTCAGCTCCACTTCCCCGCCCGCTCCCCATAACCCCTTATCCCCTTATTGTTTAAGAAACTGTCTATTTCTGTCTTAAATTTATTCAATGTCCCAGCTTCCACAGCCCTCTGAGGCAGCGAATTCCACAGATTTACAACCTTCTGAGAGAAGAAATTTCTCCTCATTTCTGTTTTAAATGGGCAGCCCCTTATTCTAAGACCATGCCCTCTAGTTCTAGTCTCCCCCATCAGTGGAAACATCCTCTCTGCATCCACCTTGTCAAGCCCCCTCATAATCTTATACGTTTCGATAAGATCACCTCTCATTCTTCTGAATTCCAATGGGTAGAGGCCCAACCTACTTAACTTTTGCTCATAAGCCAACCCCCTCATCCCCGGAATCAAACTAGTGAACCTTCTCTGAACTGCCTCCAAAGCAAGTATATCCTTTCGTAAATATGGAAACCAAAATTGCACGCAGTATTCCAGGTGTGGCCTCACCAATACCTTATATAGCTGTAGCAAGACTTCCCTTTTGCAATAAAGGCTAAGAAACCATTGGCCTTCCTGATCACTTGCTGTACCACAAGATTAAGTATCACAATCAAGGATAAAAAGGTTACAATGTTACAATGTTCAATACATTTTTTTCTTCACCATAACCGTTCCTGTGTAGTCTCATTTGCAGAATAAGAGGGGGAATAGTCAACATGGTGGGATAGAGTGGCCAGGCAATGTTCAAACCTGCCGTTCACTCTTCAAGCAAAGCGTTCAATTATGAGCTGTCGGCGTAAGGCTTTTGCAGCGGCGAAATCTCCACGATTCCTCCCCTGTGGTGGTGTTGGTGGTGGTGACTTGGGTTCCTCGCCAGGTTCCTCTTCCTCGTCTTCCTTCTCCTCCTCCTTTTTCTCCTGAGGTGGTCCTGCAATCCCCATTGTCAATACCTGTCCCGTTATAATAGTTAAGTTGTGTAGCATGCAGCACACCACAATGAACTCAGAGACCTGCTGAGGGGAATATTGCAGGCACCCTCCAGAGTGGTGCAGGCACTGGAATTGTTCAGCACTTCAATTGTCTGTTCGACGATGTTGCATGTGGCTGCATGGCTCTCATTATGGCAATGCTTGACTTCTGTCTGAGGGTTCTGGAGGGGCGTTATGAGCCAGGTGGCAAGGCCGTAACCATTGTCCCCGATCAGCAGCTCTGGCCTTGTGCTTGAGGCTGGAACATGTGTGAGACACTGCTCTCATGCAAGATGAAAGCATCATGAATGCTCCCTGCTTATTGGGCATTGACTGCCATGATGCACTAACTATGGTCGCAGACAATCTATATGTTCAGGGAGTGGAATTCCTTTTGGTTTTGGAAAACCTCTGCATTCTGTAAAGGTGCTCGCAAGGCAATGTGCGTACAGTCAACGGCACCCTGGACCTTGGGGAAGCCAGCAAATCATCCAAAACCTATAGCCCTCTTATTTTGGGTCTCCCTGGTCATTGGGAACTTTATATAAAGTCCATCCTGCATGCGTACAGTGTATTAGTCACCTGGCGAATGCAGCAATGTGTAGCATACTGTGAGATGGAGCATATGTCCCCCGCTGATGCTTGGAAGGAGCTGGAGGAATAGAAGGCAAGTGCCCCAGTCACCTTGACCTCGACGGACAATGCAGTCCTGTTGCTGCTAGTAGATTGTAGGTCTGTTGTATGAGCTGACATATCTCTGTCAGCATTTATTTTCGGAAGCGCAGCCTTCTCACATATTGCGCCTCAGCGAGCTGGAGTTATGTTCCCGGTAAACTCTAATCCCTGTAAAGGCCTCCTCCCCATACGTTTGCGACCTCTTCGATTACATTGCAAATGATCAACAATAAGCCTTCTTCCAGCTTGAAGCCGTTCAGCAGGCAGGATGAACGACTCCCGACCTAGCATAGCCCCCATCTTTTAAAATGTCCCTAAATGTCCTTTATAAAACAAACTAGAAACTCACATAAAATTCACAATCAAAAATATGCAGAAACGCAGCGTTCTTCTCCCAACTGTCTTATTTACTCTGAACTGCGATTTTCTCCTTCGCTTTCAACATGGTGCCATTAGTGCCTGGTGCGCCCTGGGTCCGTCTGGTTTTTCTGGGCGGGTTCTCGGGCAGACGCTAAATCAGGCGCAATGCTCAAAAGTTCCGCCCGGGGCACGAGCGCAGCAATGCACGATGATTTACCTCATCCCAACGGTCAAGACAGTGACTGGGCGGTAACTTTTAGCGTGCCGCAAAACCATTGGCAAAATCTTGTGCGCCTCATTTCCACACAAAAAAACATTTTTGCGTCCTGCCGAGGCAATAAATGGGGTGCAAATTAACTGAAAATATAGCCCATGGCGTCTGACATTAAAAAGTTAGAAATGGGAGATGAACCCCAAGGGCATTTTACTGTCGTCGAACAAAGAGCCGCTGTAAGTAAAAAGGATAAGAATAAAAAGAAAAAGTTATTACTGTTCCCTCTTAGCCCTGATGAATTTAGCAGCCTCCCACCTGGCACAGAGATATTTGGGGGACTTATGAGAATCTTAAAATCTAAAATTAAGGGTCACTCAGGCAATTGGGTAGGGACAGGGGATGCCTTCAAGGCGATGGCAGGGATAGAACAGGGGCCCAATGAACCACCCACAGCATTTGCCAATAGACTATGGCCCACATACATGGAAGCAACATAGAAAATAGGTGCAGGAGCAGGCCATTCGGCCCTTCGAGCCTGCACCGCCATTCAATATGATCATGGCTGATCATGCAACCCCACTCCTGCCTGCTCTCCATACCCCTTGATCCCTTTAGCCATAAGGGCCACATTTCACTCCCTTTTGAATATGTCCAACGAACTGGACTCAACAACTTTCTGTGGTAGAGAATTCCACAAGTTCACAACTCTGGGTGAAAAAGTTTCTCCTCATCTCGGTCCTATATAGCTTACCCCTTATCCTTAGACTGTGACCCCTGGTTCTGGACTTCCCCAACATTGGGAACATTCTACCTGCATCTAACCTGTCCAGTCCCGTCAGAATTTTATAAGTTTCTATGAGATCCCCTCTCATTCTTCTAAATTCCAGTGAGTATAAGCCTAGCCGATCCAGTCTTTTCTCATATGTCAGTCCTGCCATCCCGGGGGGGAGGGAATAGGAGCACGAGCTAACTTACGGGGGAATCCGAGATATCACTGGCTCTGAGCTCTCATAGTTTGCCATATTTACAATTTGTCATGTTGGACTTTGATCCCACAGACAGAAATAACACTGAGGAAAGTATTTTAAGGAAACAAACTTTCGTGTTTGAAAGAAGACAGCTTGAAAAAAGAAACACAGGAGCAATTAACAAACCAAAGGGCAAGGTGTGTGAGATGAAGGAAATAACCCATAATAATTTGGCACTGAAAAGAAGGAT
This sequence comes from Pristiophorus japonicus, assembly GCF_044704955.1. Lineage (NCBI taxonomy): Eukaryota > Metazoa > Chordata > Chondrichthyes > Pristiophoridae > Pristiophorus > Pristiophorus japonicus. The sequence goes on along the minus strand of NC_091981.1, from coordinate 32,630,068 downwards.
AAGATGTGTTATAACTGTGGAGGGAAGGCCATTTTATTTGGAATGTTGCAAGCCCCGTAGGAACAAAATTGAATCAAGAAATGGTCCTAGCGTGCTCCCTCTTGAGGAGAAAGATGAGAAAACAGCTAGATTAATTATTAAATGTTTGCAGGAATGTTTGGAAGGGTTGGAGGAAAGGCAATCTCAGGGGAAAATTCATCTGCCCAGCATACAGACTGTGGAGAGACACATGAAGAGGCCACGCCAAGCCCGAGTACCTGTGTCCACTCAGGTACAATGAATATGGTAGACCTTGTGTAGACATCATTGTTGAGGGAAAGAAGGGAGATTATGTGGTTGACACCAGAGCATCTAGCATTCTCCTTCCCCGATGAGGTCACCTTGGTCATCTTGTAGCTTTAAAAAAGCTATCCATTCACTGTCACTTCAGAAACTTTCAGGACTGAGCATTGCATTACCGCTTTGTTTGTGGGATGAAAAATAAAGCAATCAGAAGAAAATTGGTTGACAACTCTTAACTTGACTTTTGATTTAGCTTGTCAGACAGCTATATCGATGGATATGGCCGACCAATACTCCCGGCAATTTCGCACCATTTTCAGTTGCCAGACAATAGAATCGCCTGCAGGTTAAAAGTAAAAGACAGTTGGGCCCCAGGGCCTCAGCAACTGGCCAAGATAACAGCGCATTGAAGTTATGCTATTGGTGCCTCGGACAATGCATTGCTCAAAGCTGTCCATATGTGAAGGCAGTGTGTTTCTTCTGCAAGAAAACTGGGCATGGTATGAAGGCATGCTGACTGAAGAGTAAACTGACTTTCAATGCTAGAAGTAGAAATTGCCAGACACTACATAGCATTGAAGAGAAGCAATAGGACAAAGAGTTTCTGGAGATATATGCCATCAGGAGCATGAGGGTAACTAACAACGATTCGCGATGTATCATCATCCAATTAGACATTGCAAGAACCATGATACCCATGGAAATCGACATTGGTGCAGCCGTGAGCGTAGTACCGGAATAACTATATCTCGACAAGTTATGTAATTTTCCACTGGAGAAGAAGTCGAAGATAGAGCTGCGAGGCTACTCAGACAAGCAAATCCCTGTTGTAGGACGTATCACCATACCGGTGAAATATAAGGATCAGTTTCAGAGCTTGCCTCTCATAGTAGTGGCAGGAGATAAGCCTGCTTTGATAGGTAGAAATTGGGATCACTGAAACTGGATTGGAATGAGATTTTTTGTTTGGAAACAAAATTTGCATCGAAAGATGACATCATCAAGCAGTAGCCGAAGGTTTTCCGCAAAACAGGCAGTCCGATCCAAGGCTTCAAGGCGAGTGTCAGAGTGCAGAAGGACGCAAGACCACTTTACGCAAGCCACATCCCATACCATACGCACTCAAGGAAAAAGTTGAGCAAGAACTCAAAAAACAAGAAACTGAGAACGTAGGCCCCAAATTTCCCCAGCCGTTTAGAGCGGCATATTTTGATGTGGAGTGCCAACTTCCTGGGGGGAAACAAAGCGCCAAAAATCTACCTGTGAATTTGGCCGCTCCCTCGTCATCTGGATCCATCGGTGTTGTGCAGCAGAGCCTGGGGGAGGTGGAGCTTTGGCCGCGCTTGCTCAGCGCGGCCAGCAGGGGACGGGGCTTGGGCCCAGCGTGTTGTGTAGTGCTGGCAGGAGCACGCATGGCCATTTGAGTGTGCGCACATGTGCAATGGGTGGTTCAGTTTGTGCGCATGCGCAGTGTAACAGGAAGCTTGGCAATCGGCCAATTAAAGGGAGAGCGTCCTCAGAATAATTGGTTATGGAGCATATATAAAGGTGAGGTCTGAATATTGATTTTTGTGTGGCTGAGGGAGTGGAAAGGTGTGCTGGATAGGTGTAAGAGAGGTGTAAGTGTGATCTTTGAACATTACCTGCGTTTGAGTCCAATAGACGAATAGCGCGAGAGCGTGCAAGACGAACCAAGAATTTCCTCCATGAGGAAGTGGAGAAATTAGTAACGGTTATTGAGGAGAAATGGCTGGTGCTGGATATCAGCAAGAGTGTTCCGTCAAAGGTCTCATCCAAGGAAATGAGAAAAAGATGGAACCTCGTTGCAGAAGAATTCTCCGCTGGGGTCAACACCACAAGATCTGGAAGCCAGTGCAAGAAAAAATGGCAGGACATTGGTCAAGTAGTGAGTGTAAGTAATATTTTCATCTTTAAATTGAATTGCAGTGGAAAATGTGAGCATCTGTATGTGTCCCACCCAAGCGCACCATGTCTGACAATTAATATTTTCATCTTTGCAGAAGAAATTAGCCCACAACAAGAGGAAGAGAACTAGAACAGGAGGAGGTCTGCCAAATCTGCACCAACTGACACCCCTGGAACAGAGGGTTGCTGCCTTGCTGACTCACACCGGCAGAAAAAGAATCAGCTCTGCACAAGCTGGACCCACACGTGAGGGTCAGGGTGAGTCATTAAAATGCATAGTTGCCCTTCAAATAAACCTGGTGACTGGCCTGCTATGTGTGAAACTACTCATGCCACCCATCCTGCCCCCTCCTGTGCTGCTAACCATGTGACTGTTGTGTTGTCTTTTGCAGAAGAAGACGACACTCCTCAAGATCCTGAGGATCCAGATGCGTGCGCTCCAGACCAAGGCGGGTGTGGGGACGAAGGGTCCATGGAAATGTGTGCTCAGGAGAATACTGACCACGATATGGATCAGGAGAATACTGACCACGATATGGATCAGGAGAATACTGACCACGATATGGATCAGGACAGGGCATCATACTGCCAGAACCCTCCATTAACTCCTCGGCAACCTTCCATGGGTTCACATCTTCCGAGGTCGCGGGTCTGAATGGCGGTCGAGAAATGCATGTTGGGACACCCAATCCCCCACCGTCCCAGCCTGCGCCTCGCACTGGGGGGGGGGGCCACTAGGCAGATACACGGTGAGGGGAAGGAGAAGCCGACCAGTCTCTCTTGAGAGGCAGCCCTCAGCAGACGTTAATCAGGTTGTTTCATTGGGTGAGGAGACCAATACCCTCACAAGATCACTTGTGGCGGCCATCAGTGGTGTGCGTGATGAGGTTGTGACACTATCGGGTGAAATCTCTGCACTAAGACGGAAAGTCAGGGCAGGCATTTCAGAGGGTGTGCAGATGATGGCAGATGCCATGAGGTAGCTGGCTTCTGCAATAAGGGCACAAAGGCCGGAGACTCAAATGCCACTCCCACTTCACTCTACGCACCAGCACCGGTCAGGCACAAGCCGGGCCCCCAACCTTCCCCCCACCACCATCACTGACCCTATAAGGAAGTGCACTTTCCCCGAGATGTGGGTGAGGGATGGGTGCAGACTTTCTTACCTGTTGTGCCTATTGTTGTTGTTGTTGTTGGTATCGTTGAAGTGCACTGTAAAACTTACAATAAAATATATTTTGCATCAAAACTGAATCATTCTCCATTAGGACCTCACAACATTTAGGGTCAACTGTAAAAAGTAAAAATCCCCCACCCCTACAGTCATACATGCCTGCCACCCCTTGCCCTGGATCTATTTTCTGTAGCTGATTTACCTTTCATTTATTTGTGATGATGTTGTGCAGCTGTTGTGCTGAAGATGTAGTAATGTTGTGAAGGTCTTTAGAGTTTTGGAATCCTCTAACTCACCTTCCCCCTCTCCCGCGCCGCCCCCCCCCCCACCCCCCCATCCCCCCATCCCTGGCTCCCTGCACTGATTTCTTAAATATAGGTAAGGTTTTTCTGTGCCTACAAAAGTGGCCACATACACTGGTCTAAGTTAGTTTGGAGTAACTTTCAGCTGGCCAAATTTGCTTTTATGGCCAGAAGAAGTGTAAGTAGCTTGTCATGCCCCCTTTTGGAGAGAACAAACTAAATTAGAAAAAAACCTAACTAACTGACTTAAATGGGAAAATTTGTGATTTTTAAGTTACTCCAAAAAAAGCTACTTACTCCAAATAAAATGGGGCAACTCTTGGGGAAATTTGTGCCCGTAATCTCAAAGGTAGATCGAAGTAATGCTGATCACAGTAATGCTGATGCTATGCCTAGGTTGCCATCCTAGTGTGGGAGAGCTATAGCTATTGTGATAGGGGACTCTATTGTAAGGGGAATAGATAGGAGTTTCTGCGGCCGCAACCGAGACTCCAGGATGGTATGTTGCCTCACTGGTGCAAAGGTCAAGGATGTCTCGGAGCGGCTGCAGAGCATTCTGGAGAGGGAGGGTGAACAGCCAGTTGTTGTGGTACATGTAGGTACCAACGATACAGGTAAAAAGCAGGAAGAGGTCCTACAAGCTGAATTTAGGGAGCTAGGAGTTAATTCAAAAGTAGGACCTCAAAGGTAGTAATCTCTGGATTGCTACCAGTGCCACATGCTAATCAGAGTAGAGGGAGCAGGATAGTTAGAATAAATACGTGGCTTGAGCCGTGGTGCAAGAGGGAGGGATTCAAATTTCTTGGACATTGGAACCAGTTCTGGGAGAAGTGGGACCTGTACAAAAGGGACGGTCTGCACTTGGGCAGGACTGGAACTGATGTCCTAGGGGTAACATTTGCCAATGCAGTTCGGGAGTGTTTAAACTAATATGGCAGGGGGATGGGAACCTATGGAGCAAGACAGGGCAAAGTAATATGGAGTCAGAAACAGATGGTAGAAAGGTAAAAAGCAATAGTGGAAGGGCGAGTAAACAAAGGCAAGAAACAAAAAGGGCCACACTACATCATAATTCTAAAAGGACAAAGGGTGTTAAAAAAACAAGCCTGAAGACTTTGTGTCTTAATGCAAGGAGTATCCGTAATAAGGTGGATGAATTAACTGTGCAAATAGATGTTAACAAATATGATGTGATTGGGATTACGGAGACGTGGCTCCAGGATGATCAGGGCTGGGAACTCAACATCCAGGGGTATTCAACATTCAGGAAGGATAGAATAAAAGGAAAAGGAGGTGGGGTAGCATTGCTGGTTAAAGAGGAGATTAATGCAATAGTTAGGAAGGACATTAGCTTGGATGATGTGGAATCTATATGGGTAGAGCTGCAGAACACCAAAGGGCAAAAAACGTTAGTGGGAGTTGTGTACAGACCTCCAAACAGTAGTAGTGATGTTGGGGAGGGCATCAAACAGGAAATTAGGGGTGCATGCAATAAAGGTGTAGCAGTTATCATGGGTGACTTTAATATGCATATAGATTGGGCTAACCAAACTGGAAGCAATACGGTGGAGGAGGATTTCCTGGAGTGCATAAGGGATGGTTTTCTAGACCAATATGTCGAGGAACCAACTAGGGGCGAGGCCATCTTAGACTGGGTGTTGTGTAATGAGAGAGGATTAATTAGTAATCTCGTTGTGCGAGGCCCCTTGGGGAAGAGTGACCATAATATGGTGGAATTTTACATTAGGATGGAGAATTAAACAGTTAATTCAGAGACCATGGTCCAAAATTTAAAGAAGGGTAACTTTGAAGGTATGAGGCGTGAATTGGCTAGGATAGATTGGCGAATGATACTTAAGCGGTTGACTGTGGATGGACAATGGCAGACATTTAGAGACCGCATGGATGAACTACAACAATTGTACATCCCTGTCTGGCGTAAAAATAAAAAAGGGAAGATGGCTCAACCGTGGCTATCTAGGGAAATCAGGGATAGTATTAAAGCCAAGGAAGTGGCATACAATTGGCCAGAAATAGCAGCGAACCTGGGGACTGGGAGAAATTTAGAACTCAGCAGAGGAGGACAAAGGGTTTGATTAGGGCAGGGAAAATGGAGTACGAGAAGAAGCTTGCAGGGAACATTAAGGCGGATTGCAAAAGTTTCTATAGGTATGTAAAGAGAAAAAGGTTAGTAAAGACAAACGTAGGTCCCCTGCAGTCAGAATCAGGGGAAGTCATAACGGGGAACAAAGAAATGGCAGACCAATTGAACAAGTACTTTGGTTCAGTATTCACTAAGGAGGACACAAACAACCTTCCGGATATAAAAGGGGTCAGAGGGTCTAGTAGGGAGGAGGAACTGAGGGAAATCTTTATTAGTCGGGAAATTGTGTTGGGGAAATTGATGGGATTGAAGGCTGATAAATCCCCAGGGCCTGATGGACTGCATCCCAGAGTACTTAAGGAGGTGGCCTTGGAAATAGCGGATGCATTGACAGTCATTTTCCAACATTCCATTGACTCTGGATCAGTTCCTATCGAGTGGAGGGTAGCCAATGTAACCACACTTTTTAAAAAGGAGGGAGAGAGAAAACAGGGAATTGTAGACCAGTCAGCCTGACCTCAGTAGTGGGTAAAATGATGGAATCAATTATTAAGGATGTCACAGTAGCGCATTTGGAAAATGGTGACATGATAGGTCCAAGTCAGCATAGATTTGTGAAGGGGAAATCATGTTTGACAAATCTTCTGGAATTTTTTGAGGATGTTTCCAGTAAAGTGGACAAAGGAGAACCAGTTGATGTGGTATATTTGGACTTTCAGAAGGCTTTCAACAAGGTCCCACACAAGAGATTAATGTGCAAAGTTAAAGCACATGGGATTGGGGGTAGTGTGCTGACGTGAATTGAGAACTGGTTGTCAGACAGGAAGCAAAGAGTAGGAGTAAATGGGGACTTTTCAGAATGGCAGGCAGTGACTAGTGGGGTACCGCAAGGTTCTGTGCTAGAGCCCCAGCTGTTTACATTGTACATTAATGATTTAGACGAGGGGATTAAATGTAGTATCTCCAAATTTGCGGATGACACTAAGTTGGGTGGCAGTGTGAGCTGCGAGGAGGATGCTATGAGGCTGCAGAGTGACTTGGATAGGTTAGGTGAGTGGGCAAATGCATGGCAGATGAAGTATAATATGGATAAATGTGAGGTTATCCACTTTGGTGGTAAAAACAGAGAGACAGACTATTATCTGAATGGTGACAGATTAGGAAAAGGGAAGGTGCAACGAGACCTGGGTGTCATGGTACATCAGTCATTGAAGGTTGGCATGCAGGTACAGCAGGCGGTTAAGAAAGCAAATGGCATGTTGGCCTTCATAGCGAGGGGATTTGAGTACAGGGGCAGGGAGGTGTTGCTACAGTTGTACAGGGCCTTGGTGAGGCCACACCTGGAGTATTGTGTACAGTTTTGGTCTCCTAACCTGAGGAAGGACATTCTTGCTATTGAGGGAGTGCAGCGAAGATTCACCAGACTGATTCCCAGGATGGTGGGACTGACCTATCAAGAAAGACTGGATCAACTGGGCTTGTATTCACTGGAGTTCAGAAGAATGAGAGGGGACCTCATAGAAACGTTTAAAATCCTGACGGGTTTAGACAGGTTAGATGCAGGAAGAATGTTCCCAATGTTGGGGAAGTCCAGAACCAGGGGTCACAGTCTAAGGATAAGGGGTAAGCCATTTAGGACCGAGATGAGGAGAGATTTCTTCACCCAGAGAGTGGTGAACCTGTGGAATTCTCTGCCACAGAAAGTGGTTGGGGCCAATTCACTAAATATATTCAAAAGGGAGTTAGATGAAGTCCTTACTACTCGGGGGATCAAGGGTTATGGCGAGAAAGCAGGAAGGGGGTACTGAAGTTTCATGTTCAGCCATGAACTCATTGAATGGCGGTGCAGGCTAGAAGGGCTGAATGGCCTGCTCATGCACCTATTTTCCATGTTTCTATGTTTCTAACCGTGGCTATCAAGGGAAATCAGGGATAGTATTAAAGCCAAGGAAGTGGTATACAAATTGGCCAGAAATAGCAGTGAACCTGGGGACTGGGAGAAATTTAGAACTCAGCAGAGGAGGACAAAGGATTTGATTTGGGCAAGGAAAATAGAGTACGAGAGGAAGCTTGCAGGAAACATTACGACGGACTGCAAAAGTTTCTATAGATATGTAAAGAGAAAAAGGTTAGTAAAGACAAACGTAGGTCCCCTGCAGTCAGAATCAGGGGAAGTCATAACGGGGAACAAAGAAATGGCAGACCAATTGAACAAGTACTTTGGTTCGGTATTCACTAAGGAGGACACAAACAATCTTCCAGATATAAAAGGGGTCAGACGGTCTAGTAAGAACGAGGAACTGAGGGAAATCCTTATTAGTTGGCAAATTGTGTTGGGGAAACTGATGGGATTGAAGACCGATAAATCCCCTGGGCCTGATGGATTGCATCCCAGAGTACTTAAGGAGGTGGCCTTGGAAATAGCGGATGCATTGACAGTCATTTTCCAACATTCCATTGACTCTGGATCAGTTCCTACCAAGTGGAGGGTAGCCAATGTAACCCCACTTTTTAAAAAAGGAGGGAGAGAGAAAACAGGGAATTATAGACCGGTCAGCCTGACATCAGTAGTGGGTAAAATGATGGAATCAATTATTAAGGATGTCATAGCAGCGCATTTGGAAAGAGGTGACATGATAGGTCCACGTCAGCATGGATTTGTGAAAGGAAAATCATGCTTGACAAATCTTCTGGAATATTTTGAGGATGTTTCCAGTAGAGTGGACAAGGGAGAACCATTTGATGTGGTATATTTGGACTTTCAGAAGGCTTTCGACAAGGGCCCACACAAGAGATTAATGTGCAAAGTTAAAGCACATGGGATTGGGGGTAGTGTGCTGACATGGCTTGAGAACTGGTTGTCAGACAGGAAGCAAAGAGTAGGAGTAAATCGATACTTTTCAGAATGGCAAGCAGTAACTAGTGGGGTACCACAAGGTTCTGTGCTGGGACCCCAGCTGTTTACATTGTACATTAATGATTTAGACGAGGGGATTAAATGTAGTATCTCCAAATTTGCGGATGACACTAAGTTGGGTGGCAGTGTGAGCTGCGAGGAGGATGCTATGAGGCTGCAGAGTGACTTGGATATGTTAGGTGAGTGGGCAAATGCATGGCAGATGAAGTATAATATGGATAAATGTGAGGTTATCCACTTTGGTGGTAAAAACAGAGAGACAGATTATTATCTGAATGGTGACAGATTAGGAAAAGGGGAGGTGCAATGAGACCTGGGTATCATGGTACATCAGTCATTGAAGGTTGGCATGCAGGTCCAGCAGGCGGTTAAGTAAGCAAATGGCATGTTGGCCTTCATAGCGAGGGGATTTGAATACAGGGGCAGGGAGGTGTTGCTTCAGTTGTACAGGGCCTTGGTGAGGCCACACCTAAAGTATTGTGTTCTGTTTTGGTCTCCTAACTTGAGGAAGGACATTCTTGCTATTGAGGAAGTGCAGCGAAGGTTCACCAGACTGATTCCCGGGATGGCGGGACTGACATATCAAGAAAGACTGGATTAACTGGGCTTGTATTCACTGGAGTTCAGAAGAATGAGAGAGGATCTCATAGAAACTTTTAAAATTCTGACGGGTTTAGACAGGTTAGATGCAGGAAGAATGTTCCCAATGTTGGGGAAGTCCAAAACCAGGGGTCACAGTCTAAGGATAAGGGGTAAGCCATTTCGGACTGAGATGAGGAGAAACTTCTTCACCCAGAGAGTGGTGAACCTGTGGAATTCTCTACCACAGAAAGTTGTTGAGGCCAATTCACTAAATATATTCAAAAAGGAGTTAGATATAGTCCTTACTACTAGGGGGATCAAGGGGTATGGCGAGAAAGCAGGAATGGGGTACTGACGTTGCATGTTCAGCCATGAACTCATTGAATGGCGGAGCAGGCTCGAAGGGCCGAATGGCCTACTCCTGCACCTATTTTCTATGTTTCTATCCCATCACAAATTACACCCAATCGGGAAGAAGTGGCCTATTTATCATACATTGATGAACTGCCAGTCACAGCTGAAGAGATTGGTCGAGCAACCAAACGTGGCGCAGTTGTTTCAAAGGTGTATGACTACATAGCAATGGCTGGCCAAACCAGGTCGCAGAGAAAAATATTCATCCGTACTTCGTTCGTAGGAATGAATTATCAGTGGATAAAGATTGTATCATGTGGGGTGCAAGAGTAATTATTAGAAATATGTTCAGGTCCAAATTGTTCGGAGATCGTCATGACCAGCACCTGGGAATGTGCTTGACCAAGAGCTTTGCACACAACTTATGGTGGCCAGGTTTAGATATAGAGTACATCGTTAGTCAATGTACAACATGTCAATCGGTAAGCAAGAAACCACCATCAGTAGAATTACATCCATGGAAATGGCCTCCCAGGGTGTGGCAAAGGCTACATATTGATTTTGCTGAGCTGGAAGGACAACAATTGTTTATAGTGATTGATATTCATCATCAGTGGGTCGAGATGTTTCCGATGCGGAAAATAACAACAATAAAACACTGGACAATTTACGAAGTTTGTTTTCTTCATATGGCCTCCCAGAAGAAATTGTTTCTGATAATGGACCGTAATTTTGTTCAGAAGAATTTGCACTGTTCATGAACAGAAACGGTGTGAAACATACCAAACTTCCACCGTACCATCCTGCTTCAAATGATGCAGCTAAGTGCACAGTACAAATTGTAAAACATGCCCTCATCAAGTAAATGATAGATTCAAATCCAAAGAAATGGCGGTTGTCGTTGGATCACAAGTTAGAAAATATTCTGATTATTCCTCATACAACTACTGGTAGAACACCAGCAGAGTTGTTTCTCAAACAACAGCCACGAACCAATTTCTCATTGTTAAAGCCAAACTTGGCACAGTCAGTAGAAGAGAAACAATCAAAACAGAAAGAGAATCATGTTCGAGGTAGAGTAAGAGAGAGAAGTGTGAAATTGAATCAGAAGGTTAGAGTGAAGGGCCATCACCATAAATGGTTAAAGTGGTTACCAGGAAGAGTAGTGAAGATATGTGGCCCTCACACATATTTGGTCAAGATGTTTGATCATGGTAAGGTTCGGTTTGTTCACTGATCATATTTTACCTACAGACGTTGAAGGAATTGAAAGTTGGAATGATTTGATTATTTTTGACTCATCAGATGGTTTTGATATAAGTAAAGTACCGTAGTATATCCTACTCAAATGCACTGGAAACAAGTCCAAGAGAACGCCAGAGTTTAAGTCTGAGTCCGAGTCAGGCAGACAAACAGTCTAAAGTTGTAAAGTCAAAATGTAGATCAAGTGTTGCCATTGGAGAAACATTCTCCTCAGGCTCAGCCTAATCTAAGTTTGACATCGAATTTGGAGAGTTCTGTTCGAGAGCGAAGGCATCCTCTTCGAAACAGAAAACCAGTGGTTAAGTTTGATTTATAAATATGGAAAAATAAGTTCATATCTTTTGTTGTGTATACCATGCAAATTATGTATGATGATTATTTTGTAATGATTACTTCTTCATTAAGGAGGAAGAAGTGTAATAGAGCTCTCCCTAATGGACTACTGCTCCACATAGTGGACTACTGTGGTAATGCAACTACAGTGGCAAAGTCACATGATGACAGTTTTCTGTGTAAGAGCCATCTTGTATAGTGTGTTTGTTAGTGCTGTCGCAAGAATATATCACACTTACCCCTTACTAAGATGGGCAATAAATATTGTCTGGTGATAGTGGACAATTTCACGAAGTGGGTGGAAGCATTCCCTTGCATTGTGAACTGCAAAAACACTAGTTAAAGAGGTGTTCTCTCGATGGGGACTCCCTTGTGTAGTGGAGTCAGCCCAAGGGAGCCATTTCACAGGCCCGGCAATGCAGGCTACTCTTAAAATGTTGGGGATTGAAGGAAAATGGCATGTAGCTCATAATCCATAGTCGTCAGGAATTGTGTAAAGAATGAACTGTACTCTAAAGAATTGACTGAAAGCCACACCGTATGGGACGAGAAACTGCCTCTAATCCTGATGAATAGACGCAGTACAGAGTCGAAGGGAACGGGATATTCACCGCATGAATTGTTAACAGGGACACCCATGGCATCCCTAACACACTTGTTGGTTCCTACATTGACAGTAAAAGGTCAAATAAGTAACCAGGGATAAGTTCCTAAATGACTTATGGGAAACTCTAAGAGAGTTACACCTGGGAGCGGCCCACAATATTAGAAGAGTCCACCAAGGCAACCGATTACTTCTAGCCCTGAGTAAGCCACAGGAATGGGAGGTTGGTAGCCAGGTTGGAAACTATGTGAGGGTTGGTGTGGTCGAACCCTTGTACAAGTATCGTTGATAAGGCTAGCCGCATGGTGGATGCAGTTCAGCTACCGAAGAGAGTTAAATGGTTTCATATTAACCAGATGAAGCTTTTTCAGCCCACAAGTAGGTCAAGGAGACAACAGACCACGATTATGAGCATGATTGGGATGCAGCCGGTCTACTGGGAGAATACGGAGGAAATACCAACAGCACACCTCACCATGTACAGTACGATCCAAGTGAAGGAGGAGAGGGTGCAAGGACTGTAGAAACCTCCTCGGCCCTAGGTCGGTCCGAAACCACCTTTTAGTCACAAATGAGACCTACCTCACGATGTAGTAGGAGAAAGAGTAGGAGAATGACACCCCTGAGATTTAGGGCTAGAACCTGCACTTTTGTGGTTTGGGCGCTATTTCCGGCGTAGGCGTTAAAAAAGAGTTTGCTGATCGCCGGCTTCTCGCCATTCTCAAAGCACCTAGTTTCCACTTTTGAAAATGGGCGTTACTGCGAGCGATATAAAATGGGCAGTAGTGTTAAATTTTTTTGACCTTCTGCCATAAAGTGTGGCTGTCCTTAGCAACGGCATGGCAATGCTCGGTTCCCGTGATTCTGGAGGTCAAGGGGCATCATGACATGTGCAGAAAAGGAGACAGAGCGAGAGGGAGCTCAGAGGGACTGAAGGTGTGTCTGGGTGTGGTGTGGCTGCTTTGGGAGGAAGGAGGGAGACTTTAGAGCTTCACAGCAAGTAGGCAAACAAAAAGTAGCTGTTACCATCTATATATTTGACTGAATTTGGCCTATAATGGAGAGAGAGGAGGAGGCATCACAGCACGCTGTGGAGACTGACGCTGGAGAGAGCAGTGAGGTGGGAGAGGAGCACATTGGAGAGCGCAAAAGAGCCAGGAGGTTCTCAAATGAAGCAAATGCCTCCCACCTGCAGGAGGTCGAGTTACGTTGGGGTGATTTGACACAGGTAGGGCATGAGAAGCCCACCCCAAAGCAATACCAGAAGATATGGACCGAGATAGCAGAGGTGGTCTCATCAGCGGCCAACGAGGTGCGTGAGGGCAACCAATGCCGCAAACAATGGAACGACCTTGTGGGATCCGCAAGAGTAAGTAATACATTGATTTACATGTGCTTATGTATTTAAATAACTTGATTTGTAACAGTCATGAGTGATTATCATCAGATGTGAGGCCTTTCACTTTTACCGGGAATGTTTTACTTAAAGCCTGCGGTCACGGTGTACATCTTTAGGTAAAGAATGATAATAATCATAATAATCATGATTACATTTGTCGGTTACGTGTTGTATCAGTCTCTGTGACAGTACCTAGCAATGATATCACGCAATGATCTCATGCCATGTAATCCTGTCACATTTTACAGAAGAAGCTCTCGACGATGAGGTTCGTGCAGAGGTGAACGGGTGGGGGGCCATCAGTCCCCAGCGACATCACTGACATGGAGGAGCGTGTGCTCGCACTCATGGGGAAGCACACCCAGACAGCCACGACGCATCTGCGGACAGTGAAATGATGCCACGTGAGTAAAGCTTACACCATTGCGTGATGTAAATTCAATAGATGCCACAGCCACTCATATTCGAACAATCATATATGTTAGATGATTTCTAAAATAGTCATATAAATAATGATGGCCTAATGAAAATCATTGGAATGCACAATGTGTTGATGGTCATGAAATGTGATGTCTGTGATGATTTTGATAGCGGTGGTGCTTTTGTCATGCACATGCTGTGTGTAGCGCTGGATTCACCTTGTCACTCTAGGACCGCCTTCTCCTCTAATAACCTCATTTGTGTTTTGCAGCTCAGCCAGCAGCACGTCCCAAGATAAGACCACGGAGGCCAGAAGGTGGGGGTGCGGGGCAGGAGTCGGCGAACAATCCTACTATATCTCGTGCTGAGGATCTCCGATTCTCGCCCGTCAATCCGCTGGGTCTGTTCTCCACGGATGAAAGTGTGGACTTCGAGGAAACTGCATTGCCACACTCCAGAAGCTCTTCCACTCCAAGGCCATCTAGTGGTCCTCTGGTCATTCCTGCCTCCAATCTGGAGATACCGGTCCCAAGCACCTCACCACAGGGCACCCCATTTGTCCCCAGGACGGCGCCGACCCAGCGGAGGTCCCATGGACATGGCAGGTCTGTGCCATGTGCGCCCCATGACAGCGGAGAGATGGTACAGTTGTCCAGGAGGACTGTAGACATTGGTGACCAGCTCAACGAAGCATTGGGGGGCATATCCTGACAGCTGGCCACCATCTCCGGCACCATGACCGAGTACATTTCGCGGATGGCAGAGTCCCTGGATGCGATAGCCAGGAACACTGCTGCCACAGAGCTCTCAGTGGTCCCCGAGTGCGGAACTCCACCCCTAGGTTCCACATCACCACTGCGAATGACAGATAAGAGCAAGGACCAAGATTCTGCTTCTGCATCACAGAATGTTGCCCACTCGGCACCTCCTGCTCCCCTACCCGTGCAACGACCGCATCTGCCTTCATTCCCCCCATTGAGGCATCACCTGAGGAGCACCTCGGCCAGGTGCCGTGGAGCAAGGAGGGGAAGGGGTAGAGGTGGGGAGAAGAAGGGAAGGGGGGAAGGAAAGTGAGATGCATGTCTGCAAGTGATGGCTGTGCTATATCTCCATCTGGGTGTATGCAATTTGTTGCAATGTATGGGGGCTGGGGACCAGGCTCTTGCTTTGCCTTTGTGTTCTGTGCTGCTGGACATGCTGAACATGTGAGTTATGTCAATGGTGGAAAAAATGGGGTGTGGGCGGGGATTGGGTGTTATTGCCTGTGACGCTTATGAGTTCAGACCAATGTTGATATAAAATTTTTGTTATTGTACATAAACTTGTTGTCTCAGATAGCTGCACCATTACACACTGGTGATTCCTTAACATAGAAACAGGGAAAAATAGGTGCAGCAGTAGGCCATTCGGCCCTTCGAGCCTGCACCACCATTCAATGAGTTCATGGCTGAACATGCAACTTCAGTACCCCCTTCCTGCTTTCTCGCCATACCCTTGAGCCCCCTAGTAGTAAGGACTTCATCTAACTCCCTTTTGAATATATTTAGTGAATTGGCCTCAACAACTTTCTGTGGTAGAGAATTCCACAGGTTCACCACTCTCTGGGTGAAGAAGTTTCTCCTCATCTCGGTCCTAAATGGCTTACCCCTTATCCTTAGACTGTGATCCCTGGTTCTGGACTTCCCCAACATTGGCGGCAGTCGGGAGCAGCGTCGAGGAGGTGCGTGGAGAGGCCTATAAAAGGCACAGCAGGGAGTCCGGGGCCCAGCGTCGGCGGCAGTCGGGAGCAGCGTCAAGGAGGTGCGTGGAGAGGCCTATAAAAGGCGTACCTGTACAGCTACAGGGAGAAGGCAAAAAAGAAGTAGAAAGAAATCAAAAGGTGACGTCACAGCCAAGAGGGTAAGTGATTGGCTGGTGATTGGTGAGTAGTTTTTCTTTTTTCTCTTCTATATCAGTGAGTAACTTTTAACATTGTTGTTGCCAATTTAAGTGTATCTAAGGGTTAAGTCATGGCAGGAGAGCTCGGTCGGGTGTTATGCTCCTCCTGTACCATGTGGGAACTCAGGGACGACACCAGTGTCCCTGACGACTATATTTGCAGGAAGTGTGACCACCTCAAGCTCCTGACGGTCCGCGTTGCGGAGTTGGAGCTGAGGGTGGATTCACTCTGGAGCATCCACGATGCTGAGAATGACGTGAATATCACGTGTAGCGAGTTGGTCGTACCGCAGGGAAAGGGTCCACAGCCAGATAGGGAATGGAAGACCAACAGGAAGAGCAGTGCAAGGAAGGTAGTGCAGGAGTCCCCTGTGGTCATCCCCCTGCAAAACAGATACACTGCTTTGGGTACTGTTGAGGGGGATGACTCATCAGGGGAGGGCAGCAGCAGCCAAGTTCATGGCACCATGGCTGGCTCTGCTGCACAGGAGGGCAGGAAAAAGAGTGGGAGAGCAATACTGATTAGGGATTCAATGGTGAGGGGAATAGATAGGCGTTTCTGCGGCCGCAACCGAGACTCCAGGATGGTATGTTGCCTCCCTGGTGCAAGGGTCAAGGATGTCTCGGAGCGGGTGCAGGACATTCTAAAAAGGGAGGGAGAACAGCCAGTTGTCGTGGTGCACATTGGTACCAACGACATAGGTAAAAAAAGGGATGAGGTCCTACGAAACGAATTTAAGGAGCTAGGAGCTAAATTAAAAAGTAGGACCTCAAAAGTAGTAATCTCGGGATTGCTACCAGTGCCACGTGATAGTCAGAGTAGGAATCGCAGGATAGCGCAGATGAATACGTGGCTTGAGCAGTGGTGCAACAGGGAGGGATTCAAATTCCTGGGGCATTGGAACCGGTTCTGGGGGAGGTGGGACCAGTACAAACCGGACGGTCTGCACCTGGGCAGGACCGGAACCAATGTCCTAGGGGGAGTGTTTGCTAGTGCTGTTGGGGAGGATTTAAACTGATATGGCAGGGGGATGGGAACCAATGCAGGGAGACAGAGGGAAACAAAAAGGAGGCAAAAGCAAAAGACAGAAAGGAGATGAGGAAAAGTGGAGGGCAGAGAAACCCAAGGCAAAGAACAAAAAGGGCCACTGTACAGCAAAATTCTAAAAGGACAAAGGGTGTTAAAAGAACAAGCCTGAAGACTTTGTGTCTTAATGCGAGGAGTATCCGCAATAAAGTGGATGAATTAACTGTGCAAATAGATGTTAACAAATATGATGTGATTGGGATTACGGAGACGTGGCTCCAGGATGATCAGGGCTGGGAACACAACATCCAGGGGTATTCAACATTCAGGAAAGATAGAATAAAAGGAAAAGGAGGTGGGGTAGCATTGCTGGTTAAGGAGCAAATTAAGGCAATAGTTCGGAAGGACATTAGCTTGGATGATGTAGAATCTATATGGGTAGAGCTGCAGAATACCAAAGGACAAAAAACGTTAGTGGGAGTTGTGTACAGACCTCCAAACAGTAGTAGTGATGTTGGGGAGGGCATCAAACATGAAATTAGGGGTGCGTGCAATAAAGGTGCAGCAGTTATAATGGGTGACTTTAATATGCACATAGATTGGGTTAACCAAACTGGAAGCAATACAGTGGAGGAGGATTTCCTGGAGTGCATAAGGGATGGTTTTTTAGACCAATATGTTGAGGAACCAACTAGGGGGGAGGCCATCTTAGACTGGGTGTTGTGTAATGAGAGAGGATTAATTAGCAATCTCGTTGTGCGAGGCCCCTTGGGGAAGAGTGACCATAATATGGTGGAATTCTGCATTAGGATGGAGAATGAAACAGTTAATTCAGAGACCATGGTCCAGAACTTAAAGAAGGGTAACTTTGAAGGTATGAGGCGTGAATTGGCTAGGATAGATTGGCGAATGATACTGAAGGGGTTGACTGTGGATGGGCAATGGCAGACATTTAGAGACTGCATGGATGAACTCCAACAATTGTACATTCCTGTCTGTCGTAAAAATAAAAAAGGGAAGGAGGCTCAACCGTAGCTATCAAGGGAAATCAGGGATAGCATTAAAGCCAAAGAAGTGGCATACAAATTGGCCAGAAATAGCAGCGAACCCGGGGACTGGGAGAAATTAAGAACTCAGCAGAGGAGGACAAAGAGTTTGATTAGGGCAGGGAAAATGGAGTACGAGAAGAAGCTTGCAGGGAACATTAAGACGGATTGCAAAAGTTTCTATAGATATGTAAAGAGAAAAAAGTTAGTAAAGACAAACGTAGGTCCCCTGCAGTCAGAATCAGGGGAAGTCATAACGGGAAACAAAGAAATGGCGGACCAATTGAACAAGTACTTTGGTTCGGTATTCACTGAGGAGGACACAAACAACCTTCCGGATATAAAAGGGGTCGGAGGGTCTAGTAAGGAGGAGGAACTGAGGGAAATCCTTATTAGTTGGGAAATTGTGTTGGGGAAATTGATGGGATTGAAGGCCGATAAATCCCCAGGGCCTGATGGACAGCATCCCAGAGTACTTAAGGAGGTGGCGTTGGAAATAGTGGATGCATTGACAGTCATTTTCCAACATTCCATTGACTCTGGATCAGTTCCTATGGAGTGGAGGGTAGCCAATGTAACCCCACTTTTTAAAAAAGGAGGGAGAAAGAAAACAGGGAATTACAGACCGGTCAGCCTGACATCGGTAGTGGGTAAAATGATGGAATCAATTATTAAGGATGTCATAGCAGCGCATTTGGAAAGAGGTAATATGATAGGTCCAAGTCAGCATGGATTTGTGAAAGGGAAATCATGCTTGACAAATCTTCTGGAATTTTTTGAGGATGTTTCCAGTAGAGTGGACAAGGGAGAACCAGTTAATGTGGTATATTTGGACTTTCAGAAGGCTTTCGACAAGGTCCCACACAAGAGATTAATGTGCAAAGTTAAAGCACATGGGATTGGGGGTAGTGTGCTGACATGGATTGAGAACTGGTTGTCAGACAGGAAGCAAAGAGTAGGAGTAAATGGGGACTTTTCAGAATGGCAGGCAGTGACTAGTGGGGTACCACAAGGTTCTGTGCTGGGGCCCCAGCTGTTTACACTGTACATTAATGATTTAGAAGAGGGGATTAAATGTAGTATCTCCAAATTTGCGGATGACACTAAGTTGGGTGGCAGTGTGAGCTGCAAGGAGGATTCTATGAGGCTGCAGAGCGACTTGGATAGGTTAGGTGAGTGGGTAAATACATGGCAGATGAAGTATAATGTGGATAAATGTGAGGTTATCCACTTTGGTGTTAAAAACAGAGAGACAGACTATTATCTGAATGGTGACAGATTAGGAAAAGGGGAGGTGCAAAGAGACCTGGGTGTCATGGTACATCAGTCATTGAAGGTTGGCATGCAGGTACAGCAGGCGGTTAAGAAAGCAAATGGCATGTTGGCCTTCATAGCGAGGGGATTTGAGTACAAGGGCAGGGAGGTGTTGCTACAATTGTACAGGGCCTTGGTGAGGCCACACCTGGAGTATTGTGTACAGTTTTGGTCTCCTAACCTGAGGAAGGACATTCTTGCTATTGAGGGAGTGCAGCGAAGGTTCACCAGACTGATTCCCAGGATGGCGGGACTGACCTATCAAGAAAGACTGGTTCAACTGGGCTTGTATTCACTGGAGTTCAGAAGAATGAGAGGGGACCTCATAGAAACGTTTAAAATTCTGACGGGGTTAGACAGGTTAGATGCAGGAAGAATGTTCCCAATGTTGGGGAAGTCCAGAACCAGGGGACACAGTCTAAGGATAAGGGGGAAGCCATTTAGGACCGAGATGAGGAGGAATTTCTTCACCCAGAGAGTGGTGAACCTGTGGAATTCTCTACTACAGAAAGTTGTTGAGGCCAATTCACTAAATATATTCAAAAAGGAGTTAGATGAAGTCCTTACTACTAGGGGAATCAAGGGGTATGGTGAGAAAGCAGGAATGGGGTACTGAAGTTGCATGTTCAGCCATAAACTCATTGAATGGCGGTGCAGGCTAGAAGGGCCGAATGGCCTACTCCTGCACCTATTTTCTATGTTTCTATGTTTCTATGTCTATTGGGAACATTCTTTCTGCATCTAACCTGTCTAAACCCGTCAGAATTTTAAACGTTTCTATGAGGTCCCCTCTCATTCTTCTGAACTCCAGTGAATACAAGCCCAGTTGATCCAGTCTTTCTTGATAGGTCAGTCCCACCATCCCGGGAATCAGTCTGGTGAACCTTCGCTGCACTCCCTCAATAGCAAGAATGTCCTTCCTCAAGTTAGGAGACCAAAACTGTACACAATACTCCAGGTGTGGCCTCACCAAGGCCCTGTACAACTGTAGCAACACCTCCCTGCCCCTGTACTCAAATCCCCTCGCTATGAAGGCCAACATGCCATTTGCTTTCTTAACCGCCTGCTGTACCTGCATGCCAACCTTCAATGACTGATGTACCATGACACCCAGGTCTCATTGCACCTCTCCTTTTCCTAATCTGTCACCATTCAGATAATAGTCTGTCTCTCTGTTTTTACCACCAAAATGAATAACCTCACATTTATCCACATTATACTTCATCTGCCATGCATTTGCCCACTCACCTAACCTATCCAAGTCACTCTGCAGCCTCATAGCATCCTCCTCGCAGCTCACACTGCCACCCAACTTAGTATCATCCGCAAATTTGGAGATACTACATTTAATCCCCTCGTCTAAATCATTAATGTACAGTATAAACAGCTGAGGCCCCAGCACAGAACCTTGCGGTACCCCACTAGTCATTACCTGCCATTCTGAAAATTACCCATTTACTCCTACTCTTTGCTTCCTGTCTGCCAACCAGTTCTCAATCCACGTCAGCACACTATCCCCAATCCCATGTGCTTTAACTTTGCACATTAATCTCTTGTGTGGGTCCTTGTCGAAAGCCTTCTGAAAGTCCAAATATACCACATCAACTGGTTCTCCCTTGTCCACTCTACTGGAAACATCCTTAAAAAATTCCAGAAGATTTGTCAAGCATGATTTCCCTTTCACAAATCAATGCTGACTTGGACCTATCATGTCACCTTTTTCCAAATGCGCTGCTATGACATCCTTAATAATTGATTCTATCATTTTACCCACTACTGAGGTCAGGCTGACCGGTCTATAATTCCCTGTTTTCTCTCTCCCTCCTTTTTTAAAAAGTGGGGTTACATTGGCTACCCTCCACTCGATAGGAACTGATCCAGAGTCAATGGAATGTTGGAAAATGACTGTCAATGCATCTGCTATTTCCAAGGCCACCTCCTTAAGTACTCTGGGATGCAGTCCATCAGGCCCTGCAGAATTATCGGCCTTCAATCCCATCAATTTCCCCAACACAATTTCCCGACTAATAAGGATTTCCCTCAGTTATTCCTCCTTACTAGACTTTCTGACCCCTTTTATATCCGGAAGGTTGTTTGTGTCCTCCTTAGTGAATACCAAACCAAAGTACTTGTTCAGTTGGTCTGCCATTTCTTTGTTCCCCGTTATGACTGCCCCTGATTCTGACTGCAGGGTACCTACGTTTGTCTTTACTAACCTTTTTCTCTTTACATATCTATAGAAACTTTTGCAATCCGTCTTAATGTTCCCTGCAAGCTTCTTCTCGTACTCCATTTTCCCTGCCCTAATCAAATCCTTTGTCCTCCTCTGCTGAGTTCTAAATTTCTCCCAGTCCCCGGGTTCGCTGCTATTTCTGGCCAATTTGTCTGCCACTTCCTTGGCTTTAATACTATCCCTGATTTCCCTTGATAGCCACGGTTGAGTCACTTCCCTTTTTTATTTTTATGCCAGACAGGAATGTACAATTGTTGTATTTCATCCATGTGGTCTCTAAATGTCTGCCATTGCCCATCCACAGTCAACCCCTTAAGTATCATTCGGCAATCTATCCTAGCCAATTCACGCCTCATACCTTCAAAGTTACCCTTCTTTAAGTTCTGGACCATGGTCTCTGAATTAACTGTTTCATTCTCCATCCTAATGCAGAATTCCACCATATTATGGTCACTCTTCTCCATGAAAGGGTTGAATACAATTTAACATCAATCAACGTAAACTTTAACTGGCACCAAGGTGATGGGCACCATTGATGTCTGAGCTGCACACACACAGCAGTGTGTCAGCGTTGTCACTCACATCAACGCTCTTTCAGGCAAATCGTTCAGATATCAGCTCCTCACGTAAGAGTGGGATTTAAAAAATGCCAGCCACACCGCTGGCGTTTGTTCTGGTTAGTTCCACTTTTTGTGGGTGTTTTTTTGGGCGAGCGATATTGTAGGCGATATGTGTGCAAGGTGATGAAATTAGGCGACCTGCTGGGTGTTAGTTTCGGTAAATATGCTCATCATGACAAAAAAAAGTGGACGGGCATTAATATTGAATCTCGGCGTTAAATCAGTGTGGAAATTAACACTGGGCAATATTATGGGCATTGATTTCGCCCATTCTAATGATTCCGCCCAAAAAAGTGGGCGGGCAGTAATATTTTTTTGCCGGCGTTAAGCACATGGGAAAAGTAGCGCTTGGCGATAAGGTTCCTAAAAATGGGTGTCGGTTTCCAGTTTGTGCCACATTGAGCGATATATGGGTGTTATAAGTAATTTCAGCGGTAAAATGCAAAAAAAGTGCAGATTCTAGCCCTTAGACTTTAAAGTTGTGCAATTTTTTTTATTGGTCAAATGTTTTGTTCTGCTTCCTAATAAACCTAGAAAGAAGTTAACCCTTTCCGCTGACAGCAGTTTTCTTAAATTCAGCAAGGAACCACTTTTATTGCTGAATGAAATGTAAAGATATTCGGCAATTTTACATTTTCAATTTTTGAATTTGAGTGGATATTTCCCACAGTAACAGGTGAATCAAAAATTGACAAATGACGAATTAATCCCTTGGGATCCTAGGCAGATCCACAATGGATTCTTTGTTTTAAGTAGGTGACCAGGGATAAATCCTACAGAGCGAGGATCCGGCCACAGCTATGTTGTAGGAGTGTGGGCAGGGCTAGAGGCAAGAAGGAAATATTGAATTTAATGGGATTAGGGATGCCAGAGTGGTGCAAATCTAAATCCATACAATTGTATGAATGATTAATACATAAATTAAGAGAGGGATTTTGGGAAAGGACCAGTGATACACTGGCAGAGGATTTGGAACCCCTGTACTACAGCAAATTTCCATACTATTCTGGGTTGAATGTTACCTCTGAAGTAATTAAGAACAAGATTATGAAGGGCACCGTGAAGGGCAATAATGATAGATGGCATGTCAGAAGGCACAGGAGCTTAATGAATGACGTTGCAACCGCCTTTAACACTGGTACTGTTGTGCATCTGTAAAGCATGCACTCCCATGTTCCACCACCAGGGAGCTCATCCCCTGAAGTCTCAAGGGATCCCAGCATCCCTTGGGAGCACTGTATATAAGCCGGCCCCTAAGGCCTGTTACTCACTCTGGAGTGTCTTAATAAAGACTGAGGTCACTGTTACTTTAACCTCCCTGTGTGCAGTCTCATCTGTGTTAGGAACACAATAGTTACCTCCTTTGACAAAACTTTGATTTAGCAACTCTAGAAGGCTCAGCAACTATGGTTAGAAGCCACTTGAAAATTCTGAATGAAATGAACACTTTGGAACAGGGAGAATTGGAGGAAGATAGAGTCGTGCCTATACATCTGCAAGATTTAGTCAAGTATCTCAAGTCCCATGCTAAAACAATGAATAACATTTTATGAGAAAACCATGAGGCTTTCGATAAAGCTGCACAGAATGACGTGTATAATGTATGGATTTTGGTTGGTGAGGCGAAGTTTCCCATGTGGGTGACTGATTGACATTTAAGGGCTATGTTCGCCTACCAACTGAATTTGGCCGTGTGTCAGGTCAGAAGATTGGTACAGGTTTACCCACTGAAACATTACTGCAACTGACTGAAGCAGAGGGATGTCACTCTGTTGGGTTTGGTGTCGTATTATCCTGTCCTGCAGGGGGGTACAACCCCAAGTCCTCTGTTTCCTATAGAAAACATAGGGGTACGTCGGGGAGATCATGTAGTGGAGGATAGTGAACCCCCAAAGCATGCAGCCCCTGCTTGTGGGTTTAAGTGGGATTACGTGGCATGGATTGCACTATGAAGATGACTCTGGGACAACACTTCCCATGAGATCATCATATCGGGAAAACGGGGAATATTGTGTCACCACCATATGTATGGTAATCTAATTTATCCTATTGCGACGGGGACATTTTGTTTTATTCCTTTCCGACCTGTAAGAATTGGAGCCCGGGTGTTATTAAGTCTATATTCACATGACCAACTAATTATTATTAGAAAAGATGAGCTAAAAGAGCAGTTGCACCAATATGTTGCTAGATTTGGATACAACATACCACCCCTGATAGGGTTAATGAAATGTATTAACCAGTCTCAAAAACATTATTAGGTCCTGACACAGAAGAATCATGAAATAAGGAAGGAAATGCCTAAGTCAGAGACGATGCATCCTGGTGGGATATCGACATGACTATCGAGGTTCATCCTTGGATAAGGATTATTTCCCATGTTTTGGTCATCGTTCAATTGATAACTATGTTATACCTATTAACGTTAATGTGTCATTTCAAGAGACGGTGCGAACAACAAGAAATAATCCGGTTACTGCAGAAAACGCTTTAGAGTAAGTACCTGTAACCAAAGGAAAATCTTGGTGTACAGTTACTTAAGGGGGAACTGTAAGAATATGAAGACCTTTAATTCTTAATGTTAGTATATAATAAAAATGCTTGGCCAAGCAAAAGACTTTTTGAAATGACATAAAGGCTAGCAGGTATTTTTGTTGAACAGATATGTAAACTTGTCACACAGAGCAGTTGGAAGCTTGTGAACTGCTTTGCAAGTTCAAAGGCTGTGTTCCAGATGGCCTAGACTGGACAATGTCCTAACCACAGGGGGTGGTCAAGACAACAAGAGATAAGCAAACCCCCTTTTATTTCAAGAAAATCTCTAGACGTCACTGCTGCAACGAAGAAGCCAAGGTTGTAAAAACACGAGGCTTGTGTTTACTGGGAAGAGGTCAAACCTGGGAAGTTCTGAAAAACAGAATGCAAGGTAACACGTGAAGTTTGACCAGATGGCTTATTGTCCATTTCTGTCAACTCTTTATAAGCAATTGGACAATGTGAGCTTTGATAAAGGCCAACGAATGCAGTATGTGTTATGTGTGAAAATTTCACAACTCTCACAATTCGAACCAGACATGGATTATTGATTTACTTAGAAAGGCAAGAAAATCTATATAAAGGACAGTGGTCAAAAGATATCGTTACTGCAATTGGAGGGAGTGGCCTGAGAAAGATTATCTCGTCTATTAAGGACTGTTGCAGTCAAGGAAGGAGGAAGACCTACAATTAACGCTGGACTGATCATCTGCGGGTGGTTGCGTGTAGGATTTCTGGTAACATTATTGGTGTACTGCTCGATAGTGGTTAGAGATTTTGAATCTGAGTTTGTCAATAAAAGGGTAAAGGCAGAACTCATGTATCTTGTGTAATTTCTCATAAGTCTCAAGTCTGAACCTTATAACCTGTTGGACGGGGAGGGGTCATTTCTGCATGTCCTACAGTGTCGACCAAGTGTGTCATCTAGGAGCCCTAGGAAAATTTAAATCAATGGAAATCAGGGGGAAAACATTTCACTGGCTGGAGTTATACCTAGCACAAAGAAAGATGGTTGTGGTTGTTGCTAATTACTGCAGGAGTTCCTCAGGGCAGTGTCCTCGGCCCAACCATCTTCAGCTGCTTCACCAATGATATTCCCTCCATCATAAGGTCAGAAGCGGGGATGTGCGCTGATGATTGCACAGTGTTCAGTTCCATTCACAACTCCCCAGAAAATAAAGTAGTCCATGCCCACTTGCTGCAAAACCTGGATGATATTCAGGCTTGGGCTGATAAGTGGCAAGTAATATTTGCACCACACAAGTGCCAGGCAATGACCATTTCCAACAAGTGAGAGTCTAACCACCTCCCCATGACATTCAATGGCATTACATTGCCAAATCCCTCACCACCAATATCCTGGGGGTCACCATTGACCAGAAACTTAACTGGACCAGCCACATAAATGCTGTGGCAACAAGGCAGCTCACCACCACCTTCTCAAGGGCAATTAAGGATGGGCAGTAAATGCTGGCCTTGACAATGATGCCCACAACCCGGAACTAATAAAAAATAAGGCTCTGCAAACTTGTTATTAAACTGGATTTGTAGTTCACTTACAAGAAAACAAGCCAGGAGTTTTTGTTATGTGGTACATTTAATGCTGGGCAAGGTGGGACCACAGTTTTTTTGCATTTGAGAGGGGTATACATACATTTCTTTAAGGGGAGAGCAGTGTAATGTATTATTACTCTGACTAATAAAACTAGCACATGGATTAGCAACTCGTTGTGTCTCTGTCATTCATTTGCTCTACCCAAGTATATTACAGAAATGGAAACCATTTTCAAAATTTCTTTTGGAAAAAAAAAATCACATACCTAGTAGTAAATATTTACCATTCGTGCTCCTTAGATCTAATGCTCTTTCCCTTTTAAGAAACCTTAAGCTATTTGTTTCCCTGTCAATACAGGAATGCCTATTCAAAGTGTTGATTGACATATATATTTATATACAGCTCTTTACTGCAACACAAACTTTAGCACAAAAGTATATTATCGTACCACGCAGTGCCAGTTAGAAAAAGTGATTGTCTTTTTGAAAAATGATGTAATCACAAGCTGTAATTGCCACTAGTTTGAAATCCTTTTTGGTGTCAGAAGAATTTATAGTTGTTCCACTTGAAGTACATGGACTATGGACGATATAATTTCACACAACCAGCTAAAACTGTCAAAACAATGTGTATTGATGTGGCCCTTGCATGGTTCATACTTACAAAGAATACCAAGTGAGGATCTCCAGAGAGAAATATATAGACTTTTCCTATGTAGTCCCCATAATGACCTGGCCTTTGCCCAAAATTTGCTTTGTAGTGAGTCTAAATTTTGAATGGAGTATCTCAACTTCTTCAATTAGTCTTGCAGCAGCCTATCAGTGAGGACAAGCTAATTCTTCACATGGGGGCTAGGTGGGAATATTAAAGTTTTAAAAGTAATTGTGTTTGGAGATCTTAAGTGACACACAAACCATTTAATGCAGCCATGTTATTTGGAATAGCGGGAGGTTTCTCCTCATTTCCTAGACAAAACAGGCCTTTTTTTTATTCATTCATGGAATGTTGGCATCGCTGGCAATGCCAGCATTTATTCCCCATCTCTAATGCACTTGAGAAGGTGGTGGTGAGCCACCTTCTTGAACCACTGCAGTCCATGCGGTGAAGCTACTCCCACAGTGCTTTTAGGGAAGTAGTTCCAGGATTTTGAACCAGCGACGATGAAGGAACGGGGATATATTTCCAAGTCAGCATGGTATGTGACTTGGAGGGGAACTTGGAGGTGATGTTGCTCCCAGTCGCCTGCTGCACTTGTCCTTCTAGATGGTAGAGGTCGTGGATGTGGGAGGTGCTGTTGCAGAAACCTTGGTGAGTTGCTGCCATGCATCTTTTTGATGGTTCACACTGCAGTCACGATGCGCTGGTGGGGAGGGAATGAATTTTTTTTAAGGTGATGGATGGGATGACAATCTGTCCTGGATGATGTTGAGCTTCTTGAGTGTTTTTGGAGCTGCACTCATCCAGGCAAGTGGAGAGTATTCCATCACACTCCTGACTTGTGCTCTGAAGATGATGAAAAGGCTTTGGTGAGTTAGGAGCTGAGTCACTCGCCGCAGAACACTCTGTCTCTTACCTGCTCTTGTAGCCACGTTATTTATGTGGCTGGTATAGTTACGTTTCTGGTCAATCGTGATCCACAGGATGTTGATGTTGTGGGATTCGGCCATTGAATGTCAAAGGGAGGTGATTTGACTCTGGAGATAGCAATTGCCTGTCACTTGTGTGCGTGAATGTTACTTGCCAGTTATTAGCCCAAGTCTGGATGCATGCGGGCACGAACTACTTCATTGTCTGAGGAGTCGTGAACTGTGCAACATTTCCACTTCTGACCACTTCTGACCTTGTGATGAAGCAGCTGAAGATGATTTGGCCGAGGACACTACCCTGAGAAACTCCATACAGCAATGTCTTGTTTCCACATGTGAAATTGGCCCTGAGTTTAATTGTTCTGGTAAATAAATCTAATTCAATTTACCTTGGGCCTAAGTGGGCCAGCTAAAAGGAGATGAATGCGATTGGTGAATGGGTAGAATGTGTCTTCCACTGGAGATGGAGGTTGTTGCTGCAAAGAATACAGGAACACAGTGAAGAGTACAATGATGGTATGAAGAACAATGTTGTTTTGGTAGTGAGTCAACTTAGGATTTGAGCACTCACACACGCTCGCAAACACACTCAAAGATTGGATATCAAAAATGTGGTTGCACTGCAAGTGCTGCTTGTTCAGAAAGTGTTTGGGAGCAGTGTTCCATCAGTGACACGAATGATAGATTTGTGAGTGACATTGAAAGGGGAAGCAATTTTAGGTGAGGGTATAGGTGCAGAGCGTGGGAGAAAATGTATACAGGATTGTTAATGGGGCACACGTGTTTCCAAGTTAAGAGAAAGTCTCCTGCATTAGGACTTCATGAATTTCTCACACAGTTGGAAATGGGTTTTCATCTCCAATCTCTCAGGCTCCTCCTTATCCTTTCGCTAGTACCTTTTCTGTGCCTATGTGTCTTCCTCTGCTGTGACCTCCGTGATTGTGGCTGGAATTTTCTGGGGTCCGTGCAGGTGCGATCGGAGGCGGGTCAGGTGGGAAATTTGAACAAAATCGGAGTGGGTCGGGAATCCGCCATTATCCTGCCCCCACGCACCTTTCCCTTGGGCATGTTTGCCGGTGCGGTAGCGAACCGACCGGCAGAGGTGGGCAACATAATTCAAATCATTATAAGCTTGTTGTCAGACACTTAAGAGTCTTTTCCCTGCCCCCCACCTTTCAAATTTCCCTGTATGGCCACAGGATTCACGCAGCTCTGGAACCATGTCTGTCAGCCTGAGGTGAGAGTTGAGTGGCCGCTGCTCCAGCTGATTATTTTACAGCATCAAATGTATAATGAAAGCTCTCACCAGACACATGATCACTTTCCTCAGGCAGAAGCTGCTGCTGACTGCATTGCCAGATTTAACTTTCTGCAGGCTGCATATTTTCCCAGCAAAGTTTCCATCCAGTGTCACCTCATTGGAAGATCTCTCTCCCCAGTGATAGATTGCTTGTGTCAGCTCTACTTGTCCTGCCATCTATTCCAGCAGCATGGGTGCCATTTATACTGTTTCATCTTGGTCCTCAGAATGGGACTATGATTAGCCCCAACACCAGCAGCAGCAGGCACACCAGCAGCACCAACAACAACACCACCAAACTTTTCCACAACCACCTGATGCTGCACAGGAGAGAGAGCATCAGTATCTAAGTACATTGCTGCCCGGGCCTCATCATGGCCAGATTTACTTAACTTTACACTGTACACTCAGTTGGCTGCCACATGATGTGCCAGGTTGGCACAAACCCCACAGCAACACCATGAAGGATCAGTACAAAACCAAGCCATTCCTTTCACACTGACGACTATTGCTGGAGGCTCCATTATGTCTCACCAGTCACTGCCTCTCACTAAGCCACTTCCAGAGGTGCACACAAATGTGTCCAAGACAGCATAGTGATGAAAATAAAGATTTTAATGGTTCACATTACATTAACGGAATCGTGCCATAAACGTTCACTAAAACACCCAAGTGGCTACCCTTGTGAATCTACTTGTGTGTCATCTTTCTTTTGCACGTGCTTCTACAATGTGATACCACTGTGGCTTCAGCGGAGGTAGAGGCAGTCTGCTGCTCATTTCCCTGTTGCGACTGCTTCGACATTCTCAGCAGTCGTCCTCTGTGTTTTGGAGCCTGTGATGGCCCCGCCAAAGTCTACTCCTCCTGTGACTGTGCAGGGCAGACTCAGCCATCGCAATCAGAGGAGGCATCTGGGGCTCTGACTGAGAGGGTGGCAACGGGGGAGAAGTGTAAGCGTTTTGAGAGGAGCCCACACTTTGCTCTCCCCTCTCACCTCCCATGGGACACCCGCACTTCCCTGCTGGCAAGGAGCTGGACAGTGCCTTGCTGCACATCAGTGGGGCCATGAGGACCCATGACTACGCTGGCATCCCTCCTAGACAGGAAGTCTATGAGCCTCTGCCATCTATGCTCCATAGATAACTATCTATTCTCCATAGATAGCAAACTATTCTCCAAAGAGACCATGTGCTCCTGTGAGTAGTGCAGGTGACCATCCTATCCATGGAAGAGCCAATGATCACCATCGTCTGCGACACAGTGGTGCTCATGTTGGAGATGAACTCCTCCATTCTCTAAACATTTGCAGACTTCGCATTTGCAAAACCTGTCAGAGCCTCCTGCTTTTCTTCCTGCACCTCCAGGATTAGCACTGAGGCTCAGCGTCTGCATGCAGCTGAGCAGAGCTGGGAGCGTCCTGCACCCTCCGGCGAGGAGTCTCCACTGCTGTTCCTATCTCCACCATCTGCTCTTGCTCACTTGTGACTTGTGACAGATTAGGTGACAACACTACTCTATCTCGGGTGGGACCCACCGAGGTGTACATCTCTGCACTGATGCTGGGTGTGCTTATGTCTGGTGATGGTGCGCTCTCAGAGGCTGGAGGCTCCTCTGAGGAGTCATCCTGCTCTTCCTCCTGGACACTGGGGGGAGGGGTGGGAGGGCTCCTGATGGACACGTGGGATGGTAAAGAGATATGCCATATGAAGAATGGGTGCATATACCATTATACACATGATGACCATTCAGTGGCTGATGACATCAGTCCCCATGTGAGTGACTGCTGCATGCCATGTGTCTGTATGATATGTAATTCTGTCATCATACACCTGAGATGACCCCCTCTCTCCGTCTCCCACCTCCAGCTGCTCAGCCACTCCCGTGACTTCCATTGCAGCCTCCTCTGCTGTTGTGAGGGTGGCGTATGATGGCGGCCAACCTCCAGTTCACTCTCCCTCGTATTGTGCACTCTATTCTCTTGCAAGTAGGGAAAGAAGAGAAGGTTGAGTGAGAGTGATGGAATGAGTGTAAGGAATGGATGGGTTACATCTTTGGAGGGAGTCTATGATGGAGTGGGGTGGCAATGCCAAGTGGGCTCCTTGCATGTTGGTGGTAGGTATGATTACATTAGGATGAGGCTGAGTGTGAGTGGTGGCTAGTAAGATGAGGATGCAATAATGTAGATAGAGAGAGAGTGATGGGTGGAGGTGCAAGGTGCATTAGTGTGAGTAAGGATGTGCAGGAGTAGGTTTGGTAAGCAGAGTGATGGGGATGTGATGAGAGGCACAACAGGATGAAGGTGAGTGTGGCTTTGTACTCATCTTTCCAGATCTAATGAGATCATTGAAACGTTTGTGACACTGCACCCGGGTCCTCCTGAACACATCCCTGCTGTTCACCTCTGCAATTTGGAGCCAGGCTTTTTTGTCTCCTGGAGCATTGAAAAGGATGTGGCCATCCCTGTGTGGTCTGACTCCCTCCATGAGGATATAGAGGGAGTCATCGGAGAATCTAGGTGCAGCCCTCTGCCTCTGTGCCTCCATCCCTCCAACTGTTTGGAGCAATGAAAACCTCCAGTGTGCTGCCGGCACACTCCTGGGTGAACCTTCAAATGCAAAGTGGCCATGGCCCCTTTAAATATACTGGATTTAAAAGCCTCATGAATGACGTCATCAGACTCGCACATTTTAATTAGGCCGAGTATTACACAGGGCGGGTTTAATAGGGCTCATTGTCTGAAAGTTGTTTTTTGCAGTGAGATGGAAACAGCAATGGGGTCACGACCCGCTACGCCGACCGCCCGCAACCGGCCCGCCCAGGTACGGAAAATTCCGGCCTGTGACGTTTTGCAAGGATAAGTTGTGAAGCATGCAGAACAGCACCACAAACATTGAAATTGTTGCCAGAATGTATTGCAGAATGCCACCCCAGATTGATCTAAAACCTATTGTTATGTCTTTAATACTCCTATGAAAAACTCCACGAGGTCTAGTATTGTACTTGAGCTGTTATGACCTTAGTCCCATTTATTGTAACTCCAGAGTGAGGCACAAGCACGGTGGGCAGCCTTTTATACTGGGCCCTGCACACCTATGCAGGTGACCCTCAGGTCTCCCACCGCAATGCCCTCTGGTGGCACACCTTATGTGACTATACAGTTAGTATACATGGTCTACACACATGACATCACTTCCCCCCAAGTCTTTAATGCAAATTGACTCGTACATTGACGGCGACCTGGGCTTTGCTCTTCCTGGTTGACCATTGGAGGGTCGCTTCTAGCTTGCGTGGGTTGGTAGTGAGATTTGTTGCCAGTGGAGGTCCCAATGGTTTCTGGTTGTGAGTCCATGACTACTCCATTCTCCCCCCACACAGAGATCAGGCTAATGGCCCATTGCAGGCAAGTTTCATTCAAGTTCTTCACATGGGTTTTACATTTACATCTTGGTACATTTGTTGGGTGGATTACAGTTGCGTTTCTTTTTGTGTGGTACATTTACATGATCAGTACAGGTATCTCAGTACAGGTACACAAGGACAGTCTAGTTCCAGCACTACCGGATGAGATTCGGGTTGTCTGGTGGCAGCGCAGCGCCCCATGCTAGTGGGTTTGTGGGCGAGGTGAGCTCATTTTGCTCGAATTGCCGGAGCTCAGAGCTCTCTCCGTTACTCCTAGTGTCGGGCAGGCCCAAAGACAGCTGATGTGTCTGTGACCTCCCTGTCCTTTTCGTTTGCACAGTGTCGCTGCTGCTCCCTGGGAAGTGGTCTGAGCGAGTGAGCATTTCGTCTAAATGATGGTGGAGCTGCCTCGTCTTGTCTAGCAGTTCGCAGGGACTGCTGACTCACTTTCCTTGAGGGCACCGTTGTGAGCACTCTCTAGCTTGGGATCCTGGTTGGTCCAGGTCCCGTTCGGAGGAGCCGTTGCGGGTGACCCTTTGCTCTTGGGCATTGCCGTGGTGGCGAGTGGGTTTGTGGGCTGCGCCTTTTCCAACCGGGTGGTGGGTGACGGTAGCCAACTGTGAGCATAGGCACAGTTTACTGTTTCTGGCCCGTGGCGGTTCATGCCATCAGGTGCCTGCAACGTTAAACCGATCTGACGCAGGGTATCGCTACCGGTGCCTCTGCTCTCCGGGGATCGTTTACTCTGCGGCTTGTCTACTTCTGCCAACTGTGGGGACACTTTATGATACATCGTTCTGGTCCCGGGGATGCAGGCTACAGCATTGGGTAGCCTGCTGGACCTGTATATGACAGTTAGGTGTTCGCCCGCTACATTGGCTGATTGCAATTTGCACCCGACATCACTCAACAACATTTTGCTCGTTACATCTGGGCTTTTACATTGGTTACCAATTTCAAGCAGTTCATTCAAAAATGGCGGATTGCTGGCCTCCTTTAAAATGGCCTTAGTACTTTTACCCCAATTGTCTTCCTTGCGTGGAACCACGTGTCGTTGCTCCATTAGCGCTGCACCTCGTGGTTTGGACGCCATCTTTTCCCTGTCCACGATGTCAACTGCCGCGATCTTCTTTCCCACTGCCACTGAAGGCGCCCTCGGATCCAATCTTCCTCCCCAGGAGTGCTGCCACTGAAACCAGGAAGGTGCATTAAGGTCATCACGGCCGGATCATCGCCACACAGTCATGATGAGTGGTCTCTGCCTCGGGAGCTGCGCGGATCTGCTCTCCAGTGCCTGGTCCAACCGAAGGTGGGGGCTTGCTCTGCCTCTGAGCATGGGGGACATTGATCGCTGGAGGGATGGAGTCTTCCCAGTTCCAATGAATCTTCCCCATCCATCTTCTTCCAAGTAGCGTTGGTCTATCACCTGAAACAATCCACAATGGTAAAGTGTGCACTGCGCCATCATGGGATACACTTACATCCGCACTGTCAACAACTGATATCAGTTCCTTGGTGTAGGTGCGTAGCTTTGCCTGAACCGGGACCAGCTTGGGTTGTTCAGCTTGATCATTCCATCGCCTCTCAAAGGCTTCCTGGCTCATTACTGACTGACTTGCATCCGTGCCAACTTCCATGAAGACTGGAGAGCCATTTATCTCAACTTCCATTATCACTGGAGGACAATCTGTGGTGTAGGTACATACTCCGTACATTTCGTCCTGGGACTGAGCTGCCTCTCTAGCCATCTCCTCTTAATCCGTGCGGGATTCACAGCCATCTGCTGACTCCTCTTCCACGTGGTGAGTCACAGCTCTTTTGCACATTCGCTGGAGGTGGCCCTTTGTGCTGCAGCTTTTGCACACATAGTCTCTGAACCGAATGAGGAGCCCTGTGATTACCTCCGCAACGCCAGCATGGTGCTACTCGACTTACGTTTGCACCCCTCGGCGGACTCTGAGTTAAAGGACTCAGGAGCCTGTACGCTCTGCCCTGGGCAGATTCACGTTCAACAGTACTGCCTGTGAAAGGCGCCATTCTATTTACAGTACTTGCTGGGTTGAGTCCTGAGAGTGAGTCATCATCTGCTTGGAGCTGCAGCTTGAGGTCATGAAAGCCTGGCTGATGCTGATGGCCTTCTGCAGAGTGACGGTGGTTTTGGCAGATAGTAGCCTGTGAAGAAGGGCCTCATGATCGATGCCAATTACAAAGACGCCCCGCAACGCATCGGCAAGGGATGGGCCGAATTCACATGGTCCTGTCAGCCTCCTGAGGTCGTAAGCGTACTTCGTGATTTCCTGGCCCTCGGGGCGGTGATGTGTATGAAATCAATGCCTGGTCCTGAGGATGCTCTCCTTCAGTTTGAGTTGGTCCCGAAGTAGCACTTTCAGCTCCTCATATGACTTGGTCATTGTTTTCTCTGGTGCAAGCAAGTCCCTGACGAGGCCGTAGACCGCGGGCCCACAATTGTTCAACACGATAGCTCTGCGCTTATCTGCCAGCGTGGCTGGATCAACGCCTACCAGGTTGTTTGCTACGAAATATTGGTCGAGCTGCTCCCAATCTTCACCCTCTGAGAACTTTTCTGATGCATTTTTGCGTGAAAGTTCCAAACCTCGACGCCAGTTGTTATATCTTTAATACTCCTATGAATAACTCCACGAGGTCTAGTATTGTACTTGAGCTGTTGTGACCTTAGTCCCTTTTATTGTAACTCCAGAGTGAGGCACAAGCATAGTGGGCAGCCTTTTATACTGGGCCCTGCACATCTATGCAGGTGACCCTCAGGTCTCCCACCACAGTGCCCCCTGGTGGCACATCTTGTGTGACTATACAGTTAGTATACATGGTCTACATACATGACACCTATGTTGTGCAGTTAGGTTTAATTTTCAGTAACAGTGTGTTTCTATTAAGACAGTACAGCATCCCATAACTCATTATGTCCAGCTAGATTCCAATATCAGCTCATTGTTTGTTGCTTCTCAGCAAAGGACTGAGGTTTATACCATGCCTACCTGTCATGACCTCAACATGGTACACCCCATTCTGGGTAGCGAGCAGCAGATTCTTAATGCCACAGCAAATGGATTTGTGAGGAGCAAAAGTGCAAGGTCAAAGGTAAACAAAACAAAATGTCAGTTATATTGTGAAAATGAATTTATTCTCCAAAGAATGTCATAGACAAGAGTAATTATCTTGGAGACGATTGTGCAAAACTACATACCCATCTTGACCCATCTTGAGTAAAAGAATAGATAGCAGAATAGTATTTAGTTTAGAACTCCCTGGATTGAAGGTTAAATTCATGTTTCAGGTTTTATACCTCATCCAGAGGCAGTCAAAGTGGTCAATAATTTGTTCAATTATCTTTATTACTATAAAGAGGTCTGATTTATATATTGCATGTATAAATACTTAGACACAAATTACCTTCTCTAGATATCTAAATTATTATGATTAGCAATTCCTTCTTGACATTTAGATCTAGTCTAATAATTAACATCTTATACAATGCCATTCTCCTACTAACCTAATTGTAGTTTTCTACAAATGAAAACTATGGATGATGCAAAACTGAAATAAAAACGGAACATGCTGGGCACATTCAGCAGGTCAGGCAGCATCTGGGGAGAGAGAAACAGAGTTAACGTTTCAGTTCTGACGAAGGGTCATCGACCTGAGACGTTAACTTTGTTTCCATCTCCACAGATGCTGAATATTTCTGTTTTTATTTGTAGTTTTCTGCAGTCTGAACTTTCACTGGTTCCTCTGAAAGCAACACTGAACTGACAGTGTTAGACCTGGAGAAACTCCTTGAGTATTAGTTTCCTGTTCCTAAAAGCCAGTGCAAGCTTGCAAATAGCAAGAGCATTGGTATAATTACATTCCTCTCTCTATCAATATTATGATGGGATTAAGCACAAGGTTTCATAAATGTAATAATACTAATAATGGAGAGTTCTGAAATGAGATGTCACGATGTATGTAGATCACAGAGTGATAGGATAATGCAACTAAATACACTGGGAGATAGTCTGAGAAGATGAAGGTTTGAGAAGTTCTTTGATTTTTGCTTTATTCAACAGTGACTGCCAAATGTTACTATTCCTACGAGATGCCATGTGGCAGACGAGAAACAGAGAACATGTCTTTTTAAAATTCTAATACATGAAACATTCTGAACATCAGTAACTTTTCAAGGCATGCAGTCATACTCACAGCAATGTGTAGGATGTTTACTTACATTTCTGATAACCTTAGCAAGAAAGAGTTATACATTTGCTTAACTTAGTTCATGATTTCAAAGACAATCTCATTTTTTTGTAGCTTCTGAAATCGATTCCAGTTCTTTTAGATGATTCCATCTGGTTAAGATGGTATTTCCGTTGCAGGGGTAAAATTGCCCCCTGCCTGAAACGGAGCGCTCCCACCCCGTTTCAATATTTTTAACTGCAGCTGCTGTTCAGGTCGACTCTTTAGGGACATTACGCTCTTTGTTTTTTTTTGTTTTGATCCGGAAGTCGGTCATACTGGGGGGGGGGGGAGGGCGATGACTACACCTGAAGGGCAGAAGTCCGGGGTGGTGCGTATTCAACGCCACGATGACATCATCATGGCGCTGCGTCACCACGGTTCTCCGTTTCACTTAAAAAAGAGAGCCTCCGCGCTATTTAAACTTCGGTCCACTAGGCCCAGAGAGGGTTTCGGCCGGGCCAGCAGCCTGGCACCCAAGAGGGGGGTGCCAGGGCTGCCTGTTGGCGGCCCGGCCGAACCCGGTGGGGCATAATTCTCGGCCCGATCTGGCAGTCCGCTGACAAAAGAAAACATGGCGGCAGCGGCAGTGAGCCCTCCCCTTTCAGGGAAGCTGCACTACCACTGCAAAAGGCCTCAGCCTCACTGGGCCACCGGGGGAAAGGTTGTTTTGGCACCGCGTGGTGGGCCAAAGATTTTCAGAGGGGAATGTCGCTGTCGGGGGAGTTAGATCGGCGGTGTGCATGGTGATGACGCACTTACCACAGATCGGCAGCAGAGGAGCGATAAGGGGGGATCGGGGCACCGCCGGGAAAACTCGGGAAGACAATTGGGCTCTCAGCGGCCATTCCGCCAAAAGTCGGCGGCCACTCCACTCCGCAGCGTGGTCGCTGATTTGCGATGGTAACAGGCCTTAAGGAAAGGAGCCATTTCAGCCCCATACTCTGTTATCGTAGTAATGCAATAGAAATAAAAACATAGTCATTCTGACTTCTGAGCCTTTCAACCTGTCTGCTGAGACCTGTCTCTCTCCTGCTCCCCTGTCTTGTTTCTCTGTGTTTGGGGAGATTGAGAGGTGGTTTGGAAGTGGGTCATTGAAGCAGGACAGAAATCTAATGGCAACGGAGTCATTTCTCTCTCTTTGTATATTTCTGCAGGCCATGCTGTGGATGACGAGGAGAGAGGGAGATGATTGAGTGCCTCACATCAGATGTCACCAAAAAGCTGCAAAAATTGAATCACAGAACGTTCAGCACGGAAGGAGACCATTTGGCCCATTGTGCCTTCGCGATACATAGTGGCAGTGATATAAAAACTTTGTATAACATTGAAGTAATGATGTGATGGCTCTGAATCCATGTTATCTGTTGAATTATATTGAAGATCAGGTTGGGAGCAAATGACCATGGACTCCTGGCAGGCATTGCAATTATATGCATCCATTACATAATTTCTGATAGATTTAAGCCACTTCTTTTAGCTCAGTGGCTAAATTTGCAGATGATAGAAAGCTTATAAAAGTGGCAGTTTGCAAAGTTGAACAGAATAAGGTACAAGAGTATTTGAATTTACTTGGGAATTGGGCAGATTAAATTCAATGTAGAAAAATGCAAAATGTTTCACGTGGGGAAAAAAAACCCAGCCAGGAATTATTACATAAATGGAAAGAAAATAATTCATATGGAAAATGAAGGTGATCTGAGGGTCCTGATTGACAGTAAACTGAAGCTCTTGCAACAATGTTCGGTGACAGTGAGTAAAGCAAATTAGATGCTGGGATGTATTAAAAGGCCAATATTGAGCCAAAATAGTGAGGTAATCTTATCACTTTATAAATCATTGGTGCGACCACTCATAGAATACTCTCTACAATTCTGTTCACCGCAGTACAAAAAGGACATTACAGCTATTGAATGGATATAGAAATTGTTGGAGGGAATGGAGGGATTGGATTATGAGGGGCTGTTACATAACATGGACATGCTCTCACTGGAAAACAGAAGGTTGAAAAGTGATAACATTGCTGTTTTTAAAACTCTAAAAGGACTAGATACTGTTGACCATGACTAAAGTGTTTCACCTTGTCCAGAAAAGTAGAAACGGAGGGCAGGGAAGGGGAATAAATTTAAAACAAACCTGCAAAAACATTGTCCCCAATATTTTTGGGGAAGTGGGGAGGCCGAAAACATCCCGTCCAAGCCGGCAAGGCTGCAGACGCTGTAAGAGTTGGATCACAGGTCACACACAGATTACCCAAAGGGTGGCAGTTCGGTCAAAATCGGGTCTTTCCCCCTGGAAATTCATGGCCAACATCTTTAAACCTTTTCAGAACTGAACTGGCCTTTGACCTTTCTTTATTACAAGACCCTGGCATCTCCCATTCACTTTCATATTACAGCAGACATATTACAGATTTGGGCTCGGGATGTTGGGTGCTGAACCTTCTGTTGGGTGGGATGGGGAGTGATGCAGCGTATTGGCAGTCTCACCTGTCTCTAAATGGGACAGAGAGTCATAAAACAAAAATAAAACATTTGTTTTATCGTGAGCTGTCCCAGAAGTGCTAATTTGGCAGCTTCCAACATCCGATATTGCCCAGTAAAATTCTCAGCTGACAAGCTTCCACAATTTCAAAATGCTTCCGAGCACGGAGAAAACCAAACCGTAAACAACGTCACAACCTGACGGTGAGCTTAGAATAGATGATTTAAACAGCGGGGTTAAAAAATAATCGGGTCCTGATGCGAGAGGCCATCAGGTCTTGGGGAAGCGGTCGACCGATTGTGGCCCTCTCTCTCACCCCACCGCGATCGGCAGAGGGGAACCCGAAGGCTTCCTTGAGGGGCCTGGGGGGGAAGCATACTGCCTCTTGGCCTGCAAGGACTGCCGTAAAGGGTACTTAGCTTGTGGTGCCTCAGCTCCCGCCTGCACTTCACTGCCGGGTTTCTCGACCTCTGGGATTCCCTCTCCCGCCCATCACGGGGTAGTTAATACCGAGGCCATTAATTAAGGAAATGTAAGTTTATGAAACAGACTCCCTAGGGAGGCGATGGAAGAAGATGGTGCTGTATTTTCGGTTGGAGGCTTCTTAGGATGGTGATGGCGGCGGGACGGTAAATTTTGCGGTGGGAAATGGTTTGCAGTGGCAGCAAACAAATTTGGCCCATTTTTCACGCCTAAAACGGCGCCGGAAAAAAAAACACGCGATTCTGGAGAGCCCTGCAGCTCCTTGTCTGTTTGGTGCGGCGCCCAGGGGGGGCGGAGCCTACACTTGCGCCGATTTTGTAAGTGGGAAGGGGCGGGTACCATTTAAATTAGTTTTTTTCCTGCCGGCAACGCTGCGCGTGCGCGTTGGAGCGTTCGCGCACGCGCAGTGTGAAGGAAACATTGGCACTCGGCCATTTTTGTAGTTCTTTGTAGCTGTTTAATTTTTGAACATTTTTTAATAAAAGCACATTGCCATCAGCACATCAGCACTGAGAAGGCTGCAGGAAGCCTCAGAAAGTTGAGGCAGCCGTTTCCCTCCCCCTCCCCGCCCGCCGTCGGGAACAAACGGCTTTCTCCCCCCCCCGCGGGAACGAATGGCTTTCTCCCCCCCCCCACACGGGAACGAATGGCTTTCTCCCCCCCCCCCACGGGAACGAATGGCTTTCTCCCCCCCCCCCACGGGAACGAATGGCTTTCTCCCCCCCCCCCCCGCGGGAACGAATGGCTTTCTCCCCCCCCCCCACGGGAACGAATGGCTTTCTCCCCCCCCCCCCCGCGGGAACGAATGGCTTTCTCCCCCCCCCCCACGGGAACGAATGGCTTTCTCCCCCCCCCCCCCGCGGGAACGAATGGCTTTCTCCCCCCCCCCCCCGCGGGAACGAACGGCTTTCTCCTCCCCCCCCCGCGGGAACGAACGGCTTTCTCCTCCCCCCCCCCGCGGGAACGAATGGCTTTCTCCCCCCCCCCCCCCGCGGGAACGAATGGCTTTCTCCTCCCCCCCCCCGCGGGAACGAATGGCTTTCTCCTCCCCCCCCCCGCGGGAACGAATGGCTTTCTCCCCCCCCCCCCCCGCGGGAACGAATGGCTTTCTCCTCCCCCCCCCCGCGGGAACAAACGGCTGCAGAATTCTCCCTGGCTGAAGCACTTTCACACAGGTAGGAAGATGGTTTATTTAATCTTTTCTTTGCTTATAAATGTTTATTCAGTTTGGATTTATTTGTATAATATTTGTAGAAGTATAAATAAGGATTTATTATAGAATTTAATGACTTCCCTTCCCCCCCC
The DNA here is from genome assembly GCF_044704955.1 of Pristiophorus japonicus. NCBI lineage: Eukaryota > Metazoa > Chordata > Chondrichthyes > Pristiophoridae > Pristiophorus > Pristiophorus japonicus. The sequence goes on along the minus strand of NC_091981.1, from coordinate 32,589,329 downwards.
CACCTCGTTCTGGACGCCTAATTTGTAACCTGCGCCTGATTTTTTAATGTGTAGACAAGGTTTTTTCAGTTCTACAAAAATCTTCACTTGCTCCATTCTAAGTTCGTTTGAAGTACGTTTTCACTGTGGAAACTTTGAAATCAGGCGTCAGTGGCCAGACACGCCCCCTTTTGAAGAAAAAATTCTGTTCCAAAGTGGAACTGTTCTAACTGACTAGAACTGCAGAAAAAAAAATGTGAGAATTGTGATTTCTAAGATAGTCCGTTCTCCACCAGTTGCTCCTAAAAATCAGGCGCAAATCATGTGGAAACTTGGGCCCTTAGGGTGCAAGGCCGGGTGAGCAACTGAAAATCCCGAGCTAACAAGCCGGCTTCTGAGCACCCTAAGAGAGGCCTCCTTGGGGAAAAAAAAGAATCGACTCAAAATACGCAAAAAACAATCACAAAATATTGCTCACACCAAATAAAGATAAGTTGAAAAAAAGAACAACCACACTTACCTCATGCAATCATTCCTTCCCTCACTGCCGCCAGTATAGCTCTGACCGGCAGCATTATCTGGCGGGTTGGCGACGGAGTGCTACGGGATGCAAAACAAATGTTCAAATCTGGGGCACTGGAAACAGGCATCCTGGGCGGTAATCACTTCCAGACCTATTACCGCCCCTCCGGGCTGCTAACAGAGGCACAACCCAAATGAAAATCTAGCCCTACGTGTTGATAGATGTCTTTCAAAGAATAACATTTGGGGATGCAGTAATGAATCACTGTAAGAGAAGTTTTATTTTTAAACCCCGCTGTTTAAATCATCTATTCTAAGCTCCCACCAGGTTGTGAGGTTGTTTGCGGTTTGTTTTTCCATGGGCTCTGCCGGTGTTTGAAATTGTGGGCGCTTGTCAGCTGAGAATTTTACAGGGCAATATCGGATGTTGGAAGCTGCCCAATTAAATGCAGTTATTTGAGATTAGGCGATCAATAGAATCCCTCTGGGAATTCACAGCCAACATTTTTAAGCCTTTTTAGAACTGAAATGCTCTTTGACTTTATTTATTACAAGACCCAGGCATCTCCCCTTTTGCTTTCATATTACAGCAGACATCTGTCGAAGATTTGGGCTCGAGGTTTTGGGTGCTGAACTTTCTGTTGATGGGATAGGGATTGATGTAGCGTATTGGCAGTCTCACCTGTCTCTAAATGTGGGAGAGAGTCATAAAACAAAAATACAAACATTATTTTATCATGCGCTGTCCCAGAAGTGCTTTAATACCCCACAGGGTTCTGAAGCGGCCCCTGATTGACAGCTTTAAATGACAATATAATTGGGCAGCTTCCAACATCCGATATTGCCCTGTAAAATTCTCAGCTGACAAGCGCCCACAATTTCAAACACCGGCCGAGCCCATGGAAAACCAAACTGCAAACAACCTCACAACCTGGTGGGAGCTTAGAATAGATGACTTAAACAGCGGGATTTAAAAATAAAACGTCTCTTACAGTGATTCAAATCCTATAGAATCACTGGTGTCTTTGTAAAGTTTCCGATCAAACGCGTCTGTTGCCGCCGCAGATATATTACTGCGTTAGATCACCCAGATCTTTGGGATAAGTTTATAATTCTCTTGCAGATTAGCTTTACAAGTAGTTAGTAAGTCATTTGCATACACTATTATTTACTGAACTGGGTACACAAATTTCTAAGATTCACCAATGGAAGCTATGTGATTTGACTCTCTCCGCTGTTCTGAACAATTCAGCAGGGACAAGAAAAAAACAAGAAAAAAAACAATGGAACAGAGAAAAAGAATGAAAAGAAGCAATTTTATTATGGAGTATTAGCATAGGAACTTTTTTGAATTATTTATGCAGCATCATCATAATATACAGGTGATTTTAGCTGTAAAGGTGTGAGTTTTCAAAAATGCATTTTAAAGATAAATAATAATAACGGGCTCAATTTTCCCCAGTGATTGTGCCGTTTTTTTGCTGCATGCCGCTTTTTTGGGCATAAATTAAAAAATTAAAATTTCCCCAAGTAATGTGTGCCAGTGTAATTCAGTTAGTTATGATTTCTTCAGGTTAGTTTTTATTGCGTCACAGAGGGCGTAACCTGAAAACTGCGGCAGTTTTTGTCAATTTTGGAAGTTTGTCCCAAAAAATTTCTCCTCGGTCGGCGTATGTGACCACTCCTGAAAAACCTCCCGGTGAGTTAAAACAAAGCAGAAAAATCAGAGCAGAAAGATGCCATTGTTTTTCAGCGAAGTTTTGGAGGGAGTCAAGAAGACTTAAACATGCAAAATAAACATGAGAGGGGATCTCGTAGAAACGTTTAAAATTCTGACGGGTTTAGACAGGTTAGATGCAGGAAGAATGTTTCCAATGTTGGGGAAGTCCAGAACTAGGGGTCACAGTCTAAGGATAAAGGGTAAGCCATTTAGGACCAAGATGAGGAGAAACTTCTTCACTCAGAGAGTGGTGAACCTGTAGAATTCTCTACCACAGAAAGTTGTTGAGGCCAATTCACTAAATATATTCAAAAAGAAGTTAGGTGTAGTCCTTACTACTAGGGGGATCAAGGGGTATGGCGAGAAAGCAGGAATGAGGTACTGAAGTTGCATGTTCAGCCATGAACTTATTGAATGGTGGTGCAGGCTTGAAGGGCCGAATGGCCTACTCCTGCACTTATTTTCTATGTTTCTATAAAGATAATTTTTTTCTTACCTTAACTGAAAGTTTTTCCAGTAAATGAAAGTTTGATGGAATTCTGTACGTTTTCAAATTTTTTCAACTCACACGCCACCACCAAACATCTGCAAACAGGGCTGGATGGTTGGAGCGACGGCCGGCAGAATTGGTCCCGCGCCCGGACACAGGGGCTCAGGACTCAGGGCTCAGCTGCAAAAGAAGTTCAGGGGATGAGGTGGGGGGCTATGGAAGGTGATTGGAAGGCATCAGAAGCCTGTATTACGCATCAAATGAAGTCCAAGCAGGTGGGGGGTTGCGGAAGGCATTACAAGACTGCACTATGCACCAAATGTACCCTGTGTGGGTGGGGGGCTGTGGAAGGCGATCAAAAGGTATCACAAGACTGCACTCTGCATCAAATGTAGCCCGGGGAAGTTTGGGGGCGGTTTGGGTGGGGGGTTCCTGATCACTGCCCCTGCTCAGACCTGTGGGGAGAGAGAACAAAGAACTTTGTCCTGCTTGCCTGCCATTTTGAGCTTCTTGTAAAGGTAAAATTTAAGCATGGGGGCAATACTGACAATGCCATACCTTGTGCAAGCATGATGGTGCTGCGGAGGAGACAATTGATTCGACGTCATCGCATGAGGAACCTTCGAGCCCGTAGGGTGATGGGCAGGAGGCCTTACCCATGTCAGGTATATCGAGACAGGCGGTCGTACATGCACCTGAGTGATGCAGACTGTGTCAGAAGGCTGCGTTTCCGCAAAGAAGGTGTAACTGATATCTGTGAGTTGGTAAAAGCAAACCTGCAACCTAGAAGCATCAGGAGGATTGTTTTTCAGTTGAAGTGAAGGTTACAGCTGCACTTTCATTCTATGCAATCGGATCGTTCCAAGCTGCAACTGGGGATGTGTGTGCGCCATTTCTCAACATGCAACACATATCTGCATTTGGCAGTTAACTGCTGCACTATCTGCCCAGAGGAATGACTACATAAAGTTCCCCATGACCGCCCAGGCAATGCATGACAGGGCTATGGGCTTCTCCAGGATTGTTGGCTTCCCAAAGGTACAGGGCTGTATTGATTGTACCCACATTGCCTTGCGAGCACCTTTGGAGGTTTCCAAGATGTACAGGAACAGAAAAGGCTTCCACTCCATTAATGTGCAGCTCGTGTGTGACGACATGCATCGCATCATGTCAGTTGATGCACGATCCCCTGGGAGCACCCATGATGCGTTCATCCTGCGCGAGAGCCGTTACATCTGCCATGTTTCAGCAGCAACCAGAAGGGCAGAGCTGGCTACTGGGAGACAAAGGGTACGGCCTCGCCACCTGGCTCATGACGCCTCTACGTGTAACCCGGACGGAAGCTAACTGGGAATACAACATGTCGCACATTGCGACGCGCAGCTTAATAGAGAGGACCATTGGCATCTTGAAACAGAATTTCCGATGCCTGGACCACTCCGGAGGCTACTTGTTATACTCCCCTTAGATTGTCGTTCAGTTCACTGTTGTGTGCTACATGCCATCATGAGGCAGCAGCAGCTGATAGTAGAAGACCCACCTGAGGTGAGATTGGCTGATGATAATGATGAGGAAGATGAAGATGACAAGGAGGAGGAGGAGGAGGACAAGTAAGTCAAGAAACTACCTGAACCAGGAGCACGACGGCAGAGGAGGGTAGGCTGTCATGCCCCTTTAATGATTGCTCGAGCCCTGCAGCTCATCCGTGAACGCTTTGCTGCCTGAAGGCTCAGCAGCAACTATTCCACATGGACCACGTTTACTGTTTGGACCTGTTCCCCAATGTTGTGTTGTGTTAATGGAACAAATGATGGAAATTATTCTTGTTTACTTCACAAGTTGTATTAATAATCGAACAAATGATGGAAATTATTCTTGTTTACTTCACAAGTTGTATTAATAATCGAACAAATGATGGAAATGGTTCTTGTTTACTTCAAATATTGTGTTAATAATGGAACAAATAATGGAAATGATAGTTATAATTTAAAATATATTTTATTCAAAAGTTAAACAAATATTTGTTTGTACTTAACTTAACTTTAATAAACATATTCTTGTATGAAAGTTTAAAGTTTTCACTTAAGATCACTTGCAAACATTAATATCACTTACAAACTCTAAGATCACTTAAAAACTTTAAGATTACTTACGAACTTAAACTTGTAAGTTTACATAACTTACAAAAAACTTTTAATTTGAGACCAGTTACAACAGTAACAACAATAATAATAACAACAACAGTAGCAAATAAAAGCTGCACCCATCTCTCCTCCACCTTATTCCAAGACCTCCCACTGTGCTTGGTCTTGGTGACCCCACTCCTGCCCGCAGGCGTTGGCGCAACGTTTCTCGGGTTGGTACCAAGCTTATTCTTTTGAACATCTCGGGTAGTGCGCACTTCTTGATGGAGGCGGAGGGGGGGGGCATGGGCAGGCAGTAATGTGCAGGGCCCGGCTTGGGCTTCTTCAGAGACTGGTCTGGGGATTGGAGTGGGAGTGGCAGTTGATTCTGTCAATGGGCGCGGGGTTTGGGCATGTTCCCTTATTGCAGCAGCTAACTCCAAAATTCCCTCCCTCGTGTGCACTGACAGTGTCTCAACTACCTCCACCATTCCCTCTCTCATGTTTTCCGACAGTGTCTCAGCTACCTGTGACATGCCCTCCCTCATGTTCACCAACAGTGTCTCAACTACCTGCAACATTCCCTCCTTCATGTTCACTGACAGTGCACCAGCTACCTGTGACATACACTCCCTTATGTGCACCGACATGGTTTCAGCTGACTGAGATATTCCCTCCCTCATTTTCCCGGACATCATTCCTATTTCTCGTGAGCGTGTTGTTACTTCTCCAAACATTCCCGATACCTCAACACCCACCCCACTGATGGTGTCCAGGAGTGATTGGGTAAGGTCAATGCTCTCCACACTCATTGCCATCATCTGAACCACATCTGTTAGATCCTGCACCTCAGGAGAGCACGGTTGAGTTCTCCTTCCCCTCCTCACCAGCATCCCAGTGGGACCCAGAGTCTCGGATGGTGGGGCCCTGGGTGTGCCTCGTTGCATCACACTGGGACCCACAGCCTGGGACAGTGGGACCCTGGGTGTGCCTTGCTGCACCCCACTGGAATCCCCAGCCTCGGACAGTGGGAAACCATGGAATGTCCCACCAACACTCAAACCACTACTCAGAGAATGGGTTAACACCTCAATGGGCGGCATCTGCACCTCCTCAAAAGTAAGTTCAACAGTGGGGACTTCATCCCACCCCTTCCCCTTGGTATGTATGTAAACATCGTAACTATGTAAGACTTGCCACCAGATGGCGCAACTGTTGGAGGCCCAAGGGTCACCTGCACACCTCGTGCAAGGGAGTATAAAAGGTTGCCTGCCATGCTGCTTAGGCACTCTGGAGTTGTATTAAAGAGACTAAGATCACGTCAGTTTTAGCTCACAGTACTCAGTCATGTGGAGTTCTTCCATACTTAACAATTGGTGACAAGTAACAGATTACGAACTTTCACGTGGTCATGGCTACCGTTGGTATTTTAGAGAGATTTGTAGAGGGTGATGATTGGGAAGCCTTCATTGAGCATCTCGACCAGTACTTCATGGCCAACGAGCTGGATGGGGCCGATACAGCGATCAAGCGCAGGGCGATTCTCCTCACCGTGTGTGGGTCCACAATATACAGCCTCATCAAGAATCTGATAGCACCGGAGAAACCAATGGAGAAGACATATACAGAGTTGTGTACGCCTGTTCGGGAACACCTCAAGCCGAAGGAGAGCATCTTAATGGCCAAGTATCGCTTCTACATGCACCACCGCTCCGAGGGCCAGGACGTGGCGAGTTATGTCGCCGACCTGAGACAACTTGTGGGAACTTGCGAATTTGCTGGGTTTTTCGAGGAAATGCTGCGGGACTTTTTTGTTCTTGGCATCGGCCACAAGGTCATTCTTCGCAAGCTGCTGTCCACCGAATCCCAAGACCTGAGCAAGGCCATCACGATAGCCCAGGCATTAATATCCACGAGGAATAATACCAGACAGATATCTTCCCAGCATCGAAGCTCACCGGCAAGTACTGTGCATAAAATAAAGTCGCTAGCAGGCAGAACTGCATATGGCAGGGTCTACACGTCTGCAGCTGCAAGACCTAGGATGACTCAGAGTCCGCCCATTGGGCGTGAATGCAAATCCATTAGCACCATGTTGGCGCTGCGAGGGTAATCATCGAGCCCATCAACGTCGATTCAAGCACTACGTGTGCAAAAGCTGTGAAACAATGGGGCACCTCCAGCGAATGTGCAAGAGTGCTGTGACTCACCACGTGGCAGAGTTGGCAGAGGATGATTGATCCGGCGCGGATCGCGCAGAACAAACAAGAGAGGCAACTCAACCGGAGGAAGAAGTGTATGGGGTACACACCTTCACCCGTTTAAGCCCGCATCCAGCGATCAAGCGGAATGGGCAGTCTAAACTATTAAGCAGAGCTTGAAACGTGTGACGGAAGGCTCCTTGCAGACCCGCTTATCTCGGGTTCTGCTCAGCTACTGGATGCAACCCCACTCGCTCAATGCCGGGCCACCAAACATGCGACTTGGCTATAGCCTTCATCATGACTAATCCAGGGTGGGTACTGTATAGGTCGTGTATAAACTTTTCCCTGCCTTTTTTGACAAAACCCACATGATTACCCCATAAGAGACAATCCGACTGGATGGACATTTCATCTTTGCGTCGGTGAAATGGCTTAATTTCATCTTGCATTTCCCTGGGAACGGCCGACCAGCTCCCATTGAGGACAGAACTTTTTATAAGTGATAGCACAGGATCCTGGCTATCATTAAGGAAGAAATAGCGGGACATCTAGATAGGAATAGTGCAATCAAGCAGCCGCAACATGGATTCATGAAGGGGAAATCATGCTAAACTAATTTACTGGAATTCTTTGAGGATATAACGAGCATGGTGGATAGAGGTGTACCGATGGATGTGGTGTATTTAGATTTCCAAAAGGCATTCGATAAGGTGCCACACAAAAGGTTATTACAGAAGATAAAGGTACGCGGAGTCAGAGGAAATGTATTAGCATGGATCGAGAATTGGCTGGCGAACAGAAAGCAGAGAGTCGGGCTAAATGGGTCCTCTTTGGGTTGGAAATCGGTGGTTAGTGGTGTGCCACAGGGATCGGTGCTAGGACCACAACTGTTTACAATATACATAGATGACCTGGAAGAGGGGACAGAGTGTAGTGTAACAACATTTGCAGATGACACAAAGATTAAAGGGAAAGCGGGTTGTGTAGAGGACACAGAGAGGCTGCAAAGAGATTTAGATAGGTTAAGCGAATGGGCTAAGGTTTCACAGATGGAATACAATGTCGGAAAATGTGAGATCATCCACCTTGGAAAAAAAAACAGTAAAAGGGAATATTATTTGAATGGGGAGAAATTACAACATGCTGCAGTGCAGAGGGACCTGGGGACCCTTGTGCATGAATCCCAAAAAGTTAGTTTGCAGGTGCAGCAGGTAATCAGGAAGGCAAATGGAATGTTGGCCTTAATTGCGAGAGGGATGGAGTCCAAAAGCAGGGAGGTCCTGCTGCAACTGTACAGGGTATTGGTGAGGCCGCACCTGGAGGACTGCGTGCAGTTTTGGTCACCTTACTTAACGAAGGATATACTAGCCTTGGAGGGGGTACAGAGATAATTCACTAGACTAATTCCGGAGATGAGGGGGTTACCTTATGATGATAGATTGAGTAGACTGGGTCTTTACTCGTTAGAGTTCAGAAGGATGAGGGGTGATCTTATCGAAACATTTAAAATAATGAAAGGGATAGACAAGATAGAGGCAGAAAGGTTGTTTCCACTGGTCGGGGAGACTAGAACTAGGGGGCACAACCTCCTAGGGAGCCAATTTAAAACCGAGTTGAGAAGGAATTTCTTCTCCCAGAGGGTTGTGAATCTGTGGAATTCTCTGCCCAAGGAAGCAGTTGAGGCTAGCTCATTGAATTATTCAAATCACAGATAGATAGATTTTTAACCAATAAGGGAATTAAGGGTTATGGGGAGCGGGCGGGTAAGTGGAGCTGAGTCCACGGCCAGATCAGCCATGATCTTGTTGAATGGCGGAGCAGGCTCGAGGGGCTAGATGGCCTACTCCTGTTCCTAATTCTTATGTTCTTATGTTCTTAAAAGGTTAGCAGCAGAGGAGGGGGCAGGGTGGCATGAGTAGGCTCACACAGCACAGGCAGCAGGCTCATTTGAAGGACCATGATAAATGATAGCACATTGCATTAGTCGAAGCATAGCTGAGGGAGGCATCCTTAGGAACCGAAGCATGGCTAGCCCACGCAGTACTTAACATTTAGCAAAGCCAGGCTGTGGAATTAGCAGGATTTGCTCTCTCCCTCGAGTAGAGGCCAGTGCAAAAGTAAATGGCAGGACCCAGGCTCGACCCATCAAAGCAGCAACCCTCTCTTCCAAGCGTGTCAGTGGCTACAGATTTGCCGGGCCTCCTCCTGTTGGAGTTCTTTCTCGTTTGTTGTGTGCCACTTTCCTCTGCAAAATGAAAATATAACTTTTTAGAGAAGGTGTCTTTCTGCTGGGTGTGATATACAAATGGTCACATTTACTGTTATGTATGCAAACCTCACCAATGAGTAAGACTTGCCACCAGGGAGCACACCTGTGGGAGACCTAAGGGTCACCTGTGCATCCTGGACAAGCAGGTATAAAAGGCAGTCCACTATGCTGCTTCCTCACTTTGGAGTTACATTAAAGAGACCAAGGTCACAATGGTTTGAACTTACAACACAGTCTCGAGGAGTTATTCTGAACTTAACAACTGGCGACAAGTTACAGATTACGAACTTTCATGCAGTAATGGCTGCCATTGGTATTCTTGAGAGATTTGTTGAGGGTGATGATTGGGAAGCCTTCATTGAGCGTCTCAACCAGTACTTCGTGGCCAACGAGCTGAGACGGCAGTCAAGCGCAGGGCGATTCTCCTTACCGTATGTGGGTCTTCGATATATGGCCTTGTAAAAAATCTGCTGCCACTGGTCAAACCAACAGACAAGACTTACACAGAGCTGTGCACACTGGTTCTAGAACACCTCAAGCCAAAGGAGAGCATCCTAATGGCCAGATATCGCTTTTACATGCACCATCGCTCCGAGGGCCAGAACGTGGCGAGCTTTGTTGCCGACATAAGACATCTTGCGGGACAGTACGAATTTGCAGGATCTTTGGGGGAAATGTTGTGGGACTTTTTTTGCTTGGAATCGGCCACGAGGTGATTCTTCACAAACTGCTGTCTGCTGAATCCCTAGAGCAAGGCCATCACGATAGCCCAGGCATTCATATCTACGAGCGACAACACGAAACAGATATCTTCACAGCATCGAAGCTTACCGGCAAGTACTGTGCATAAAATAATGCCTTCAGTAGGCAGAACTGTACATGGCAGGGCCTACACGACCACAGAGGTCAGGTCTAGGGTGACTCAGAGGCAGCTGTGGGTGTGAATACATATCCATTAAAACCATGTTGGCGTTGCGGGGGCAGTTATAGAGTCCATCAATGTCAGTCAAGCACTATATGTGCAAGAGCTGTGGAACAATGGGGCACCTCCAGAAAATGTGCAAACGACCTCTGATTCACCACGTGGCAGAGTCAGCAGAGGACGACCGATCCAGCGCGGATCACGCTGAACGAGCAGGAGAGGCTACTCAACCGGAGGATGAAGAGCAAGTGTATGGGGTACACACCTTCACCACCAAAAGCCCTCCGATAATGTTAAAAGTTAAACTTAATGGCATTCCAGTCTCCATGGAATTGGACACGGGGGAGAGTCAATCAATCATGAGCCAGAAGGCTTTTGAGAAATAGTGGGGCAACAAGGTACAGAGGCCAAAACTGAGCCCGATTCATACAACACTGCGCACTTACACCAAAGAACTCACACCTGTTATCGGCAGTGCGGCAGTGAAAGTATCGTACGACGGAATGGTGCATGATTTACCACTATGGATTGTACCAGGCAATGGTCCAACACTGTTCGGCAGAAGCTGGCTAGGAAAGATCCGATGGAACTGGGACGACATCAAAGCACTGTCTTCGGTGAATGACGCCTCGTGTGCCCAGGTGCTAAACAAATTCACGGCGTTATTTGAGCCAGGCATCGGCAACTTCACAGGAGCCAAGGTGCAGATCCATCTTGTTCCTGGGGTACGGCCCGTTCATCACAAGGCCCAAGCAGTCCCATATATGATGCGAGAGAAAGTCGAGATCGAGCTGGACAGACTTCAACGAGAGGGAATCATATCGCCAATCGAGTTCAATGAGTGGGCCAGTCCAATCGTTCCGGTTCTAAAAAGCGATGGGACGGTCAGAATCTGCGGGGACTACAAGGTAACGATCAACCGAGTCTCGTTACAGGACCAGTACCCGCTACCTAAAGCGGAGGACATATTCGCAAAGCTAACAGGGGAAAACTCGTTCACCAAGCTAGATCTAACCTCTGCTTATATGACATAGGAGCTGGCTGAGCTATTAAAGAAATGGACATGCATCAACACACACAAAGGACTGTTCATGTACCACAGATGCCCCTTTGGGATTTGCTCGGTTGCAGCCATCTTCCAGAGGAACAAGGAGAGCCTGCTGAAATGGGTTCCATGCACCGTGGTGTTCCAAGACATCTTGATCACTGGTCGCAACACCACTGAACACTTGCACAACCTGGAAGAAGTTCTAAAGCGACTGGGCAGAGTGGGACTCAGGTTGAAACGTTCCAAGTGTGTTTTCCTGGCACCAGAGGTCGAATTTCTGGGGAGAAAGATTGTGGCAGACGGCATCAGACCCACGGACTCAAAGACGGAGGCCATCAAGAATGCACCTAGACGACAGGATGTGACGGACCTGCGTTCATTCCTGGGACTCCTCAACTATTTTGTTAACTTTCTTCCGGGGTTGAGCACTTTGCTGGAACCCTTGCATTTATTGCTATGCAAGGGTGACAACTGGGTTTGGGTTAAATGTCAAGAGACAGCCTTTAATATGGCCAGAAACCTGCTATGCTCTAACAAGTTACTTATATTGTATGACCCATGTAAATATTTAGTACTAGCTTGTGGTGCTTCGTTGTATGGGGTCGGTTGTGTGTTACAGCAAGCAAACTGTCAGCCAAACTGCAACCGGTTGCATATGCTTCCAAAAATTTATCCAAGGCTGAAAGAGCCTACAGTATGGTTGAGAAAGAAGTGTTAGCATGTGTATATGGGGGTTAAGAAAATGCACCAATACCTATTTGGTTCCCGGTTCCCGGTTCGAGTTCGAAACCGACCACAAACCGTTTACTTCACTGCTCTCAGAAAGCAAAAGTATCAATACCAATGCTTCGTCCCGCATCCAAAGATGGGCACTAACATTGTCTGCGTATGACTATGTAATCCGCCACACACCAGGCACTGAGAACTGCGCTGTCGCCCTGAGTCGGCTGCCATTGCCCACCACCGGGGTGGAAATGGCGCAACCCGCAGACTTGCTTCTGGTAATGGATGCTTTTGAGAGCGAGGGATCACTCGTCACGGCTCGCCAGATCAGGACCTGGACTGTGCTATCACTAGTAAAAAGCTGCATCCTTAATGGGAGCTGGTCGGCGGTTCCCGGGGAACTGCAAGATGAAATTAAGCCGTTCCACTGACGCAAGGATGAATTGTTCATCCAATCGGATTGTCTCCTATGGGGTAATTGTGTGGTTTTGCCAAAAAAAGGCAGGGAAACGTTTATACGCGACTTACACAGTACCCACCCAGACATAGTCATGATGAAGGCTATCGCCAAGTCGCATGTTTGGTGGCCCGGCATTGACTCCGAATTGGAGTCATGCGTACACCAATGCCATACTTGCTCACAGTTGAGCAACGCACCCAGGGAGGCCCCACTGAGCCTGTGGCTATGGCCCTCCAAACCGTGGTCCAGGGTCCACGTAGATTTTGCTGGCCCTTTTCTAGGAAAGATGTTTCTAGTAGCAGTGGACGCTTACCCTAAATGGATTGAATGTATAATAATGTCATCATGTACGTCCACAGCCACCATTAAAAGCCTCTGGGGCAAGTTCGCCACCCATGGTTTACCCGATGTCCTTGTTAGTGACAATGGACCATGTTTCACCAGCTCGGAATTCAACGAGCTCATGACCCGCAATGGCATTAAGCATGTCAGGTCTGCCCCATTTAAGCCCGCATCCAATGGTCAAGCTGAATGGACAGTCCAAACCATCAAGCAGAGCTTGAAATGCTTAACGGTCGGCACCTTGCAGACCCGGTTATCTCGGATCCTGCTCAGCTACCGGACACGACCCCCACTTGCTCACCGGGGTGCCCCTTGCAGAATGTTAATGAAGAGAGCACTCAAAACCAGGCTCTCCTTAATCCACCCGGATCTCAATGATCACGTAACAACCTGGCGGCACCGGCATAACGCGTACCACGATCGTGCAGCTGTATCACGTGACATTGAGGGTAATGATCCTGTGTTTGTTCTCAATTACGGTCATGGCCCCAAATGGATTGCTGGCACTGCTTTAGCCAAGGAGGGGAATAGAGTGTTTGTTGTTAAATGATGACTGGGCAAACGTGCAGAAAGCACTTGGATCAGACCAAACTGCGATTCGCTGACAGCCAGGAACAGTTTGAAGAAGACTATCATCTTTGATCCACCAATACACACCCAATCAGCAATCGACCTCGCTGTCAACCACGAGGATGAACCCACCATGCCATGCAGCAATGATCCGACCAACTCACCCATGCCAGGACTTCAACTCAGGCTAGAGAACGCAGAGCGCCAGATCGCCTCAACCTCTAAATAACTTGTACATAAGACTTTTGCGGGGGGGGGGGGGGGGGAGGTGTGGGGGAGTGATGTTATGCATACAAACCTCACCATTGAATAAGACTTGCCACTAGGGGGCACACCTGTTGGAGACCTAAGGTTCACCTGTGCACCCTGGGCAAGCAGGTATAAAAGGCAGTCCACCATGCTGCTTCCTCGCTTTGGAGTTACACTAAAGAGACCAAGGTCACAGTGGTTTGAGCTTACAACACAGTCTTGTGGAGTTATTCTGAACTTAACATTTACAATTGCAATTCCAGTGACTAAATGAAAATATTCCTTACGCTAACTACTTCACCAAGGTCCTACCATTTATTTTTGCACTGGCCTCCACACCTCGGGATAGTCACCACTACGCAGTAATCTTGTGCAAGTTGGTTCCAGTGTTTCTTCATTTATTTGGGTGGAACGTTTATGTGACCTCTGCTGGTGTCCAGCTCCTGCTATCTGCCCTCAATCACAGTAACTATTGCTTCCACTTCATCCTGTAAGAAATTATTGGTCCTTGCGCCGTGTTACATCTTGTATTGCAGCTCCGATTTTTCCAATGAGAGTTAAAGTTCTCACACACAACTGGCTCTTTAAAAATGGTCGATTGCAGACCGGGAGCTGTACTGCCCATCGGAATCATGTCAAAAATGTCCTTTTCTTCCGCGCATGCGCAGAAGGGGCAGCATTGTTTTTTTCGGCGCAGACATTAGGCTCCACCCCCCGCCACACCGAGGCTACAGGACAGGCTGCGCAGTGCCAATTTTGAAAAATAATGCGGGAAAACTTGGCATATTTATTTGTGGAGTAATTCCGGCCTAGAAAAATGGGTGTAGCTCTGGCAATACGGCAAAAAACAGCTTTGGGCAAAATTGAGCCCATAACTTTTAGAAATCAAATTGCTTTTACTTGATTGCATAAAAAATTAAAGAAATACAAAGCCTCGCTTTTATATTGTGCATTTCACAACCTCAGGATGTCCCAAAGTGCTTCACAGCCAGTGAAGTACTTTGAAGTGTAGTCACTGTTGAAATGTAGGAAATGCTGCAACCAATTTGCACACAACAAGGTCCCACATGCTACAATGTGATAATGACCAGATAATCTGTCTTAGGTAGTGTTGGTCGAGAAATGTTGGCCAAGTAGTGTCCTTACACCTTACTATAGAATCACACAAGGCATGTACTGCAGACAAGGTCACTACGTGACCTGAACCTTTATTCCCATAACCAAGAAGTGCTGACCCTGCGTGGGACCTCCCTTTATATACCTGGATGATCAGGTGAGGAGTGTCTCCCACAAGTTCACCCCCTGTGTTCAAGGTGTGCATTACTCAGGTGTATACGCTGTACAGTGTTGTTACATGAAGGTTACAGTTATGTGGAGGTTACAAACATGACATCACCTCCCTCCAACGTCTTTGGGTCAAAGATTGAGTCTTTCAGACGGTCAACACTCTCTCATGGAGCGCCGCAGTTGAGGCTCTGATGGTTGAGCCTTGGCATGCATCTCTGTCGCCTGAGGTGATTCCGGCCTGTCCGGGCTGGCCGCAGGGACTGTGCATGCTGCTGAATGTCCTTGTTGCTCGTTCACTGGCAGTAGTGTGGGTAACATCTCATGATCTTCCTCAGGTTCCTCAGTGTCCATGCTGAACCTTTTCTTTACTTGGTCCAGATGTTTGAGGCATATCTGCCCATTGTTAAGTCTGACCACTATGACCCTATTCCCCTCTTTGCCAATTACAGTACCCTCAAGCCACTTGGGTCCCAAAGCATGATTGAGAACGAATACAGGGTCATCAATTTCTATGCATCTCCCCACTGAGTTGCGATCAGGGCACTCGATTTGGGACTGGTGCTTGCCCTCAACAATGTCTGACAGGGCTGGATGAATAAGGGACAGCTGCGTTTTAAGCGTGCGTTTCATGAGTAGTTCCGCGGGCGGGACTCCCGAGAGCGAATGAGGGCGGGATGTATAGGCCAGCAGGAGGCACAATAGGCGGTACTGAAGGGAGGATCCTTGAATCCAGAGCATGCCCTGCTTTATGATTTGAACCACACGTTCCGCCTGGCCATTGGAATCCGGCTTGAACGGTGCTGTCCTGTTGTGTTTGATACCATTAACCGACATAAACTTCTGGAATTCATAGCTGGTGAAACATGGGCCATTGTCGCTAACCAGGATGTCCGGCAAGCCGTGGGTCGCAAAGACCGTACGCAGATTCTCCACATTGGTGGATGTCGTGCACGAATTCAATATGAAGTGCTCGATCCATTTCGAGTATGCATCGACAACAATCAGGAACATTTTTCCCATGAACGGGCCCGCGTAGTCTATGTGAATACGTGACCATGGCCTGGTGGGCCAGGGCCACAGGCTGAATGGGGCCTCCCTGGGGGCATTTCCCAGCTGAGCACATGTCGTGCACCTGCGAACACAGTGTTGTGAACACAGTGTTCCAGGTCTGAGTCAATTCCCAGCCACCATACATGTGACCGGGCAATGGCCTTCATTAGGACGATGCCTGGGTGCTCACTGTGGAGTTCCCTGATGAATGCTTCCCTTTCTTTCTGGGGCATGACTACCCGGCTGCCCCATAGCAGGCAGTTGGCTTGGATGGAGAGCTCGTCCATCCGTCTGTGAAACGGTCTGATCTCCTCGGGGCAGGCTCCGTGTGGGGGCGCCCAATCCCCAGTCAGGACACATTTCCTTATCAGGGATAGGAGGGGATCTCTGTTGGTCAAGATTTTGATCTGGCGGGCTGTGATGGGGAAGCCTGTGGTGTCGAAAGCCTCAACAGCCATGACCATCTCCGCGCTTTGCTCCGACGGCCCCTCAGTGGTCGCCTGTGGGAGCCTGCTGAGCGCGTCAGCACAATTTTCGGTGTCTGGCTGGTGTCGTATGGTGTAGTCATATGCAGCCAGCGTGAGGACCCACCGCTGTATGTGAGCTGACGCATTGGCATTGACAGCTTTGCTGTCAGACAACAGGGATGTTAACGGCTTGTGGTCCGTTTCTAACTCGACCCTTCTGCCGAAAAGGTACTGGTGCATCTTTTTCACCCCATAGACACATGCGAGTGCTTCCTTTTCAACCATCCCATATCCTCGATCTGCCTGGGAGAGCGACCTGGAGGCATAAGCCACAGGTTGGAGTTGGCCCTCATCATTACTCTGCTGCAACACGCACCCAACCCCATAGGATGATGCATCACACGTTAAAACCAGTTTCTTACAGGGGTTGTACAAGGTCAACAGCTTGTTAGAACAAAGCAGGTTCCGCGCCCAATTGAAAGCCCGTTCTTGACAGTCCCCCCAAACCCATTCACAACCCTTATGTAGGAGCACGTGTAGCGGCTCCAAAAATGTGCTTAAGTTCGGCAGAAAGTTCCCGAAGTAGTTCAAGAGTCCCAGGAATAACCGCAACTCCGATGTGTTGCTGGGCCTGGGCGCACGACGGATCGCCTCCGTTTTGGATTCGGTAGGCCGGATCCCGTCTGCGGCAACCCACCTGCCCAAAAACTCAAACTCTGGGGTCAAAAACACACACTTGGACTTCTTTCGTCGCAGGCCTACCCGGTCCTGTCGGTGTAGCACCTCCTCCAGGTTGTGAAGGTGTTCCTCGGTGTCTCGAGCCGTGATTAGGATGTCATCTTGGAATACGATTGTTCCAGGAATGGATTTAAGCAAGTTTTCCATGTTCCTCTGGAAGATAGTGGCCGCTGAACGAATGCCAAACGGACACCTGTTGTAAACGAATAGCTCCTTGTGCGTAGTGATGGTGGTCAGAAGCTTGGATTCGTCGGCCAGTTCCTGGGTCATGTAGGCTGAAGTGAGGTCCAACTTGGTGAACAGCCTGCCACCTGCCAGCGTGGCAAAAAGATCCTCCGCTCTCGGAAGCGGGTATTGGTCCTGTAGTGACACTCGGTTGATGGTGGCCTTGCAGTCGCCATAAATCCTGACCGAGCCATCCGCTTTAAGGACAGGAACGATGGGGCTTGCCCAGTCACTGAATTCAACAGGCAAAATTATGCCCTCTCTTAGCAGCCTGTCCAACTCACTCTCAATTCTCTCATGCATCACATATGGCACGGCTCTGGCTTTGTGGTGCATTGGTCTGGCGTCCGGGGTGATGCGTATCACTACTTTGGTGCCCTTAAAAGTCCCGACACCTGGTTGAAAAAGTGACTCGAATTTCTGTAGGACCTGTGGGCATGAACTTCGCTCCACAGATGAAATGGCGTGCACATCCCCCCATTTCCAGTTCATCTCGGCTAACCAGCTCCTCCCCAAGATCGCGGGACCATTTCCCGGGACAATCCAGAGTGGCAGCCGGTTCTCCGATTCATTGTGTGTGACCACCAAGTTTGCACTGCCTAGCACTGGGATGATCTCTCTGGTGTATGTCCGTAACTGTGTGTCAATGCGTTCCAATTTGGGCCTGTTAGCTTTGAGTGGCCATAGTTTTTCAAATTGTTGGGCACTCATAAGTGACTGGCTGGCTCCTGTGTCCAGCTCCATGCGTACCGGGATGCCATTTAATAGGACTTTCATCATCATAGGTGGCGTTTTGGTATACGAGCTGTGGATGTCTGCCACATGAACCCGCTGGACTTCAGCGTCCATAGCTTTGCCCCAAGCATCAACCTGCCTTGCAGACCCTTCATCTGGTTCCTCTGCCTCGTAAACTAGCCTCGCTACGGGCTTTCTGCACATTCTGGCCAGATGTCCACTGAAGTTACAGTTTCTACAGATAAATTGTTGAAACCTACAGGTTTTCGCAGCATGTCTGCCACCGCACTTCCAGCATGAGCTGAGATTGTTGTGAACAAAGGAACTGTTACCAGGCATTCCTCTCTGATTGTCTCTTTGATTACTCCTGCGCACTCTATTGGTGAGTGTCAATGGTCCATCCCGGGACGCATTGTCCCTTGTGATGGCTTGAATTGCCGATCCTCCTGCCATTGTCTGTTGCTGGCCCACCCTAGAATCTGTTGCTGCCTGGGCGGTGTCGAATTGCCCTTGTCTGCCTGCGGGGTTCTCAGTCGCGTTTACAATGTTAACTCCCTGGTCCATCGCCACGTTGGAACCAGGGCTGTGCGTGTAAATTATCTTGGTCTCTTCTTCCCCTGCCATGAAGGTCTGAGCTATCAACGCTGCCCTTTCCAAAGTCAAGTCCTTGGTCTCAATAAGCTTCCTGAAAATCCCGGCATGACCAATGCCCTCAATGAAGAAATCCCTTAACATCTCCCCCCTGCAGGCATGTGTGAACTTACAGAGGCTGGCCAAACGCCGAAGGTCTGCAACGAAGTACGATATGCTTTGTCCCTCCCGACGCCGGTGTGTATAGAACCGGTGACGGGCCATGTGTATACTGCTCGCCGGTTTGAGGTGCTCACCGATCAGTGTGCTGAGCTCTTCAATGGACTTGTCCGCCGGCTTCTTGGGTGTGAGCAGGTCTTTCATCAGCGCATACGTCTTGGATCCACAGCTGGTCAGTAGATCCATCCTCCACTTGTCAGCCGCTTCCTCTCCCAGCCAGCCCTTCATGACAAAGCTCTGCTGGAACCTCTCAACGAAATCGTCCCAGTCCTCACCAACACAGCACCGTTCCTCTGTGCTACCGGTGGCCATCCTCGTGGGTCGTTGATTCCCGTTTCTCATCGCCAAATGTAGTGCCCTTACACCTTACGATAGAATCACACGAGGCATGTACTGCAGACAAGGTCACACGTAACCTGAACCTTTATTCCCAGGACCAAGAAGTGCTGACCCTGTGTGGGACCTCCCTTTATATACCTGGATGACCAGGTGAGGAGTGTCTCCCACAAGTTCACCCCCTGTGGTCAAGGTGTGCATCAGGTGTATACAGTGTACAGTGTTATTACATAAAGGTTACAGTTATGTGGAGGTTACAAGCATGACAGGCCAGGACACTGGTGAGAGCTCCTCTACTCTTCTTTGACATACTGCTGTGGGATCTTTTATGCTCACCTGAGAGGTTAGACAGGAAATTGATTTAACATCTCATCCGAAAGATGGCACCTCTGACACTGCGGTGTTCCCTCAGTACTGCACTGAAGCTTCAGCCTAGATTTTGTACTCAAGTTCCTGGATAACACATCCCAGGATGGATGGGTTGGGGTGCCAGCAACTAACTTGCTCTTCGGGGGTGGGTCCCTTATTTAAATATTTTAATGAGGCTGCCGTCCTAAGGCGAGATTTTCTGTAGCGCCCCGTTTGAGGCAATAACTTTTGAAATCTCGGAAAAATATCACCAAGCGATAATGATTTACTGCGCCCGGGAAATTCAGCTTTAATGCTCCAAGAGGGAAGTGGAGCGCTAAATCAAGCGCTAACCACTTCTCTAAGGAGGCTAAAGTGTGAGAGCGGGGCAGTGGCAGCAGAGCGCTGAACAATGTGGAATGCAATGATAGTGGTGTCAGAGGCTGCTTCCCTTGCTTAAAGGGAGGGACCAATGATGGTTAACAACATTCTTGCACTCAGTTCTGTGTTGCCAAGCAACCTGCGCAACTACTATTACAGCTCCAAACACTATCAGAGAGTGGAGGGCTTGGATATCTTAAAGCAATTAGGGATCAAAACCTTTCAGCAAGCCCCACACACGTGCAAAGAATAAGGTTTGGCTTACCTGAAAACCACTGCCTTTCATGAGCGCTCCCCAAGCAGTCGGCCAAAGTGACGATGCCTCCTCTTCCTGCCATTGATGATGCCCGGTGATGCTGCAGGGGGAGGAGGCAATTTCACATCGGGGCGGTAACATGGCACTGCGCACTTTATGATGTCATGATCTGCGAGACGCTAGCGGCCGAGGCGGTAAGTTCTAGCGCCAGTGCTAAACCGGTACTGAAGTTCGCGGGTGTCACTGAATTCGCCGCATCCGGTCATTATCCCTTTAGCATCCATTAGCACCCCGCCCAGGCGCTAATGGAAGATGCAAAGCAGCCGGGTTTCCAAAGCCTCAGGAGAATGGAAAGCTGAAGGGAGGCGAGAATGGCTGGATCGAACAATCAAGTGCCTCTCCAGCACTGCTTGTGGGCCAGGAGCAGCTGGATTATATTCTCCTGGCTCACCAAGCTAACCTGTTAATCTCCTGGCAATTGGATCCCTCCCCCACCCCCCTCACCCCCGCAATAGGACCCCCTCCACAAAATCTCCAATCCCTGATCTACTTCTCCAGACCCTCCGATATCTCCGACCCTCTCCAATCTCTCCGGCCTGCCCCCCAACCCCTCCCCCCAAGTCCATCCTGACGCACGATCTTCTCAATCTGGCTGCCTGCAGCCAGGAAACCGAGTCCAATATGTTAATATAACAAATGTAACGCCAGACCTAAAAAAAAAG
The DNA here is from genome assembly GCF_044704955.1 of Pristiophorus japonicus. Lineage (NCBI taxonomy): Eukaryota > Metazoa > Chordata > Chondrichthyes > Pristiophoridae > Pristiophorus > Pristiophorus japonicus. The sequence continues at coordinate 32,568,353 of NC_091981.1, read as the reverse complement.
TACTTCTGGATTTCCCTCCCTCGCTAAAACTCCCCTGCTCCCCGCCCTCTCCCTGCCTTTTCATAAACACAGAAACATAGAATCTAGGTGTAGGTGTAGGCCATTCAGCCCTTTGAGCCTGCACCACCATTCAATATGATCATGGCTGATCATGCAACTTCAGTACCCCATTCCTACTTTCTCACCACAACCCTTCAATCCTTTAGCCATAAGGGCCACATCTAACTCTTTTTTGAATATATCTAATGAACTGGCCTCAACAACTTTCTATAGTGGAGAATTCTACAGGTTCACAATTCTCTGAGTGAAGAAGTTTCTCCTCATCTCGGTCCTAAATGGCTTACCCCTTATCCTTAGACTGTGACCCCTGGTTCTGGACTTCCCCAATATCGGGAACATTCTACCTACATCTAACCTGTCCAATCCCATCAGAATTTGATATGTTTCTATGAGATCCCCACTCATTTTCAAAATTTCAGTGAATATAAGCCGAGTCGATCCAGTCTTTCTTCATATGTCAGTCCTGCCATCCTGGGAATCAGTCTGGTGAACCTTCGCTGCACTCCCTCAGTAGCAAGAATGTCCTTCCTCAGATTAGGAGACCAAAACTGTACATAATATTCAAGGTGTGGCCTCACCAAGGTCCTGTACAATTGCAGTAAGACCTCCCTGCTCCTATACTCAAATCCTCTCGCTATGAAGACCAACATGCCATTTGCTTTCTTCACCGCCTGCTGTACCCTGCATGCCAACTTTCAATGACTGATGTACCATGACACCCAGGTCTCGTTGCACCTCCCCTTTTCCTAATCTGTAACCATTCAGATAATATTCCGCATTCCTTTTTTTGCCACCAAAGTGGAAACCTCACATTTATCTACATTATACTGCATCTGCCATGCATTTGCCCACTCACCTAACATGTCCAAGTCACCCTGCAGCCTCTTAGCACCCTCCTCACACTGCCACCCAGATTAGTGTCATCTGCAAACTTAGAGATATTACATTCAATTCCTTTGTCTAAATCATCAATGTATATTGTAAATAGTTGGGGTCCCAGCAGTGAACATAGTAACATAGAAACATAGAAACATAGAAAATAGGTGCAGGAGTAGGCCATTCGGCCCTTCGAGCCTGCACCGCCATTCAATGAGTTCATGGCTGAACATGCAACTTCAGTACCCCATTCCTGCTTTCTCGCCATACCCCTTGATCCCCCTAGTAGTAAGGACTACATCTAACTCCTTTTTGAATATATTTAATGAATTGGTCTCAACAACTTTCTGTGGTAGAGAATTCCACAGGTTCAACACTCTCTGGGTGCAGAAGTTTCTCTTCATCTCGGTCCTAAATGGCTTTCCCCTTATCCTTAGACTGTGACCCCTGGTTCTGGACTTCCCCAACATTAATAAGAACATAAGAACATGAGAACATAAGAATTAGGAACAGGAGTAGGCCATCTAGCCCCTCGAGCCTGCTCCGCCAACCAACAAGATCACGGCTGATCTGGCCGTGGACTCACCTCCACTTACCCGCCCGCTCCCCATAACCCTTAATTCCTTTATTGGTTAAAAATCTATCTATCTCTCTGTGATTTGAATATATTCAATGAGCTAGCCTCAACTGCTTCCTTGGGCAGAGAATTCCACAGATTCACAACCCTCTGGGAGAAGAAATTCCTTCTCAACTCGGTTTTAAATTGGCTCCACCGTATTTTGAGGCTGTGCCCTCCAGTTCGAGTCGCCCTGACCAGTGGAAACAACCTCTCTGCCTCTATCCTGTCTATCCCCTTCATCATTTTAAATGTTTCTATAAGATCACCCCTCATCCTTCTGAACTCCAACGAGTAAAGACCCAGTCTACTCAATCTATCATCATAAGGTAACCCCCTCATCTCCAGAATCAGCCTAGTGAATCGTCTCTGTACCCCTTCCAAAGCTAGTATATCCTTCCTTAAGTAAGGTGACCAAAACTGCACGCAGTACTCCAGGTGCGGCCTCACCAATACCCTGTACAGTTGCAGCAGGACCTCCCTGCTTTTGTACTCCATCCCTCTCGCAATGAAGGCCAACATTCCATTCGCCTTCCTGATTACCTGCTGCACCTGCAAACTAACTTTTTGGGATTCATGTACAAGGACCCCCAGATCCATCTGCACTGCAGCATGTTGTAATTTCTCCCCATTCAAATAATATTCCCTTTTACTGTTTTTTTTCCCAAGGTGGATGACTTCACATTTTCTGACATTGTATTCCATCTGCCAGACCTTAGCCCATTCGCTTAACCTATCTCAATCTCTTTGCAGCCTCTCTGTGTCCTCTACACAACCCGCTTTCCCACTAATCTTTGTGTCATCTGCAAATTTTGTTGCACTTCACTCTGTCCCCTCTTCCAGGTCATCTATGTATATTGTAAATAGTTGTGGTCCCAGCACCGATCCCTGTGGCACAACACTAACCACCGATTTCCAAACCGAAAAGGACCCATTTATCCCGACTCTCTGCTTTCTGTTTGCCAGCCAATTCTCTATCCATGCTAATACATTTCCTCTGACTCCGCATACCTCTATCTTCTGCAGTAACCTTTTGTGTGGCACCTTATCGAATGCCTTTTGGAAATCTAAATGCACCACATCCATCGGTACACCTCTATCCACCATGCTCGTTATATCCTCAAAGAATTCCAGTAAATTAGTTAAACGTGATTTCCCCTTCATGAATCCATGTTGTGTCTGCTTGATTGCACTATTCCTATCCAGATGTCCCACTATTTCTTCCTTAATGATAGCTTCAAGCATTTTCCCCACTACAAATGTTAAACTAACCAGCCTATAGTTACCTGCCTTTTGTCTGCCCCCTTTTTTAAACGGAGGCGTTACATTAGCTGCTTTCCAATCCGCTGGTACCTCCGCAGAGTCCAGAGAATTTTGATAGATTATAACGAATGCATCTACTATAACTTCCGCCATCTGCATTTCATCAGGACCAGGGGACTTGTCTACCTTGAGTCCCATTAGCCTGTCCAGCACTACCCCCCTAGTGATAGTGATTGTCTCAAGGTCCTCCCTTCCCACATTCCCGTGACCAGCAATTTGTGGCATGGTTTTTGTGTCTTCCACTTTGAAGACCGAAGCAAAATAATTGTTTAAGGTCTCAGCCATTTCCACATTTCCCATTATTAAATCCCCCTTCTCATCTTCTAAGGGACCAACATTTACTTTAGTCACTCTTTTCCGTTTTATATATCGGTAAAAGCTTTTACTATCTGTTTTTATATTTTGCGCAAGTTTACATTCGTAATCTATCTTCCCCTTCTTTATTGCTTTCTTAGTCATTCTTTGCTGTTGTTTTAAATTTTCCCAATCTTCTAGTTTCCCACTAACCTTGGCCACCTTATACGCATTGGTTTTTAATTTGATACTCTCCTTTATTTCCTTGGTTATCCACGGCTGGTTATCCCTTCTCTTACCGCCCTTCTTTTTCACTGGAATATATTTTTGTTGAGCACTATGAAAGAGCTCCTTAAAAGTCCTCCACTGTCCCTCAATTGTGCCACCGTTTAGTCTGTGTTCCCAATCTACTTTAGCCAACTCTGCCCTCATCCCAATGTGGTCCCCTTTGTTTAAGCATAGTATGCTCGTTTGAGACACATTATGGTGTGTGGGCCCACTGTGCCCTGCAGGGCTGAACTGCAGGAAATTTCGCCACAAAATTAGTACAACTTCTAATACAACCCTGAGGAGGTAGATATATAATAAGCTCCCGTCCCTTCTGTAAGATTCTATAATTCTAAAGACCCCACATCAGAACGTCGTGTTAGCGACTTTAGGTTACAATACCGAGTCTACATTTAGGGTGTTTGATTCAGGACCTCCATCCCTATTTCAGGGCTGGTGCAGTCCCCCCAAGATCTCCCGCCTTTTCATCGACTTTTTCTCTGCCGTCTTTGCCTCCGCGTTACCTCTGTCGCTCTCTGTCGAGAAGCAGAGGACACAGATTGAAGGCGATTGGCAGACTAACCAAAGGCGAGACGAGGAGAAACGTTTTCACGCAGCGAGGGGTTAAGATCTGGAATGCGCGGCCTGAGAGGTTGGGGGGAGGCAGACTCAATCGTGGCTTTCAAAAGGCAGGGTTGGATAAGTGCCTGAAGATAAATATTTGTAGGGCTCCGGGGAAAGGGCGGGGGAGTGGGACTGGCTGAGGTGCCCTTGCAGAGAGCGAGCACAGGCTCGACGGGCCGAATGGCCTCCTCCTGTGCTGTAACCAGGTCAATGATTCTAAGATCATATTACGATTGACAAGGTCCCACACAAGAGATTGGTGTGCAAAATTAAAGCACATGGTATTGGGGGTAATGTACTGACGTGGATAGAGAACTGGTTGGCAGACAGGAAGCAGAGAGTCGGGATAAATGGGTCCTTTTCAGAATGGCAGGCAGTGACTAGTGGGGTGCCGCAGGGCTCAGTGCTGGAACCCCAGCTATTTACAATATACATTAATGATTTAGATGAAGGAATTGAGTGTAATATCTCCAAATTTGCAGATGACACTAAGCTGGGTGGCGGTGTGAGCTATGAGGAGGATGCTAAGAGGCTGCAGGGTGACTTGGACAGGTTAGGTGAGTGGGCACATACATGGCAGATGCAGTATAATGTGGATAACTGTGAGGTTATCCACTTTGGGGGCAAAAACACGAAGGCAGAATATTATCTGAATGGCGGCAGATTAGGAAAAGGGGAGGTGCAACGAGACCTGGGTATCATGGTACATCAGTCATTGAAAGTTGGCATGCAGGTACAGCAGGCGGTGAAGAAGGCAAATGGTATGCTGGCCTTTATAGCGAGAGGATTTGAGTATAGGAGCAGGGAGGTCTTACTGCAGTTGTACAGGGCCTTGGTGAGGCCTCACCTGGAATATTGTGTTCAGTTTTGGTCTCCTAATTTGAGGAAGGACGTTCTTGCTATTGAGGGAGTGCAGCGAAGGTTCATCAGACTGATTCCCGGGATGGCAGGACTGACATATGAGGAGAGACTGGATCGACTGGGCCTGTATTCACTGGAGTTTAGAAGGATGAGTGGGGATCTCATAGAAACTTATAAGATTCTGACGGGACTGGACAGGTTAGATGCGGGAAGAATGTTCCCGATGTTGGGGAAGTCCAGAACCAGGGGACACAGTCTAAGGATAAGGGGTAAGCCATTTAGGTCTGAGATGAGGAGAAACTTCTTCACTCAGAGAGTTGTTAACCTGTGGAATTCTCTACCACAGAGAGTTGTTGAGGCCAGTTCATTGGATATATTCAAGAGGGAGTTAGATGTGGCCCTTACGGCTAAAGGGATCAAGGGGTATGGAGAGAAAGCAGGAAAGGAGTACTGAGGTGAATGATCAGCCATGATCTTATTGAATGGTGGTGCAGGCTCGAAGGGCCGAATGGCCTACTCCTGCACCGATTTTCTATGTTTCTATGTTGTTCCTCACCCTCAATCTGTATTACAAATTCAACTATACTGTGATCACTCATTCCGAGACGATTTTTACTCGGAGATCATTTATTATTCCTGTCTCATTGCACAGGACCAGATCTAAGATAGCTTGCTCCCTTGTATGGTTCTCAGAAACAATCCTGTATGTATTTTATGAATTCTTCCTCAAGGCTACCCCGTGCGATTTGATTTGACCAATCGATATGTAGGTTAAAATCCCCTCTCATAATAAGAATATAAGAACAATAACAAGTTCTCTGACTCAGAGGCAAGCATGGTAGTAATGAGCCAAGGATGACTCATAAAAAATGTAGCAAGTAGGGTATTAATAACACAAAGGCATTAGATTTTGTACTCCACAGTGACCTCAAGAGAAATAGTTTGTATCTTGAAAAAGCCAAATTATGTGGTGATGCTCTGATACTAAAACAATGATGGCACTAGGTTGTGTTCAGCATCTGGCACTAGCAGATTCTCACAACATCTATTAGTTACAATTATTATAAAGCTGATCTCTGAGTGAAGTTAATTTGTTGAATTGAGCATTGTTTTATAAATAATTCTTACTACTTAAAGAATAAAAAAAACATTAGTTGCTTTTTGCTTTCATTTCAAATAGCAACTCCCAGCTAAAGATTTACCAATGCATTCTGCAACTTACTGATCAAAATGTACGCTGCAAAGTCTCTGTTCTAAATTTAAGTGCAAATTTACATTGACAGCACGATCTGGTCAAGTGCTTCATATCTCTTTTTCTGTACATTTTTTTGAGGAGATAAATTGGCTGGAACCAAGATTTCTCTCACCATTGTCCTCATTCTGACGAAATAAATAATTTATATTCATATAGCATCTTTCACATACTCAGGATCACCACACAGACTGCAGTGGTTCAAGAAGGTGGCTCACCACCACCTTCTCAAGGGCAATTAGGGATGGGCAATAAATGCTGGCCTTGGCAGTGATGCCCACATACCATGAACGAATTAAAAAAAAGAATGTTCTATAATGGTTCACAGCCAATGCATTTCATTGAAGTGTCGTGACTTCATTTCGAGGGAAACGTGGCAGCCAATTTGTGCTCAGCAAGGTCCCTCAATTAACAATGAGATAAATGACCAGTCAACCTTTTTTTGGTGGTGTTGGCTAATTGATAAATATTGGCCAAGGCACTGGGAGAACTCAAAAAATAAGTTATTTGTATGGCAGTTCAACTGCCTCAACCAATCTAAAGAATTAACTGCAAACATGAGTCATTTTAAAAAAATGTGTTCCTGGGATGTGGGCATCACCAACTTTAACTGCCCATCCCAAATTGCCCTAGAGAATGAGATGGTGAGCCATTGCTGTGGGTCTGGAGTCATATATAGGCCAGACCAGGTAATTTCCTTCCCGAGATGGGTTTTTATGATAATCCAGTAGTTTTATTATTCCAGATTTATTTATTAACTGAATTTACATCCCCCAGCTGCCATGATGGGATTTGAACTCATGTTTCCAGATCTATAGTCCAGCCCTCTGGCTTACTATTCACTATGCTACCATACCCCCTAACTTCACCAATTGGATGTTAACCGGTGGAGCAAATCACCCGCCTGTTGCAGAACTCGCCTGATTTTAATCCAATTGATTTGAGTGGAACGTGAGTTGGGCAGATTCTGCAATGGGAGGGAGCTCCGCTGCACTAGTTAATGGTTGAAATTAACTCAATTGTGTCTTAAACCTCATCTGCTTTGCAGAACTACTTCCATTGGAAGTTCTTCCAAAATATAATAGGATTCTCTTTTAACCAACTCTTTCCCGTTTATACATCGGAGCAGATTCTGTAACGGGAAACAGCTGAGGACTTATTGATTCACTTTGGGCACCCACCTGCCGCAGGAGAGTCCAAAAGGTGCTGATCCTTGCTGGGCCGGAGAGGTGTGCTGGGCCACCCTCCACCCTCAGAAATAAAAGACTATGCCCCCAGCTGCCTCCTTATATTAACTGACTTCCTAATTGGGCATCTAGGCTGTCACCAAGATCTGGAATCACAACTGGGGACTCACCTCCGCCATCCATTGGGCTGTTATGCTTCTCCCTTCTGGCATATTGGCCAATGATCAACCAGGTGGTTATATCCCAGGACAGGGCCGGGACTGTGGGAACTCCTAGCACTGGGAGACAGCACCCTCTCTCTGTCTCAAGCCTCGAAAGGTGTGGGGATGTAGGGTGGGTGGGGGGAGCGGGGGGTGGAGGGGAATGGAGACACCTCCTTTTAGAAGACCCCCTGGAAAACACCCCATAAGGTTTGGATCCAGACTAATGGCTGAGGAATCACCACCACTAAATGTCTCCTTGTGATCACTAATGTTGTAATCTTATCTTTTTGAATTAAACTAAACAAATGCCCTACATGTGTGATTTTACTAGCTGGGCCAGGACCTTCTCCAACGTTGGGGGAGGATGTGATGAATCCAGCAATGCCAAAAGTATATTACAAGTGAGCTAGGGGGAGGGGAGTTATTACTCATAGCCGAGACAAAAATACTAGATGTGAAGTTGGTGACACAACCACCTGTTTGCTGTTGGTGCTTCCCAGAGGTCAGAAGCACTGAGCCAAACCCACTCTCGAGGGGAGTCTCTGTGCACCTTATGGAACTGGCGTGGCCTTGCTTAGTATTCAGGGTAACGCCCAATGAGGTTCTTACTATCAGAGGCAAATCTATAAAGCAAATGGTAATACAAAAGAAAAATACTGTGCATGCTGGAAATCTGACACAGGGCCATCGACCTGAAACGATAACTCTGTTACTCTCTCCACAGATGCTGCCTGACCTGCTGAGTATTTCCAGCATTTTCTGTTTTTATATTATAAAGTAAATGGGGTGATTCAAAACAGATTGAGAAGCGCACTCACCCTTCTGCCAGCCTAACCTTGTTCATGCCAACTACCTTTATGGCCTTTCTGGGTGGGAGTGCTACTTGATGCCAAATTATGGTCAATTTTTAACTGGGCATAACATACTCACTGAGAACTCAATTGGCACCATGCAGAGCCAGTTCACTAACATTTTCAAAGCTAGTGTACAAAGAGGATTTTCATCCCAATAAGTATGGGCTTGACTCAAGTTGTTGGAAAAATACGGGGAATTTTCCAACATATATATTTATACAATATATTGTCTACCCAAAAATGAAAAACATTAGCTCTTCATAAACTTACTTTCAGTGTTAAAATACTTTTTTCCCACCTTACTGACTCATATGATGGCCATGTTTCACAGTACTGTAGTAGCAGAACTTCGGTGCAGCGAGTAGATTACTCTCTGGAAGTGTGTTGGTCAAATCTTGAAGGATTCCCTACAGTTTTGTCGATTAAATATATACAGCGCACTTGTGATTGGATTGGGCCTGATGCTGGGAATCGCCGCCATGGGAACGAGGAGTCCAATGCTTAATACAGACAATGGACAATGGTGGGCATGAACAGACTTCCCAGGGTGCAATCTGACCTACCCTGAGCTGTGCCTTCATCCTCGTCTTCATTCTCCAAGTAACACAAAACTAAAGGAGTTCTTATTGAAATGACCATTTCGTAATTTATAATTGCAGCAACAAAAATTCACTCAGCTAAAAATTTCCAAGAAACTTCCTAAGGTTAGTACAAATAAAAACTCCTAATGCACTATAGAGACAGCTTGCTCTTTTAGTTATTCATAGAATCGTACAGCGCAGTAGGAGACCATTGTGCCTGTGCCGGCTCTTTGAAAGAGCTATCCAATTAGTCCCACTCCCTTGGCTCTTTCCCCATAGCTCTGCAAATGTTCCCTTTTCAAGTATAAAACCAGTTCTCTTTTGAAAGTTACCATTGAATCTGCTTCCACCATCCTTTCAGGCAGTGCATTCCAGATCATAACAATTTGCTGCGTAAAAATAATTCTCCTCATCTCACCTTTGGTTCTTTTGCCAATTATTATTATTCTGAACGAGGCAATCCCCCTTCAAATGCAGAATTCCCGCCAGTTCAGAATAGGGTTGCCAACTCAGGTTGAATCTATTCCTGGACATTTAATCACGCTCCTACCATCGCTCCCAACATGTCCATTCTCATGACGCACCACCTTCCCAGGCCAATTGGAAAGTGTAAAGAAATCTCTTAAACTCAATTAAACAATTCCTCTTGATTTAGGCTCGAGCATATTGTCCAGATGCAAATTTATTACTCAGACACCAATAGTGTAAAAGCTGTTATGGTTATACAATAGACTCATACAACCTGGTTTCCTGCAGACCCAGGGTGATCAAGCTTGGCCTCCATAGGTGTTGGACTTCCAACCGTCCCATGAGCTCTCTTCACAAGTTCAAAAACCTTCCACGCATCCTTAAAGTGTCCTCCCCTTTAATGTGAGTCATATCACATAATGCCCAGAATGTGTATTGAAGCGAAGTTCCTATTCACTAAACCTCCAGACTTGACATAATGGCCATTTTTATGGTTTAACTGTTAATCAGTTTAAACTGACATCCAGCCTTAACATTACAAAAGGAACGGGATGACCTAGACAATCCCAGAGAGTTAATGTGATACTGCTTGGGTGCTTCCATTGTTCTGGCCAATTCCTGATACTCGCACTTCACATGAGATGTAGCCATCCTGTCTGCTATTTGCTACTCCCAGCGGAAGGGGCGTGTGGTAAATCTGTTCCACCCCACCCCCTTTCCCCCGACAAATGTCTGTCCCACCTGTGACAGGGTCTGTGGCTCCCGTATTGGACTGTTCAGCTACTAAGGAACTCACTTTAAGAGTGGAAGCAAGACTTCCTCACTTCCAAGAGACTGCCTATGATAATGATGATGACGATGTCCCAACTAATCTCCAATATTAGGAGAGAGGCGGGAGTCGAGAGAGGCAGCGGCCTATAAAAGACTCAGCAGTCCGGGGAGCGTCGAGAGAGGCGGGAGTCGAGAGAGGCAGCGGCCTATAAAAGACTCAGCAGTCCGGGGAGCGTCGAGAGAGGCGGGAGTCGAGAGAGGCAGCGGCCTATAAAAGACTCAGCAGTCCGGGGAGCGTCGAGAGAGGCGGGAGTCGAGAGAGGCAGCGGCCTATAAAAGACTCAGCAGTCTGGGGAGCGTCGAGAGAGGCGGGAGTCGAGAGAGGCAGCGGTCTATAAAAGGCTCAGCAGTCCAGGGAGCGTCGAGAGAGGCGGGAGTCGAGAGAGGCAGCGGCCTATAAAAGACTCAGCAGTCCGGGGAGCGTCGAGAGAGGCGGGAGTCGAGAGAGGCAGCGGCCTATAAAAGACTCAGCAGTCCGGGGAGCGTCGAGAGAGGCGGGAGTTGAGAGAGGCGTACCGGTGCAGCTCCAGCTGAGAGAAGTCAAAAAAGTAGAAAGAAATCAAAAGGTGACGTCACAGCCAACGTAGTAAGTGATTGGCTGCTGATTGGTGAGCAGTTTTTCTTTTTCTTTATTAGTCAGTAACTTTTAACATTGTTGTCGGCAATTTAAGTGTATCTAAGGGTTAAGTCATGGCAGGACAGCTCGGTCACGTGATATGCTCCTCCTGTACCATGTGGGAACACGGGGACAACACCAGTGTCCCTGACGACTACATGTGCGGGAAGTGTGTCCACCTCCGGCTACTGACGGTCCGCGTTGCGGAGTTGGAGCTGAAGGTGGATTCACTCTGGAGCATCCATGATGCTGAGAATGACGTGAGTATCACGTGTAGCGAGTTGGTCTTACCGCAGGAGAAGGGTCCACAGCCAACGAGGGAATGGAAGACCAGCAGGAAGAGTAGTGCAAGGAAGGTAGTGCAGGGGTCCCCTGTGGTCATCCCACTGCAAAACAGATACACTGCTTTGAGTGCTGTTGAGGGGGATGACTCATCAGGAGCGGGCAGCAGCAGCCAAGTTCATGGCACCGTGGCTGGCTCTGTTGCACAGGAGGGCAGGAAAAAGAGTGGGCGAGCGATAGTGATAGGGGATTCAATTGTAAGGGGAATAGATAGGCGTTTCTGCGGCCGCAACCGAGTCTCCAGGATGGTATGTTGCCTCCCTGGTGCAAGGGTCAAGGATGTCTCGGAGCGGGTGCAGGACATTCTAAAAAGGGAGGGAGAACAGCCAGTTGTTGTGGTGCACGTTGGTACCAATGACATAGGTAAAAAAAGGGATGAGTTCCTACGAAACGAATTTAAGGAGCTAGGAGCTAAATTAAAAAGTAGGACCTCAAAAGTAGTAATCTCGGGATTGCTACCAGTGCCACGTGCTAGTCAGAGTAGGAATCGCAGGATAGCTCAGATGAATACGTGGCTTGAGCAATGGTGCAGCAGGGAGGGATTCAAATTCCTGGGGCATTGGAACCGGTTCTGGGGGAGGTGGGACCAGTACAGTCCGGACGGTCTGCACCTGGGCAGAATCGGAACCAATGTCCTCGGGGGAGTGTTTGCTAGTGCTGTTGGGGAGGAGTTAAACTAATATGGCAGGGGGATGGGAACCAATGCAGGGAGATAGAGGGAAACAAAAAGGAGGCAAAAACAAAAGACAGAAAGGAGATGAGGAAAAGTGGAGGGCAGAGAAACCCAAGGCAAAGAACAAAATGGGCCATTGTACAGCAAAATTCTAAAAGGACAGAGGGTGTTAAAAAAACAAGCCTAAAGGCTTTGTGTCTTAATGCAAGGAGTATCCGCAATAAGGTGGATGAATTAACTGTGCAAATAGATGTTAACAAATATGATGTGATTGGGATTACGGAGACGTGGCTCCAGGATGATCAGGGCTGGGAACTCAACATCCAGGGGTATTCAACATTCAGGAAGGATAGAATAAAAGGAAAAGGAGGTGGGGTAGCATTGCTGGTTAAGGAGGAGATTAAGGCAATAGTTAGGAAGGACATTAGCTTGGATGATGTGGAATCTATATGGGTAGAGCTGCAGAACACCAAAGGGCAAAAAACGTTAGTGGGAGTTGTGTACAGACCTCCAAACAGTAGTAGTGATGTTGGGGAGGGCATCAAACAGGAAATTAGGGGTGCGTGCAATAAAGGTGCAGCAGTTATAATGGGTGACTTTAATATGCACATAGATTGGGCTAACCAAACTGGAAGCAATACGGTGGAGGAGGATTTCCTGGAGTGCATAAGGGATGGTTTTTTAGACCAATATGTCGAGGAACCAACTAGGGGGGAGGCCATCTTAGACTGGGTGTTATGTAATGAGAGAGGATTAATTAGCAATCTCGTTGTGCGAGGCCCCTTGGGGAAGAGTGACCATAATATGGTGGAATTCTGCATTGGGATGGAGAATGAAACAGTTAATTCAGAGACCATGGTCCAGAACTTAAAGAAGGCTAACTTTGAAGGTATGAGGCGTGAATTGGCTGGGATGGATTGGCGAATGATACTTAAGGGGTTGACTGTGGATGGGCAATGGCAGACATTTAGAGACCGCATGGATGAACTACAACAATTGTACATTCCTGTCTGGCATAAAAATAAAAAAGGGAAGGTGGCTCAACCGTGGCTATCAAGGGAAATCAGGGATAGTATTAAAGCCAAGGAAGTGGCATACAAATTGGCCAGAAATAGCAGCGAACCTGGGGACTGGGAGAAATTTAGAACTCAGCAGAGGAGGACAAAGGGTTTGATTAGGGCAGGGAAAATGGAGTATGAGAAGAAGCTTGCAGGGAACATTAAGATGGATTGCAAAAGTTTCTATAGATATGTAAAGAGAAAAAGGTTAGTAAAGACAAACGTAGGTCCTCTGCAGTCAGAATCAGGGGAAGTCATAACGGGGAACATAGAAATGGCGGACCAATTGAACAAGTACTTTGGTTCGGTATTCACGAAGGAGGACACGAACAACCTTCCGGTTATAAAAGGGGTCGGGGGGTCAAGTAAGGAGGAGGAACTGAGGGAAATCCTTATTAGCCGGGAAATTGTGTTGGGGAAATTGATGGGATTGAAGGCCGATAAATCCCCAGGGCCTGATGGACTGCATCCCAGAGTACTTAAGGTGGTGGCCTTGGAAATAGTGGATGCGTTGACAGTCATTTTCCAACATTCCATTGACTCTGGATCAGTTCCTATAGAGTGGAGGGTAGCCAATGTAACCCCACTTTTTAAAAAAGGAGGGAGAGAGAAAACAGGGAATTATAGACCGGTCAGCCTGACATCGGTAGTGGGTAAAATGATGGAATCAATTATTAAGGATGTCATAGCAGTGCATTTGGAAAGAGGTGACATGATAGGTCCAAGTCAGCATGGATTTGTGAAAGGGAAATCATGCTTGACAAATCTTCTAGAATTTTTTGAGGATGTTTCCAGTAGAGTGGATAAGGGAGAACCAGTTGATGTGGTATATTTGGACTTTCAGAAGGCGTTCGACAAGGTCCCACACAAGAGATTGATGTGCAAAGTTAGAGCACATGGGATTGGGAGTAGTGTACTGACATGGATTGAGAACTGGTTGTCAGACAGGAAGCAAAGAGTAGGAGTAAATGGGTACTTTTCAGAATGGCAGGCAGTGACTAGTGGGGTACCGCAAGGTTCTGTGCTGGGGCCCCAGCTGTTTACACTGTACATTAATGATTTAGATGAGGGGATTAAATGTAGTATCTCCAAATTTGCGGATGACACTAAGTTGGGTGGCAGTGTGAGCTGCGAGGAGGATGCTGTGAGGCTGCAGAGCGACTTGGATAGGTTAGGTGAGTGGGCAAATGCATGGCAGATGAAGTATAATGTGGATAAATGTGAGGTTATCCACTTTGGTGGTAAAAACAGAGAGACAGACTATTATCTGAATGGTGACAGATTAGGAAAAGGGGAGGTGCAAAGAGACCTGGGTGTCATGGTACATCAGTCATTGAAGGTTGGCATGCAGGTGCAGCAGGCGGTTAAGAAAGCAAATGGCATGTTGGCCTTCATAGCAAGGGAATTTGAGTACAGGGGCAGGGAGGTGTTGCTACAGTTGTACAGGGCATTGGTGAGGCCACACCTGGAGTATTGTGTACAGTTTTGGTCTCCTAACCTGAGGAAGGACATTCTTGCTATTGAGGGAGTGCAGCGAAGGTTCACCAGACTGATTCCCGGGATGGCGGGACTGACCTATCAAGAAAGACTGGATCAACTGGGCTTGTATTCACTGGAGTTCAGAAGAATGAGAGGGGACCTCATAGAAACATATAAAATTCTGACGGGGTTAGACAGGTTAGATGCAGGAAGAATGTTCCCAATGTTGGGGAAGTCCAGAACCAGAGGTCACAGTCTAAGGATAAGGGGTAAGCCATTTAGGACCGAGATGCGGAGGAACTTCTTCACCCAGAGAGTGGTGAACCTGTGGAATTCTCTACCACTGAAAGTTGTTGAGGCCAATTCACTAAATATATTCAAAAAGGAGTTAGATGAGGTCCTTACTACTAGGGGGATCAAGGGGTATGGCGAGAAAGCAGGAATGAGGTACTGAAGTTAAATGTTCAGCCATGAACTCATTGAATGGCGGTGCAGGCTAGAAGGGCCGAATGGCCTACTCCTGCACCTATTTTCTATGTTTCTATGTTTCTATCCTAATCGGACAATGGCCTACAGATATAATGAGACCACTGACACAGAAGCAAGTTCTAACAGAAAGCTAAAAGACTCATTGTTATCTGATTAGAAGACAGCCTTTTTTTCCCCATCTCCAATATTTTTATATAAATAAACAGAAATGTTCAAGGAAAATGAAAAAAACACCATCATTTTTAATGCCCCTATCTAGGGATGCTCGTAGCAATGTCCTAGAAATTAATCTCCAATTTCTGGAGACTCCATTCCAATCCTGGAGGGTTGGTAACTCTAGTTCAGATACAGGCCTGCCTCCAAGGTCCAACTTAAGCTGATTTAAGTTTATGGTAGGTTCAAGATAATCCAGCTATGTTCTGCTCCCACAACAGTAATCCATGGTTGCTGGAAAGTTCCCCATGGTGTTTTAATTCCTTGGGTTACCCAGCTGTCCTGCTCTGTAATCTCAAGTTTTAACAATATTTCAAATAGATGAGATTTGCTAAATTTGATTCATCTGAGAATTAAAAAAAAATGGAACAACAGCTGGAACAACCACTTTTTCTATACCACTGTTGTATGTAGAGAACGCAATGGTATTTTCACAAATGTTGATGAGTCATTTCTTGACCGATAGCCTTTTCTAATATATTTCAAAGATGATAGCATCTCCTTTTAGAATTATATTGAATTTTACAGCACAGCAACAGGCCATTCAACCGCAACTGGTCTATGTCGGAGCTTAAGCACCACATGAGCCTTCTCCCACCCCTCTTCATCTAATCCTATCAACATATCCTTCTATTCCTTCCTCCCTCGTCTAGCTTTCCCTTACCTCTCCTCAACCACTCCACATGGTAGCACATTCTTATATTATTTCCTATTTATTAATTTATTTTACAATTATAATTTTACAGCAGAAATGTAAATACTAAATTTAGATTCATTTTGTTAGGTTGTTATTGGGCACCTGCTCAAATATTTGCTTTAAGTAAATCTTTTTTATACCAAATAAAACCCATCTACTGTTCCATATTGACAATGGAAATGACTGACTCCTTTCATATAGGGAGGCTGTGTTCAGCTTTTGTCACCTTGAATTGTGGCTGACATATTATCAATGGGACACATTCAATCGATATTAACCCCCTCCCTGTTGAGTGATCAGTCTGGTTCCACTGCAGCATCAGGTTAACCTTCTCTTATCTTTCTGTCA
Source organism: Pristiophorus japonicus (assembly GCF_044704955.1). Classification (NCBI taxonomy): domain Eukaryota; kingdom Metazoa; phylum Chordata; class Chondrichthyes; family Pristiophoridae; genus Pristiophorus; species Pristiophorus japonicus. The sequence goes on along the minus strand of NC_091981.1, from coordinate 32,552,141 downwards.
CTGAAGTGAAGCAATAACTGAGAAGCAGTGAGCAGGGCAGGGGACTGAATATCCGATGTTTGATTTCCACCGGGGGATAAGTCATTATGGCAAATACAATAACTATTTTTGTATTCATACGCTGTTCCAGCAAGTGCATTAATTATTAAGTGTGCCGCATTGTAGAAAAGTGTAAACAGCAGTTTAACATTTTAAATTGATTTCATTAATAGGAGTTTCCCTGGGGTCCTAAATTCAGTGAAGACATGTTTATTACTTTGAAGACTCACACTTCGATACTTGTCAGTGTAAGTTACAGCCGTGGAAATTAACTTCACTCCAGAGGCTGCATTTCAGGCGATGTGTTTGTCTCTCTCTCCCTCTCTCTCAACAGTTTTTTAAAAATTATATGAACTCATTAAAATTATTTACTTTCCATTGATTTAAACACAGAATTATAGCCCAGTCTCTGGAGTGGAAAGAATGGAAAATGGCTGAACTGACATGGCAATCAAGTTCTCAGTATGATTAAGCCTGGGCAAGTGAACTTAAACCCAGCAGTCTTTGGCTCCACATCTTACTAAAATGGATCCCTCAGGAATAGTGGTGCTTCAAAGCATAGCATGGACACACCTATTTAAAACAGTCACACTGGAAATCTTCCTAAAACCAATACCTTTAATAACTACTGGAGATTCTAGCAAAGCAATGCAACACAAACGTTTAAAGTGTGCATTGTTTTAATCTTGCTTTGTTTTACACATACTAAAAATAAATTAGGAACAGTGTATTGTATTATTTTGTCTTAGAAGAGTGATGGAATTAAAATAAATGGTGTTCTTCCATTGTACAGGTGACCTGCCATGTTAGAGGGTATCTGACTGGAGACTGATTTATGGTAGTTCTTTCACGACTGTGAGAGACCCATAACTCACTGTTGCCATAGGCACAAAATGAGTTATGCGATTCTTCCACGCAAGTGAACAAATCCCTGGAGACAATCATTGACAGTGTGATATCCTAATTTATTTAAGGGGCACGCATATTCTGCTATTAAACGCTGCTTCTAACCAATCAGTGGTCATTCGCAGTCTTACTTTGATATTTGCACATCTTTCAATGATCATTCATAGACAGTAAAATTATCCAGGACACACAGAAATAACCTCATACAATCCATAGAATGTCGAGTTTAAAGAAATTAATTCTCAGGATGTGGTGATGTTATATATGCAAACTATAGATATATTCTCTGTGTAGTCACTGTATATTTGCATAAGATGGAGACTTGTTCATCTGATGTACTATCAATAAGGTTTACACTATATATATACATGCTGGCACCACTAGAGGGTGCAACTGGTGGAGACCGGGGCTTCCTGCCCTGGTGGCAGGGGCTGTATAAAAGGGGGGGCCACCATGCGGCTGCCTCACTCTGGGAGTTACAAATAAAGGACTAAGGTCACTAAATTTGAGTGCAACACATTGCCTCGTGGAGTCATTCATAGGTACATTACAGACATAATAGGTGTCACTTGCAAAGCCGACAATTATTGCCCAACCCTAGTTGCCCTTGAGAAGGTCATGGGGCGCCTTCTTCTTGAACCGGTGCAGTCCGTGTGGTGAAGGTACTCCCACAGTGCCATTAGGTTGGGAGTTCCAGCATTTTGACCCAGTGGTGATAAAGGAGTAGTCAAATATAATTTGTAACAACACAGTCAGAAAAGGTTTTACTCTGTACTACCTGGGCAAAAAGTATCATCCAAGCGCAGCAGGAAGAAAAATCAATGGGGGAGCATCGCACTTACACAATGGACCCAACCTATTAAAATTATTGGGAGGAACGCCAGGTGAGCTTGCTTACCTGCGTGCGATCCACCTTGCCCCATTTTCCTCTCGGTGTGTTGCGCTCTCCCGATACTTTACGCCCAGATGATACAGACGAGTATTACCTCTCACTGTGTCGTCAAATTCAGTTGAGCGAATGTCTTTTACATTGTTATTTCTACCATGGCATCTGGGGAATTTAAATTCAGTTAAATAAATCTGGAATAAAAAGCTAGTATCTCTAATGGTGACAATAAAACTATCGGATTGTCGTAAAAATCCATCTGCTTCACTAATGTCCTGTAGGGAAGGAAATCTGCTGTCCTTACCCAGTCTGGTCTATGTGTGACTCCAGATCCACAGCAATGTGGTTGCCTCTGAAATAGCCTAGCAAGCCACTCAAGGGCAATTACAGATGGGCAATAAATGCAGGCCTTGCCAGCGATGCCCACATCCCCTGAATTAATAAAAAGAAAGCTGAGGTCATCGAGGTCACTACAGCGAGGATAGTACAGACTGGGGACTGACCCTGGTACATCCTTGGGGCCGAAATTGCCCCACGCCCCGATCTGGGGCAGTAAGATATTGCACCCCCTCCACCCTTCATTTAAAGTGGAGGGACGCTACAGGCCCTTTAGTGGCCAGCCACTGAGTCACCAGGGATGCAATCGACCGGGCCAGCGACCCTGCACCCACAATGGAGTGCCAGGCTGCATGATGGTGGCCCCGTCGATATGAAGGCTGTCATCGGCCCACGCCAGCCTCGCGACCCACGGGGTGCAAAGGGGTTGACGGGGGGTGTTAAGGGCACGCACCTGCCCGCAATGTTAATCATGGGCAGCGGCGCTACCGGGACAGCGCCCACCAAAGCTTCGAGGCAATTTCCCGGGAGATGCTATCACCCCCCCTCGCCTGGGCGAAAATGCCATTGCGCCCCATTGGCTCCCCCTGGATGGGCTAATGGGTTGATAAGAAGGGGCAATTTCGGCCTCTTGGTCCGTATGTCCCAGTAACACACCACAAATTGGGAACTTACACTGTCAACAGCAGCTGAATTTGGGCCAGTATTGCATCGGCTGCCTGTTTATACATCTGACCTGATTTCCCTTTCAATTCACTTCAGTGGAAAGGAAATTTGGACAGTGTGTCCAACCGGCAGCTGATCCGCCAATGCCTATTTTTTCCCTCTGCCAAAATAATGAAAATCTACCCCCGTTGAATTTACCCCCGAGCGCCGAATCACCTCGGGAACCTTCATAGCTGATAATCACCGTCGACAATTTTCTTGCACCTTACATTGAAAATGTTTCCAAGATTTAAGCTGCTGTTCCTGATGATTTGAGCTGTAGCTTTCGGGGCCGAAATTCGGGCATGCCAGAAAGCTGGCGCACCTTTATTTCTTTACCTGTTTTTTTCCGCTGTGAGCGATGAGGCGACCAACCGATCGGTTTTCCGGACTTAAAAGATTTTTTAACGTTGGACTGGAAGTTGGTCATAAGTCGGCCGCTGTCACTCAGCGGCAGAGCGGTGGTGACGTCACTGCGCGTGTGCGTCACCACACTCTCTCCCCCCCCCCGTTAAAAGGGAGAGAGTCGAGGATTTTTTAGCTTTGGCCACTGGGCCGCCAGGGAGGGTTTTGGCCAGGTCAGCGGCCTGGCACCCAAGGCGGGGCGGGCGGGGGTTGCCTGGCTGCCTGCTGGCGGCCTGGCCAAACTCGGGGGAGCAATAATCTGGCCCGACATGGCCAGCAAAAAAAAATAAGATGGCGGCCATGGCATTCAGCCCTCGCCTTTAATGGCTGCTGCATTGCCAGGGCAGAGGGAGAGCAGACAAGGTGCACCGAGAGAAAAAGCTGCTGGGGGCACCGTCCAGCAGCTCGTGGATTTTTTTCAGCAAATTTGGAACGGATTGAAATGGAGCTGCGGAATCGTGGTGACGCGCTTGTGGCGGTCGGTAGCAGCGGGGTGGAAGTAAGGGCAGGCCAAAAAATCCCCAAGCTAAATTTGGGTTGGACGGCCAATAGACTGGAACGCGGAGGCCAGTCGATTCCGCTGCATGGCCACCGCAAAACAGCGGTAACAGGCCTTATACGGACCCTGAATTTTGGCCCCAATGTCTCTTTTAATCTCCTGGATAACCCAATATGCCCTCGGTAAAAATGATTGTGTTGAGAAATCTAAGGCAAACTCAAGGATAGGATGAATCATAGCATTTATTGGGTGACGCCAAGATTACGGTTCAAAAAAGCCGGAAGACTGTACAGGCCCTCATTCCACACAAACTACAGCAACTTAAGATCAGTAGCAGCGTAAAGACATTTATATTTTGGAAAAGTTCTCATTGTAATAAACAGCCTGCAAGAATTGTTTCAACAATAAATGGAAAAGAAAATCGGGCAGGGCTTCCGATTTGTTATCGCCTAAGACCAATCGCACCCCGCCAATATGTGGTGTGTTACTGACAGGCACACACCAAGCATTTTCCAGGTTCGACCCTCAGTCTGTACTGAATTAGCTGACCTCAGCTTTGGCAGAAGTTGGGGGGAACTACAGGGTGCCTCAGTACCGTTGGGCTAAGGGGGAACAAATAAGATATCCTTTTTGTGGTCACTGCCCAGTGATTCTTGCGCATTGACATGAGGACGAGATCAGCCTTGACCATGATCTCCAGGAAGGTAGGATCCTCCAAAGAGTATTGGATAAATACTTGAAGGAGAAAGAAATTGCGGGGATATGGGGAAAGAGCATGGGAGTAGGACTAGCTGGATTGCTCTTCGAATGAGCTGGTGCAGACTCGATGGGCCGAATGGCCTCCTTCTGTGCTGCACTATTCGATGATGCTATGATTCTACTCGCTGCTCAGACCTGCACACTGATTAGTTATTTGAGCGAGATACTGGAAGAGTGCAAGAGATAGAAGATGTAGGAGACATCGGGGGAACATTGGAAACAAAAGTCAAAGCAAAGATTGAACGATTACAATCTTTCACTGAGTACTGCTCATTTCTAACAAACTTTGTGGAAAACAAGTCATTAATTTGATTTGAATTGAGTAAGATGTCATGTTCTATTGGGTATTTCTCTGCACTTAAAACTGACTCTTGATCACGTAGCCTCAGATTAAACGGCATAACCTTCAGAACCTCTGTTGCATTGCAACACCAAAGTGCAGGGAACACTGTTGCTTGGCAACCAGTGCTGGGTTGAGTGCACTCAAGGATAGTATTTGAAAATTAATACTGTTCATCAGAGTTAGACCAGTTGCTATTTGCTGCCAGCTGTTTATGTAATAGCTCTGGGGTTACCACCGATTTTCTGCCAAAATCACGGTAGGAAGTCAGGAACCCCTGCGGAATCTGTCAGAATGGGTGGATCTCTGCACTTCTCCAATTCTGGCCTCTTGTGCAATCCTGATTTTAATTGCTCCACATTGGCGGCTATGCCTCAGCTGCCTTGGCACTATGCTGAGGAATTCTCTCCCTAAGCCTTTCCGTTTCTCTACCTTTACCTCCTCCTTTAAGATGCTCCTTCAAGACGCTCCTCAAAACATAGCTCCTTGACCAAGCTTTTGATCACCTGCGTTAATTTCTACTTATGCGGCTCAGTGTCGAATTTTTTAAATCTCATAATACTCCTGTGAAGCGCCTTGGGATGTTTCACTACGTTAAAGGTGCTATATAAATACAAGTTGTTGTTGTTAAAACATGCCTCTTTGACCAACCTTTTAGTCACCTGTCCTAATAGCTCCTTACGTGGCTCGGTGTCTAATTTTGTTTGATATCGCTCCTGTGAACGGCCTCGGGATGTTTAATACCTTAACGGTGCTATATAAATGCAAGCTGCGGCTGCTGTTGTTGATTTCCCGAGGTCCTGTGTTTTGCACGCAGCGGGTAGCTGACGAGAAAGTTGCAGGGGCAATGCCAATCATTTTCCGTCACCTTCAATGGATGGAAATCACACGCCATATACCTGTGATTTCCTGATTAGTCAGCTGCCGTGCGCAGGGTAAGCTTGCCAAATCCGCTTGGACATATTTCTAGAGCTTTCATCACATGACCTCCTGCCTTCAACCGCCTCTCCCACTCACGCAGCCTTTTTTGCCCATCTCCTGTATTTTTAGAACCAAGAAACAGAAATGTTCAAAGAGAACGAGGAACGAACACAAGGGATGAAATTCGATAAGGCCTGAATACGGACGCAGGCTCCGCGATGAGAGACATGGCCACCCCCGTTTAGAAATCGCAGGCAGCACATCAATTTGGTACTGCCTGCTAATTATCATGATTGTCAAAGAAGGCCACACAGCAGTGCCCCACTATTATCAAGATCCATTACGAGACCTTGGACATTGTGGACCATTTCCCATACCTCGGGAGCCTACTGTCAGCAAGAACAGACAGCGATGACGTAGTCCAACGCTGCCTTCATTGGGCCAGTGCTGCCTCGGTCGCCTGAGGAAAAGACTGTTCGAAGACCAGGACCTCAAACCCGGCACCAAGCTCATGGTCTTCAGAGCAGTAGTGATACCCGCCCTCCTATGTGCTTCCAGAAACATGGACTATGTACAGCAGGCATCGCAAAGCATGGAGAAGTACCACCAATGCTGCCTCTGCAAAATCCTGCAAATCCATTGGCAGCATAGGTGCACCAACATCAGTGTTCTCACTCAGGTCAACATCCCCAGCATCGAGGCATTGACCACGCTCAATCTGCTCCAATGGATGGGCCACATTGTCCACATGCCTGATACTAGACTCCCGAAACAAGCACTCTACTCCGAGCTCCATCATGGCAAGCGAGTCCCAGGAGGGCAGTGAAAATGCTTCAAGAGCGCCCTCAAAGCCTCCTTGAAGAAATGTAATATCCCCACCAGCTCTTGGGTATCCCTGGCCCTGGAATTTATAATGGGGAACAAAGAAATTCCAGAACAATTGAACAAATACTTTGGTTCTGTCTTCACTAAGGAAGACACAAATAACCTTCCGGAAATACTAGGGGACCGAGGGTCTAGTGAGAAGGAGGAATTGAAGGAAATCCTTATTAGTCAGGAAATTGTGTTAGGGAAATTGATGGGATTGAAGGCAAATAAATCCCCAGGGCCTGATAGTCTGCATCCCAGAGTACTTAAGGATGTGGTCCTAGAAATAGTGGATACATTGGTGATCATTTTCCAACAGTCTATCGACTTGGGATCAGTTCCCATGGACTGGAGGGTAGCTAATGTAACACCACTTTTTAAAAAAGGAGGGAGAGAGAAAACAGGGAATTATAGGCCGGTTAGCCTGACATCGGTAGTGGGGAAAATGTTGAAATCAATTATTAAAGACGTAATAGCAGCGCATTTGGAAAGCAGTGACAGGATCGGTCCAAGTCAGCATGGATTTATGAAAGGGAAATCATGTTTGACAAATCTTTTAGAATTTTTTGAGGATGTAACTAGTACAGTGGACAAGGGAGAACCAGCGGATGTGGTGTATTTGGACTTTCAAAAGGCTTTTGACAAGATCCCACACAAGAAATTAGTGTGCAAAATTAAAGCACATGGTATTGGGGGTAACATACTGACGTGGATAGAGAACTGGTTGGCAGACAGGAAGCAAAGAGTAGGAATAAACGGGTCTTTTTCAGAATGGCAGGCAGTGACTAGTGGGGTACCACAAGGTTCAGTGCTGGGACTTCAGCTATTTACAATATACATTAATGATTTGGACGAAGGAATTGAATGTAATATCTCCAAGTTTGCAGATGACACTAAGCTGGGTAGCATTGTGAGCTGTGAGGAGGATGCTAAGAGGCTGCAGGGTGACTTAGACAGATTAGGTGAGTGGGCAAATGCATAGCAAATGCAGTATAATATCGATAAATGTGAGGTTATCCACTTTGGTGGAAAAAACAGGGAGGCAGAATATTATCTGAATGGTGACAGATTAGGAAAAGTGGAGGTGCAACGTGACCTGGGTGTCATGGTACATCAGTCATTGAATGTTTGCATGTAGGTACAGCAGGCGGTGAAGAAGGCAAATGGCATGTTGGCCTTCATAGCGAGAGGATTTGAGTATAGGAGCAGGGAGGTCTTACTGCAGTTGTACGGGGCCTTGGTGAGGCCACACCTTGTATATTGTGTACAGTTTTGGTCTCCTAATCTGAGGAGGGACATTCTTGCTATTGAGGGAGTGCAGCGATGGTTCACCAGACTGATTTCCGGGATGGCAGGGCTGACATATGAAGAAAGACTGGATCGGCTAGGCTTATATTCACTGGAATTTAGAAGAATGAGAGGGGATCTCATAGAAGCACATAAAATTCTGATGGGATTGGACAGGTTAGATGCAGGAAGAATATTCCTGATGTTGGGGAAGTCCAGAACCAGGGGTCACAGTCTAAGGATAAGGGGTAAGCCATTTAGGACCGAGATGAGGGGCGACTTCTTCACTCAGAGAATTGTGAACCTGTGGAATTCTCTACCACAGAAAGTTGTTGAGGCCAATTCGTTAAATATATTCAAAAGGGAGTTAAATGTGGCTCTTACAGCTAAAGGGATCAAAGGGTATGGAGAAAAAGCAGAAATAGGGTACTGAAGTTATATGATCAGCCATGATCTTATTGAATGGTGGTGCAGGCCCGAAGGGCCGATTGGCCGACTCCTGCACCTATCTTCTATGTTTCTATGATTTTATGTTTAAGACCGCTCAAAGTGAAGGAGAATCATGGGAGAAGGTGTCGAAAAGTTCAAGTCTCTTCGTCGGGAGCACGCGGAAGCCAAGTACAAACAGCAGAAGGAGCGTACAGCAAACCAAGCACCCCACCCACCCTCCCTACAACCACCATCTGCCCCACCAGTGACAGAGTCTGTAGATCCTGCATTGGTTTCTTCAGTCACCTTAGAACTCATATTAGTGTGGAAGCAAGTCATCCTTGACTCCGGGGACTTCCTAAGAGAAGAGAAGAAGATCATGATTGTAGCACACAGTCAAATGCTGAACATATTGCTGACAGGCTGTGTGCTCAGCAGGGGGTCCAGGTTCGAGTCGCTGGATCAAGGCTGGCTTTCCTTAAAGCAAATCTGTTCCTTTACAAGGCAGTCTCTAGCTCTGAAAGCTGAACTGCCTTCTGCAAAAAAATATATATCCTTCAGAACTAGGCAATCTACAGCTCTTAAAGCTGAACTGCCTTCTGCATACAAAAAATGCTAAAACTGCTTCAGCACTAACACAAATGGCTCAATAAGTCAAGGAAAGGGCACCCAGGGTCTCGGACGCAGCACTCCCGCTTTCTGCAGGCGGTCAACGCTGGAAGAGAGTTCCTCTACCACAGGGAGCCAAGAGGTCTACGAGAAAGAAGGAAGTGATACCAGTTCGCTGAAGCCGTGACTGCCAGCAGTGTTGCCCCAGGACCTGGCTCTGGTGCCCAAAGAAGTTTCATGCCCTCAGACCAGTGGTCAAGGTCATCTCCTAGCTGTCTCCTACCAACTACACCACCAGCCTCACACACTGATCAAGGCATGACCACACCCCCCTTCACTCTCCAATAAACAATCTCTAACAAACACGAGGCAAACCTCACATTCCTAGCTTCACCTCACTCCCTTGGAGGAGACGGTGCTAGTCATTCTTGGAAGGGACATGGCTGAGCCCTTGGCCAGCGGCAGGACTGAAAGAATACAAGCTTCCAGTATCCTCATACGTTAGCCCCCTTCTCACATCCCACTTCCCCCTCATCCCACAATATCTTCTGGTTTACAAGCTGCACATGGTGTGTATCTCTTGCTTTACCCCCTACCCCTGCTATAAACCCTATCCTGGTGCCTTCCTCATTTCAGATACCCAGCCTGACCAGCCAGTGGTTGAACAAGAAGAGGGAGAGAAGATGAAGAAACACCTTTACTTGATTTCATGCTTGCAGCCATTAGTTCAGACACACACTCTCTGGCGCTCTCGCGCAGCAGGCTCACTGGCTTTTAAATAGCAAAAAACGCGTATGTGCGGTATTTTGAATGGACCTCGTGGGCCCTTAAAGGGTCCGTGCACCCAAAATAAGAATTAAAGGGAACAATGGTCAGGGATATCGTTTTGAGGTCAGCCAACGTGGCTTCGGAAGACCGTTTCCATTTTGCTTCCTTTGTCACCACTCTTCGGTCTTCAGGTTTGGCCTGGGTGTCTATTGCTGTTCCTGGCTCGGCCTTCATACTGGGTATATTGGCATTCCCCAGTTCCCAGCTTAGTCCCCTTCCTGAAAAGGCAGCCAAATGCCAAGATTGAAATCCCAGTCGGCCAAACTCAGTCCCCCCCCAACTGATCAGAAGTTCACTTGGGATCAAACAGTCTGGGTCAGGCTGAGGTGAGGAGGTGGAAGGAATCAGTGGCAAGTTTATAGAGTTTGTGGTGGGGGTCGAAGATGATGGCCTCTTTATTCCCATTAACTGGAAGACATTGAGGCACATCCAAGACAGGATATGGGACAAGCAGTCTTACACAGGCAGTGAAGGCATCGAGGCAGATGGTGCAGAAGTAGAGCTGAATGTCGTCAATGCGCTGTGGGAAGTGACCCCACATCTGGGGATGATATCACCAAGGGGCAGCATGTGGATGAGGAAGAAGCGGGGACAAAGGTCTGTGATATCTTGAGACATAGCATACCATCATCATCATAGGCAATCCCTCAAAATCGAGGAAGACTTGCTTCCACTTTAAAAGTGAGTTCTCAGGTGACCGTACAGCCCAATGTGGGAATTACAGTCTCTGTCACAGTTGGGACAGACAGTGGTTGAAGAAAAGGGTGAGTAGGGAGCCTGGTTTGCTGCATGCTCCTTCCGCTGTCTGCGCTTGTTTTCTGCATGCTCTCGGCGACGAGACTCGAGATGTTCAACATCCTCCCGAATGCTCTTCCTCCACTTAGGGCTGTCTTGGGCCAGGTATTCCCAGGTGCTGTTGGGAATGATGGACTTTATCAAGGAGGCTTTGAGGGTGTCCTTGAAACGTTTCCTCTGCCTATCTGGGGCTCTCTTCTCATGTAAGAGTTCCAAGTAGAGCGCTTGCTTTGGGAGTCTTGTGTTGGGCATGAACCATAGAACCAATGGGAACCTGTTCAACCTTCGTTGCCTCCAGGCTAGATCCAAGGTCATCCCATCCTCTGTCATCGAACTACAGTACGCGGACGACGCTTGCGTCTGCGCACATTCAGAGGCCGAACTCCAAGCCATCATCAATGTCATGTATCCTACATGGCTACTGTTGGTACTATCACAAGGTGTACCACCAGAGGGCACAGCAGTGGGAGACTTGTAGGTTACCTGTATAGGTGTGCCTGGCCTAGTATAAAAGGCAGGCCACCAGGTGTGATCCTCACTCTGGAGTTAACAAATAAAGGACTAAGGGCACTACAGTTCAGCTACAACACATTGCCTTGTGGAGTTATTAATACAGCATCTAAGGACACAACAGCCAACATCTTCACCGAGGCGTACAGCATGGCTTCCGGTAAGTACTGCCCATGTGCTTTATTATTATATAAATCAGTAGTCACCAGATGGCGCTATTACAAGGACAAATCCTTGAAGGACTCCAGAGGTAACAGTACAGGGGTGGGAAGATGCTTTGGCTATGATTCATCATAGGCGGTCTCTCGTATCGAGGATGACTTGCTTCCATGCCAAAAAGGGAAGAGTTCAGAGTTGTTTCAATGAAGGACCTAATATTCCAGGTCCTGAACTACATGTTGAAGGGTGGAAGATGCCTGTGCGTGGATTTTTTTAACGTGTGATGGCAGTTGCACACCAGCCACCACACGGGCTCGACAGAGCTAGGTCTGGGCCCAGTGGCAAGGGTTAACCAAGACGACTGGAGACCAGCTCTGCTGGACAGAATACAAGAAAATGCTTACCTTTAAATAGATGATCTTTTTCTAATTTTAAGCATCTTAATCTTTCTATATTGTATCTGTACAACTATAGTCAATGATGCTCTGAATTTTCCTCTCATTCCAAATTTGCCAAATCACCTTCCTATATCCTTTGTGTTGCAATAAAGACGGGTCCCCTATTCAATCACATTCTTCCCCAGGGTCTTATAACTGTGCAACTCCTTAACTCCTCATTCATTCCTTCCTTTTATAATCTTCAGACTTTAAAACCTAAGACTGGAATCAATGAAACACTACTTCCAGATTTATCTCTTCCATTTTAATATTTTCAGCCTTGGTGCTATCATTTACTATGATTAGATAGGTAAGAGTGGAATCAAGAACTTTTAGTTAGGTTTTGTGATGAAAATCCGAATTTGTTTGAAGACGTTGGCCTATCCCAGAGTTAATGACGTTGCTTTCTTACTGTGTGAGTGACTGTTAGTCGATGAGGTAAATTGATAGTTGACTATTTCCATGACAGTGATATAGAATTTGTGACGTGTATGATAAGATTCCAAAACTGCTCATTTTGCTTTTTAACAAGTCCTAAAGTCAACAGGAGCAAAAAAGAAAATCTGTCGGCAGTTTAACTTCTCTGAAATACACTTCACATCAAAAAAAGGAAACTCGTGTTATGCTCTTGCTGACTCCTTTTAGTCACTGATGAATATTCAATGGTGAAATGGTGTCAACTGGAAGTGTATGCAGTGAGAGTGAATTCTTTTACATATTCATCATGATACAAATACTGTCCATTGTATTTTGTGGCACAAATGGATTTTTGTGTCAGGCAAATCTCTTAAGTAACTTAAGTACTTACTCAAGGAAAGATATTCATTGCCAGGGACTTTTTCAAAATTTCAAAATTTCAAAAATGGCACTTTTGAAATTTTTACCTCCAGTGTCACTCGCAGGTCAAGAACAACACAGCTTAAACGCAGAGTAAATTCCGATCAATGCACCTTAATTCTACACTCAGAAGAGCAGTCAGAGTAGATTTTCCATTTATATTGTACATACTGGCATAGGAGTAAATTCACCGAACCTGTTCCCAGCACGAAACACTGCTCTAAGGGAAAAGAAAGAAAGACTTGCATTTCTATGGCACCTTTCACGACCTAAGGACGTCACAAAGCATTTTACAGCCAATGAAGTACTTTGAAGTGCAGTCACTATTGTAATGTAACAAACACGGCAGCCAATTTGCGCACAGCAAGTTCCCACAGACAGCAATGTGATAATGACCAAATATTCTGTTTTAAAGACTTTGGTTGAGGGATAGATATTGGCCACGATAACGGGAGAACTCTTCTGCTTTTTTTTACATTCAGGCAGGCAGAAACCTGGCAGCCCTACGATATTTTACCTGGTTGTACCATTGCATGGGAAGAGGTTGCCTCCTGATCGATATTCAGGTCTTTGGCGTTTTTTTTTCAACCAGCCCGGAAGTCAGTCATAATGGAGGTGGAAGTGTGGCAGTAAGTCCTGGTGAGTGGCAGAAGATGAGGCTGAATCGTGGTGACGTCACTGCGCGTCTGCATCACCACGTCTATCCCCTCATTTAAAGGAGAGAATTGGCGATTCTGTAGGTTCGGCCACTGGGCCACCAGAGAGGGTTTCAGCTGGGCCAGCGGCCTGGCACCCAAGAGGGGGTACCAGGCTGATTGTTGGTGGCCCGGCCGAACCCGGGGTCATAATTGGCTGGCCGATCGGGAAGTCGGTTGGCAAAAATTAAAACATGGCGGCCGCAGCAGTGCGCCCTCTCCTTGAAGGGCTGCCGCGCTGCCGTGCCGCACACAGTCAGGACAAGCTGCACCGACAGAAAAAGCTGTTTGGGGGCACCGCACGACAGAGCAAAGATTTTTGCAGATAAATTTGGGGCGGAGTGTGCTGGAGGTGCGGGAGACCGGCGGTGCGCGCTTTGATGACGCGCTTGCGGTGGTCGGCAGCAGTGGGGCGGAAATGGGTACAGGCCAAAAAAAATCCCCGAGCTGAATTTGGGTCGTGGCGGCCAATGAACTGCAACGCGGGCGGCCACTCGATTCCGCCGTATGGCCGATGCGAAACGGCGGTCACGGGCCTTATCCGGACCCGGAAGTTCGACCCCGATATCTTTTACGTCCACCTGCAAAGGCAGAATTGAGCCTTGGTTTAACAACTCATCTGAAAGACAGCACTCTGACAGAGCAACTGGGAGTATCAGACAAGATTATTTGCTCAGGTTTCTGGAGTGGGACTTGATCGCACAATCTTCTGTGTCAGAGGTGTAAAAGGAGAGAGGAGGGAGTGCAGGTCAGAGATAGAGCTACATCAATTCCCCTATCCAAGATCTCTTCCTGCTGGGAGTGCAGTTTTGGTGAATTTGTCCTATAATCTGATTTTTTAGTTCATATTTCATTAGCGAGATGCCATTATGGAGGACATTGGAGTTATGGAAAAAAATAGTTTTGCGGTGACATTATCAAAGCCATTCTATAATTTTTGAATCAGTAGTGTTTATAATTCAAATTCAATTCAAATGTTATGATTATACAGAATATAGGGCCCGAATTGGATGAAGGCCTTCGCCTGCCCAAGTGCCGCCCAAAGGACCGCCGATGGGCGCCGAGGTCCCTGGCGGTACTTTGGGCGGGATTTTCATTACCCAGCTAACTCGACAGTCAGCGGGTGGCAAATCTGTGATGTACACCGCCAATCTGGGCGGCAGCCGGCAGGAGCACTCTTTCTTGGCGGCAGAGGCACTCACCGCCCAAGTGGCACTGAGGATGGAGTTGGGCCCACGGAGGGTCGAAGAACTAAAACTAAAAAGCATCAAAAACAAGAAAAAAAACATCTGACGACCTTCAGGGAACCTCATCCAGGTAAGTAAGTACCTGTAAAGAAATATTTTAAATAAACTTCACTCACCTTTTTTACAGCATCTTCACACTTACCGTTGAGGACGGAGCTGCCTGCACTCAGCGTTCCACCACCGTCCTGCCGCCGACTCCAACTCGCGTGAATATGGCATCTCGGCGGGCAGGAGTGTACTTACGCGTATCTGCAGTCCGCTGACGTCGGTGGGCGCTTCCCGGCAGCTCTCCCCTCCCGACCGCTCCACGACAAAAGTGGCATTAGGCGGTTCGACCATAGGAATGTCGGCGGCAGTCGCCGACAGTGGGCGGTAAGGCCTTCAATTTCAGCCCCATAGACTCTATCCCACTTATGGCACGCTCTATAGCCTACTTCTTCAATGATTGTGACGAATCAGGTCAACCTCTGCTGTTGTGTCCCATCACTCATCCTCTCTGGTATTTTTCATTTCTCACATCAAATATTCTTCAAGGAATGAAACCTAGCATCCTCTGGCCTATATGTGACTCCAGTCCCACACTAACGTGGTTGAATGTTAACTGCCTTTGAAGTGGTCTAGCAAGGCTCCACAGAGTACCGTCACTGCATGGACTGCAGTGGTTCAAGAGGAACACCCACCACCATCAGCTTCTCAGGGCAACGAGGAATGGACAGTAAATAACAGCCTTAGCTGCAATGCCCACATCACAAGAAAGAATAATAATTTAAAAATTTGAAAAACAACATTGTTGTGTACTCTTTAACTTTGACTTACTCTTTAGGGTTAATTGGCCAATGAACATTGGTAGCAACTATTAAAGATCTTTTACAAAAGTACCCCAAACATCTTCACTCAGATGAGTCAGATGTTGAAAGGGTTTTCTAATAGCAAAGCATATCTTCACTTCTTCTGCTGAGGAGAAACCAGCTCCATCATTCCTTCCAGATGCTATCACTGATCCTCTCCTGATTTGAGGACGTAACCAAACTGATTATAAGAATGATGTGCATTTTTGGAAAGCGAGCCAGAAGTAGGTCATCTATAAGTCATCGACTCCTGCGTTGCACTCCAGGGTTAGAACTTGCACTTTTGAGATCTGGAGTTAAAGGCAACCCTGACTGATGGAGCAAAAGTCTTTTCTCTCCTTTACTTATTAATGATACTGCCTGACCTGAGTTTGCCCAGGTCTCAACCTAGTTTCCAGTGAATGTGAGCCTGCGATAAAAGCTGCTTGTAGATTGTACTGCATTGGCAATCCCACTGGCATCGCAATCTAATTTTCCGACATTACAACAGTGACTACACTTCATTGGCTGTAAAGTTCTCGGGAAAGACGCTGTATAAATGAAAATCTTTCGTTCATTTTCATTGTCAATATTTGTCTGATTGTGCTCGTTGGGAGATTTTACTGTTAAAGGCGCTATATAAATGCCGGTTGTTGTTGTTGAATGCTTAGCAGGAATGGTACTGATGTGGCAGGGTGTGTTTTTCAGCTGGATCCTGAGGGTATGTGTGGTAACCGAGGGAAATGTTGCTGTCTCCACCTCCGTGATCTAATTAGAATGACTGATGCTCTCATTCAGAGCAAAGTGAGGAGGCATTCTCCTTCCCTCTGCTCTGCTATCTCTTACCTCAATGATTAGAAGCATAGAACTAACCAAGTTAAAGTAAGATTATTTCAAATTGAGGAAGATCATTTCTAAGAGAAAGACTAATTAGGTTAGTAAAGAGATTTAGAGAATCTGTGAGAGAGGACGAGGGGGAAGTGAAAACCTTTATGTAAGATTATGGCCTTGTCTTGGGAGTTCTGTTATGAAAACTGCCTCCTGTGGTGTATCTAGGAAGAAAAGCTGATTCGGAGATATTTATCCTGAAAGCCATTATACTCAGTAAACCATTCTCCTGTTCCTCACGCACACAGCAACGCTGCTTGGGGTAGATTTAGATTTTGTGCAATAGTGTAAAACAGGTGACAGCGAATCGGCAGTCTGTTTTACATTTCTCCCCATTTTTATTTCCGTTGAAGTCAATGGGGAGAGTTATAAAACAGGCTGCCAGCTCACTATCACCTGTTCTTCAATATCACCCAGAGTCAAGATCTGTCCCCATGTGATATCCTTTCTCAAATGTCACACTCACTTGAACAGCAAACTGAGAAAGCTATTACCAACATAATCAGTTCTTAATCAGGGGTATTAACTTGTCTATGATTTCCAAATTTACATTTTTTCCTTAATGAGACAGACATGTTTTATTTGTAAAAGCTGCAAATTAATTTTTAGTTGACCATTTGACGAGTGATTAGTGACGTATCATCGTCATTTTTAGTTGACCAAATTTATTTCAAATACTTCGACCTTTGGGATAAGTGTGTATTATTTTTGACAGTTTAATATGTAGCCCCTATCTGACCATTCAAAGAGAAACAATCAATGGTTAAGGACATTTTCAAGTTCTTGTGGTGAAATAAAAGCCAGAAGTTTAATGTTCTAAATTTCTCATAGGTGCAATTAATTTCAAACCTACCATTAATCATAACTGTAGGCTAATAGGACCTGCTGAGTGAGATTTAAATAAATACAGCGATTCAATAGAGCTTAGCGCTTAGTCTGTGTGTGGGTCCAAGGAATGCAGGCTTTGTGTTGCAACAATTAATCACGCCAAGTTATGGCAAAAGTTTCTTGAAGGAGATGACCTGCAAGGAACATTTTAGCCACAGAATCACTGAAGTTGTACCTTACACTGGGATATGGGTCATAGGAACATAGGAATTTCTAGATGAAGAAAGTCCAATGTCCATCTCATTCATCTTCTACCATCCTGGTTGTCGCATGATACAACGATAATGAAATTGTTGACTAATAGCGATTAATCTCTATCAATTAGTCTACAACAGACCAGACATAATGCAAGGAAACCCTCCAGTGATAGAGAGCTTTGGGAACTTTTAGCTCCAAACTCACCTGTTTCTCCCAGGCATGCTACACATGTCATATCTCAAATTACTTGTATACTGTACCCAAAAGATTATTTTATGAAACAAATCTATCTAATTGAACTAGAATCAATTAACATTGCATTGGAATGAATTAACATTACCTGCCCCCGTCATCTCACCAGGGAGTATATACACGATCCTTGGATATCAGTGACCCACTGCTGTCCGCCTGAAGTGGCTATCCTTCATTTGTCAGCATAGACACCGAGTGCCAGTATGGCAAAATCGAGCCAACCTTGACTTGTCCAGCACAGTCACACATGATGTGCGGCAGGGACACTGGTTGTTGATCAGGAATGGTACCTGAAATCCAAGGACCGTGACTATATTCCCTGGTGGTCACCTGGGCCGAAAATGCCCCTTCCCTTAAGGGCATACTTCTAATCATTCGTCTACCAATTGCCAGATATTTCTGTGAACCAGAGAAAATACAAGGCCGTTAATACATGCCACGGGACACCTGTGCATGAATGCTTAATGCATTTATCTGAAATGTAGTTGTTCCCTACTTCAAAAGAGGGGTTAATCTGTTTAAAATAAATGGATTCATGCTTTCAATAAAATAAGAGAGGTGAATTTCTGACCAATGCTGGTATTCTAAGGTGCAATTTCAGGACTGAAGGTTTTAAGTAGCGGTGGACAGAAAGGACATAACATTTCATCATGTAATCAGTGGATCCGGAGGTAAAATAAATAAAATAATAAATAAAAACTGCAGTCTTTTTGGAATATTTTCCCCTCTTTCCTTGCCAATACCCCCTTGATTCCTTGCTGGAATACAGTTTAAAGGGCACCAGCTACCTCTTGCTGTATTGACTACAACAACTTGCATTTATATAGAGCCTTTAGCATCGTAAAACTTCCCAAGGCACTTAACAGAAGTGTAATAAGACTAACATTGACACCAAGCCAAAGAAGGAGACATTTGGACAGGTGGCCAAAAGTTTGGTCAAAGAGCTAGGTTTTAAGGAGCAACTTAAAGAAGGAGAGAGAGGTAAAGAGGCGGAGAGGTTGAGGGAGGGAATTCAAGAGCTTTGGGTCTAGGCGGCTGAAGGCATAGCCACCAATGGTGGGATTGAAGGGCTGGGGATTCTCAAGAGGCCAGCGTGTAGCTATTGTTCACATCTGAGCCTTGATAATTGGCAGTCGATTTGAAAAGAAGGCTTATTTCAGCTCCGCTTCATTCTGTCCTCACCTGATGCCCAAGTGTTGCTAGACGATGACTGGGAGCGTGTACTTTGGCTGATTTCCTTCTCTCTTGGTCAGGGGCACTGAGGCTACTTGCAGTGTCCCTACTGCTCTGGTTAAGATCTGTGAAATGAGCAGAACTTCCTGATCTGTATAATTCAGTTACTCATGAACCATCAAGAGAGTTGACTTTCGGAATATTTTACAAAACACAATAATATTTTTCCGCACATGCCTATCTTTAATGAAAAGAATCTGAAGTTTCCTATTCTTCCTTTCCTCTGTGTAATTATTAAAAGATGTATATCTTTTGTGCTTTTTAATCTCCTGTAATTAATGTTTTAAATCTCTTAATGAACTGGAATGTGTCTTGTGTGCAAGTCTTTAATATTTGATGTATTGTAGTTATACTGCATGTAATTATGGATTATGCCATTTGTTAAATACATTATGCATGTGCTTCTTAGGAAAAGAAATGCTTGAATAATAAAAAAGGAAATATAAATTATATTCTTGTCTTTAATAATGGGGGCTACACACTGGGATCCCACTGAATAGAATATTAATCAAATATATAACTGAAGCTGAATATAATATGGATTTTAACCACTGGGCAAATAACATATCCAAGGGGACTTGGATCATTTTCTTTTCCCCGTATTATAATGGGTTCATATGCTTAAAAAAATAATAATTGAATGTAACCATTTTGCAAATGTTGTGGGGTTGAGTGTGCAGGAAACTGGAATAACCTATGTCATTAAAGCAGGCGGCATAAGTACCACATGACAGGTGTCAAAATCATTAACGATAATGCTGAAAGACCTTTAGGGGTTTTAAGAGATTTGATGCACAACATGTTCAATCACTGGAGCAAATAGAATGTGGTCAAACCAGTAGAGAACGAGTCAGAGGAAGTCAAACTGTGCAAGGCAGTTGCATTTTGAATACTGAGTCTAGTTCTGGTCACCAAAACACAAGGGAAGCATTCAAGTATGGGGACGGTTCAGAGAACAGCCGCAATGCTGATCTCCCAGCATCAGAAAATTAGGTTGCGGAGAAAGGCTAGAGAAACTTGAGGCAGGAAATTCGGCCACGCTTCTGTTGCGGCGTTAACCCGGGCGGAGCGGTAAACTTTACATCGGTGAATGGTTTTCTTCTGCCGCCACAAAATTCATCAGGCGGAGCGCTAAGGGAGGCGTTGCACACTTCTTTTAGGGCGCTAGCCCGGCTGAGCAAGTGAAAATCCCGAGCTAAACAACTGGCCTCGGAGCAACCTAAGAGAGGCCTCGGGGGGGGGGAAATAAATCTGAAAAAAAACACCAAAAACATTCGCAATAAATAACTCACGCAAATAAAACTTAAAACAATCACACTTACCTCAGGTCGACATTACTTACTTCACTGCAGTCGCTACAGCTCGGACTGCCA
The DNA here is from genome assembly GCF_044704955.1 of Pristiophorus japonicus. Classification (NCBI taxonomy): domain Eukaryota; kingdom Metazoa; phylum Chordata; class Chondrichthyes; family Pristiophoridae; genus Pristiophorus; species Pristiophorus japonicus. The sequence continues at coordinate 32,531,986 of NC_091981.1, read as the reverse complement.
GCTTCCACAGGCAGTCCCACCAGGGCGTTCTACGGGATACTAAGGGTCAGGCGCGATCCAAATAGCGAGCTGGTGTCGCAACCAGGGTCACTGCACACCGGCTCACCACTTCCGTGGCGGTAATGCTCCACGCCCCCTCGAAACCAGCACCGAATGTCCCGGCAGGGTGCTGGAAGCTGGCTGCCCATCTGGAAGTGCTTACCGCCACCACTGCCACCCCTCCAGTGTGCTAGCATTGGTGGCAGAAGACCGAAAAGCCAGCCCTTGGGCTTTTCAATCTTTGACAGAAAGTTTGTGAGTGTTTACCTTGCAGAGATCCATATGACAGGAAACAGCAATACTACAAACTAAACTGGAACAGCAGTCCTATAGGGCTCAGGTTCAATCTAGTAAAAGTCAAATTCAGGACTGATGTCAGGAAGTTGTTCACATAAAGACCAATCAAGCATGTAATGGACTTCTGGACAGGGTATTCCAGGGGATAATCTGGAATCACCTAAGAAGCAGATATTGTGATGTGAGAGCTACGGGGATTTCCTGGATAGGCGGAATTAGCTAGGCTGAAGAGCCTCCCTCATCTGAATCTTGTGAGCGATGCCATAGGAAAAAAGGTTGCAGCAGACTGTTGCTAATCAGTAATAATCACTGCAGTAGTATTATTCAGGCAGCTTAAAATGAGTAAGAGTCTTGGGGCTAGACTTTCCATCACATCGCCCATCTAAGGCCCATCTATCACCCAAAACGGACCTCTATCACCCATTTTCACCAAAAAATGGAAACTAGGCCCAAAACATCGCAGGAAAAATAGACCCCCAAGTTTCAGCTCACTTCGCCGAATTGATCGCCGAACAGATCGCCCACACAAGGCCCATCCCAACTTTCGGCACATCGCCGGCACTTCGCCGAAAACATCGCTGAGAAATAGTTGCTTTTCCCGGGCTTTACAGAAGGAAATGGGCACTACGAATGCCATTTTGAAGATCGGAGGAAGGGTGGAGGCAACTGAAAAAAATGAGCTACACAGTTGTGATTTATTTAGAGAGTTATTTATAGATAGGTCATAGAAACATAGAAACATAGAAAATAGGTGCAGGAGTAGGCCATTCGGCCCTTCGAGCCTGCACCGCCATTCAATGAGTTCATGGCTGAACATACAACTTCAGTACCCCCTTCCTGCTTTCTCGCCATACCCCTTGATCCCCCTAGTAGTAAGGACTTTATCTAACTCCCTTTTGAATATATTTAGTGAATTGGCCTCAACAACTTTCTGTGGTAGAGAATTCCACAGGTTCACCACTCTCGGGGTGAAGAAGTTTCTCCTCATCTCGGTTCTAAATGGCTTACCCCTTATCCTTAGACTGTGACCCCTGGTTCTGGACTTCCCCAACATTGGGAACATTCTTCATGCATCTAACCTGTCTAAACCCGTCAGAATTTTAAACGTTTCTATGAGATCCCCTCTCATTTTTCTGAACTCCAGTGAATACAAGCCCAGTTGATCCAGTCTTTCTTGATATGTCAGTCCCGCCATCCCGGGAATCAGTCTGGTGAACCTTCGCTGCACTCCCTCAATAGCAAGAATGTCCTTCCTCAAGTTAGGAGACCAAAACTGTACACAATACTCCAGGTGTGGCCTCACCAAGGTCCTGTACAACTGTAGCAACACCTCCCTGCCCCTATACTCAAATCCCCTCGCTATGAAGGCCAACATGCCATTTGCTTTCTTAACTGCCTGCTGTACCTGCATGCCAACCTTCAATGACTGATGTACCATGACACCCAGGTCTCGTTGCATCTCCCCTTTTCCTAATCTGTCATCATTCAGATAATAGTCTGTCTCTCTGTTTTTACCACCAAAGTGGATAACCTCACATTTATCCACATTATACTTCATCAGCCATGCATTTGACCACTCACCTAACCTATCCAAGTCACTCTGCAGCCTCATAGCATCCTCCTCGCAGCTCACACTGCCACCCAACTTATTGTCATCCGCAAATTTGGAGATACTACATTTAATCCCCTCGTCTAAATCATTAATGTACAGTGCAAACAGCTGGGGCCCCAGCACAGAACCTTGCGGTACCCCACTAGTCACTGCCTGCCATTCTGAAAAGTACCCATTTACTCCTACTCTTTGCTTCCGGTCTGACAACCAGTTCTCAATCCACGTCAGCACACTACCCCCAATTCCATGTGCTTTAACTTTGCACATTAATCTCTTGTGTGGGACCTTGTCGAAAGCCTTCCGAAAGTCCAAATATACCACATCAACTTGTTCTCCCTTGTCCACTCTACTGGAAACATCCTCAAAAAATTCCAGAAGATTTGTCAAGCATGATTTCCCTTTCACAAATCCATGCTGACTTGGACCTATCATGTCACCTCTTTCCAAATGCGCTGCTATGACATCCTTCATAATTGAATCCATCATTTTACCCACTACTGAGGTCAGGCTGAACTGTCTATAATTCCCTGTTTTCTCTCTCCCTCCTTTTTTAAAAAGTGGGGTTACATTGGCTACCCTCCACTCGATAGGAACTGATCCAGAGTCAATGGAATGTTGGAAAATGACTGTCAATGCATCCGCTATTTCCAAGGCCACCTCCTTAAGTACTCTGGGATGCAGTCCATCAGGCCCTGGGGATTTATCGGCCTTCAATCCCATCAATTTCCCCAACACAATTTCCCGACTAATAAGGATTTCCCTCAGTTCCTCCTCCTTACTAGACCCTCTGACCCCTCAGAATATTATATTATGGTACATATATTGATAGTAACTAGTGTATAGGCATTTTTTTGTGAAAAGTGCTTTTATAGATAGTGAAAACAATTATTGATATTGTTGGAACCTATTAGATTAGAGTGACTGGTATACCGTGTTAGACTGGGGTTGGTGTAGAGAGAGTAGATAGTAGAGAGTAGAGAGATTAGTTTAATTTAGTGAAAGTAATTATTGATAGTGATGGGGCCTATGCTTTCTCTGCCATTACTTGTAACTGCTCACACGCTGGTTTCTGAAAGGATCAATCGAAGAGGTGGCAGAGTAATGCATAGGCAGAGACAGAGGAGACAGAGGATGCGAGCGTGCAGCCAACGAAGGTATTTGGAAAAGTAATCTTACCTCAATTTGTGTGAAAACGTGTGTCTTAGGAGGCTGTGCTTCCGGAAGAAGATCATCGATGAGATTTGACAGTTCATCAAGGGTGATCTTCAGCCTTCCAGCAGCATCAGAATCACACTGTCCGTTGAGGTGAAGGTTACTGCAGCCCTAGCCTTCTACGCATCGGGATCTTTTCAGGCTTCAGCTGGCGACATCTGTCATATCTTTTAGCACACCACACACTGCTGCATTCGGCAGGTCACTGAAGCCCTTTACACTCGCAGGATGGACTTTATAAGCTTCCCTATGACCAGGGAGGCATAGACCATGAGGGCTTTGGGTTTCTCCAGAATAGCAGACTTCCCCAAGGTGCAGGGAGCAACAGACTGCACACACATCACCCTGAATGTCCCCTTAAAAGAACACAGAGATGTTTCGTAACAGAAAGGGTTCCACTCCCTGAATATGCAGCTTGTTGTCGACCACAACCAAATAATCATGACAGTAAATGCTATATTTCCTGGCAGCATTCATGATGTGCACACCCTATGTGAGAGTGCTATCCCTGGCCTGTTTGTCAATCAGCCAGAAGGTCATGGTTGGATGCTGGGGGATAAGGGATATGGCCTTGCCAGTTGGCTAATGACCCTTCTGCGTAATCCTGTCACCGAAGCAGAGAAGCGTTACAATGAAAGTCACATAGCGACACGCAACATCATTGAAAAGACAATTGAAGTCCTAAAGCAGCGCTTCAGATGCCTGGATCATTCTGGTGGCAGCCTACAGTACCACCCTGACCAGGTCGCTGAGTTTATTGTGTTGTGTTGCATGCTACATAACCCAGCTGTAAGGAGAGGACAAGTAATGCCAGATGGGGCTGCAGGTCCACCTCCAGAAGGAAGGGAGATGGAAAAGCTAGCTGGCGAGGATCAAGAGGAGGAAGAGGCAGAAGAAGAGGCTGGTGAGGACCTCAGGGAGGGCAATCAGCCTGGCGATCTAGCCATGGTCCCACCCCCAAAGACCAGTACCCAGTGGCAGTTACGTGGCTTCTAAGCTGTTGCGTCAGCAGCTCATTTATGAACGCTTTGCATGAACTTACATCATGGATATTCACATTTGCATTTACAGTTACGGTTAAGCAAAAGTTGCATTTGCGTGGAGTTTCATTTTTGCCTTTCCTGCACTGGCCTGGCATTTGCATTAATGCTTAGCTTAAGTAAAGTGAGGCTATAGTAAAAGACTGAACAAATAATGATGAACAACTATAAATATGTTATGCTTAATGTAACTAAGAGAGAAGGCACAACAATTGTTAAACTCAATAAAATGTTTTAATTAACACAACGAATTATTGAATTTTTTTTATGAACATCCTCTCCACCCCCTCCCCAAACCACCCTTCCCCCCCACCCCAAACAACCATGAACAAAATAACAAACTTGTAAAAATAGTAACAATTTAACAATTTAATTGAAAAACAAACCCCCCTCCCTACCTGTGGCTACGTTTCCCTCCAGATCCTTTCTCACCCCGTGTTTTTACTGCACCCACCTGTTTTTTTCTACGCAGACCGACACGAACGCGGTGTGCAGCATGGGACGGCAAGACTTCCTGCCATGGTGGAGGTGACGGAGTGGAAGCAGAAGCCTGAGGCTGCACTTCCGAGTCAGGAGGAACAGTGTCCTCCGTACTCGCTTGAGCGCTAAGGGTCTCACTCCGAGCCGACACGACACCTTGGGGTGCAGCGTGCCGAAGGGCATTGGTTGCTGCGGTCTGTTCTCGGACCACCTCCAAGGTCTCCCGTACTATCTCCGTTTGCACGGAAGACCAGTTGGAGAAGTTCGTGTTGAACTGGCTCCAGTTCGTGGAGAACTGGCTCCAGTTCGCGGAGAACCCATCGAACCCCTGGATAAGGTCGCGACCGTCTCCCTGCACAGGGGGATCAAGCACTCCGTTTGCCCGTCCGAGGTAGGCGATTGCTCACCTCGCTGACCTGACCTCCGTGGGGTCGGCGTGTGCAAAATGTTGCACCTTGGCGTTACCAGCTGCACACCGCTTGGTCCCGGTGCCTCATCGCTCTCAATAGAGATGACCGCAGGTTCTTCGCCCCCCACAACAATGGTCGATTCCTCTTCAACTTCCTCCTGCTCTTCGTCCTCCTCCTGGAGGTGAGGAAAATTTTCTTCCTCTTCACTTAAATGTTCCTCCTCTTCCTCCTCCGAGGTGGTTGTTGAAGGTGCAGGTGCAGTGGACGGCTGCAGTACCACAACCTTCTCAGGTTGACCTTAAAAGCAGGAATGACATTTTTAAAGAACTTATTAGAACATAACGGTGATCATTACTAGGAGACGTTACATACCAATACTTTTCACTATCCCATATACACAAGGGCTGCACCAGGGCTGCCAAGACATCATTAGTATATCAAGAGTACATCGCAAGTATATCGCATATTGCTTTATAATTACTCCTCCGTTTCGGATGCCCCCAAAAGTACGTCACCATACGCTGCCTGCTCCAAGACGACATGCAAGCCGTGATCCTTACCAACGGATCCATCACAGACCCAATTCATGTCCGGACCGGGGTCAAGCAGGGCTGCGTCATCGCCCCAACCCTCTTCACAATCTTCCTCGCTGCCATGCTCCACCTCACAGTTGATAAGCTCCCCACTGGAGTGGAGCTAAACTACAGAACCAGTGGGAAGCTGTTCAACCTGTGCCATCACCAGGCCAGGTCCAAGACCACTCCAACCTCTGTCGTCGAGCTACAGTACGCGGACGACGCCTGCGCCTGTGCACACACAGAGGCTGAACTCCAGGACATAGTCGACGTATTTACCGAGGCGTATGAAAGCATGGGCCTTACACTAAACATTAGTTAGACAAAGGTCCTCCACCAGCCTGTCCTCGCTGCACAGCACTGCCCCCCAAATATCAAAATCCACGGTGTGGCCCTGGACAACGTGGACCACTTCCCCTATCTCGGGAGGCGGCATTGATGATGAGATCCAACACCGCCTCCAGCGCGCCAGTGCAGCCTTCGGCCACCTGAGGATCAGTCCCTCAAAACTGTTACCAAGCTCATAGTCTACAAGGCCGTTGTAATACCCGCCCTCCTGTATGGCTCACAGACGTGGACAATGTACAGTAGACACCTCAAGTCGCTGGAGAAATACCATCAGCGACGGCTCCACAAGACCCTGCAAATCCCCTGGGAGGACAGACGCACAAACATTCGCGTCTTCGTCCAGGCCAACATCCCCAGCATTGAAGCACTGACCACACTTGATCAGCTCCGCTGGGCAGGCCACATAGTTCACATGCCAGACACGAAACTCCTAAAGCAAGCGCTCTACTCGGAACTCGTCTATGGCAAACGTGCCAAAGGCAGGCAGAGGAAACGGTACAAGGACACCCTCAAAGCCTCCCTGATGAAGTGCGACATCCTCACTAACACCTGGGAGTCCTTGGCCATAGACCGCCCTAAGTGGAGGAAGTGCATTCGGGAGGGAGCTGAACTCCTCGAGTATCGTCGCCGAGAGCATGCAGAAATCAAGCGTAGGCAGCGGAAGGAGCGTGCGGCAAACCAGGCTCCCTGCTCACCCTTTCTCTCAACGACTATCTGTCCCACCTGTGACAGAAACTGTGGTTCTCATATTAGACTGTACCTAAGAACTCATGCTAAGAGTGGAAGCAAGTCTTCCTAAATCCTGAGGGACTGCCTATGATGATGATGATAATTACAGGACATTACATGCGTAACTAATTTGAGATTTTAAGATTTAAAAAATGTTTTTAATACTGTTTGACATATTACACAGTTCCCATTACTCACGAGATCAAGGCTGGGTTCGGCCAGACCATGGGTGGTGACCGAACGGCTGTCATGTCCCACCAGCGCGACCACAAGCTCCTCAATTTCTGTTAATGGTTGCAGCTGAGCCGTCCCCCAATCCTCCTCTGCTCCGCATGGTTGATAGATATCTTCTTCTGCAAATGAGATAAGAGCATGGCATGGCATAAGCTAATGGACTTGGTAATTAACATTTAAGAATGACAGACTTAAAGTCAATGTAGGAGATTCAATGTTCGATTAAAAATTTGCATTGCATCAGTACAATATTTTAGAAATGGAAAATGCAACTTACTGTTAGTATGGCTTAATTAATTAATTAATACAATAAAGAAAGACAAACTAAAATTCAATGCAGGAAATTCAATGTTCGAATCAAAATTTGCATGCATTATTAAAATATTATATATAACATTTGAAATATAACATGCAACTTACTCTTGCTGCTGCCAACAAGTTATTCCATATTTCTGTAGACACAGGGTGGAGGTTTCCCATGCCCACCCCGTGTCAAGTCGTCCCACCTGGCACGCACCACGCTGACCAGGGCCTCGTTTGCCTCATCACTGAAGGGTTTTGCCCTTTTCCTTTCAGAGTCACCCTCCATTTTAATATATTGAAGTTAATATTAAAGTTTACTATAATTGTTTCTATGTCAAGACAATTAGCCTACTAACAATATAAATTTATATAGCTTTTCTAACTCCAAATAACTTTTATAACTCCAAACAACTCCTAAAACAAACTATTCGCTCTCCTCTGCAACTCTGCCTCCCTTCTCTCGCTCTATCTCAACTCTCTCTCTCTCTGACCCTCCCTGTGCATTCTGAGCATGTGTGATGACCCCTGACCTCCCAAAAAGCGTCAAAGACAGTCAGCCAAAAAAAAAATCCCACACTTGCGCAGAATAGCATTGCTAGGAAAGCTTTTTTTTGCTTTGACTTCCGTTTTCGGTGGGCGATTGTGAGATTGCCGAAAAATCATATCACCCATTCGACATCGCCGGGCTAAGGCCGAATGGAAAATCGCCAAAAAAAGGGCCTTGTACCAGCGATCAGCAAGGCTGAGACATCCCACATCACTGGAACAAGACCCATTTTTTGGGGCCTTGGCCACCTAGTGGAAAGTCTAGCCCTTGATATTAAATCTTCCCAGACCTTCGCCTACCTGGACAGGCCTTGAGGGATGGCAGAAGACCGAAACTGAGATCCAGCAGATTAATATTCCAGGTGAAACTCTTCATTGAAGCTGATATCATCAGCAGGAAATTTTAAAAGAGGAAGGAAGACCTAAGTCAGACATGTGAATAGCTTTAGAAAGACTAAAAGTGAACCTGTAATCCAAAACTTACGTGTCTGGGCTACTTCTGGTCGACGATTTATTTCCTGGCAGATCTGGCCTGAGAGGGAAGCCGCCACTATTGGCCCACTCAGGCCTCAGATTTAAATAGCAGATCGTATCCCGATGACATCATCGGTGCCCAATCTGCATATTTAATGAGGGCCCGACAGCTTGGGGTGGGCGTGTCGCTGACCTGTTCAACAAAGCAGGTTAATATTTGGGCCGATCGGGAAGGCAGCAGGTTCCGAGGAGGTACGCTGTCCCCTTTAACCTAACTGTTGCCCCACCCAGTTACTGCCAGGTGAGGAGGGAGTTAAAATTGGTGCCCGTGTTATGTTGAATGGTTACACCCTCTTCCTCTCCCTCTTGCTCTCTCTCGCTCTCTCTCTCTTGCTTGCTCTATCGCTTGCTCTCTCTCTCTCTCATATATATTATGGGGGTGTACATGAAATAGTTATTTTTCTAAGTAGTAGTTTTTAGAATTCAAAATGATGTTGAGGCCTTGGAACAATTCTCGGGAGCTTTGCAAAAACGAGTAAGGAAAGATGACTTCTATCATGACAACACTTAATGAATTCCCTCTGATAAACAAACCCACTTTGTGGCTTTACGGTGATTCACTTGATGCACTTTACTTTATTGACATGATGCCATCAATTTTGTTTATCTCGGCTGAATGGTTAATGCAGTTTGAAGTAGGAATCACTCTCCTGTGCCATCTTAGATTGTTGCAAATTTAGACTGAATGGAACTTGATGGTCGTGTAAGTTTGCACTGAGCAACATTCGGCAGTACTGTACTAAATTGTATTACAGTGCAATATCAACGGAGTATTAAACAGGACAAATACTGTAAATTCCATGATTGCAGTAACAACTACTGAAACCCATTCGCTAACAATGCAAAATGGTATGTAATATGGAACCACTACTCACTCTCATTGTTCTGATTGATGGAATTCCCTCATGGTACAAAGCATTGTGAAGTGGTGTCAGATGTACAAGTTTAACATAAATTAGAACAACATATCAGAATACCTCTAAACTTATTAAATATAGTCTCTGGTCTCTGCACCTATCTGCCACTCAAACCTCCAGACTGAATGGGTGGGTGTGGGGGATGGGGAGAGAAATCTTTGACAATAGATTGAAATGGGCTCATACGAATCAGCAGTCCGTTTTGCACCGCACCCAATTTTCTTTTCCATTTGGCATGGCAACGGGACAGCATTGAAGTCATTGTGGGCGAATTTATTCTCAGCCAATTGCCTAAAATGGGCTCTTAGCAAATCACCCCCAATTACTCCAATGTTGCTATTGCATCTGTCATGTATGTACATTCTGTTTGTAGCCACCAGATGGCATCATTGTTGGAGGCCACTGAGCAGCACGCACATGGTGCTGCTCAGGTATAAATGGCCAGCCATTTTAAGAGACAGGCACTTTGGGCCTAAATAAAGCAGAGCCAAGTTTGTACCTTGCTTAGTTAAGCAGTACTCAGTTTGAACCTTTATTGCATACTTAACATTTGGTGATGAGAATACAAGAACCTTTGTTTGCAAAATGAGGACGATTGGAATTTAAGAGTGATTCGTGGAGGGAGAGGATTGGGCAGACTTTGAGAGCCGTGGCCAACAAAACAAAGGGGGTCATGATGCAGAATGGCGCCGGGCCGTGTTCCTCACTGTGTGCGGTTCAAAGATCTGCGGTCTGATAAAGAATCTATTCATGCCTAGTGATCCAACAGAGAAAACGTCCAAGGAGTTGTGTACATTGGTACGGAAGTACCTCAAGCCAGACGATGGCATCATCATCTTGAGATACAGGTTTTATACACACGTTCGATCGAAGGACCAGAGCGTGGCAGAATTCGTTGCCGACCTGAGACATCTAGCAGCACCGTGTAAGTTCGGGATGGTGTTGGCAGACATGCTGCGGGACATCATTGTTATCGGTATTAACCACAAAGTGATCCTGCGCAGACTTCTGGCGGTGGTGGAGTTGGTTTTAAAAAGGGCCATCCAGATCGCTCAATCATGTATGGCGACGGACAGGAGTCTGAAGCAAATAGTGGTGAAGAACCGAACCTTGGCTAATTCTGTAACTGCGATTGATTCGGCGTTCGGCAGAGCGTCACATGACAGGGCCTATCCAGCTGCGTTCGCAAAGTCCGCCAGCGGGAATGTATCCGACTTCACCGTGTTGGCGTGGTGGGGGAAATCATCGGCACCAGCAGTGCGATTTAAACAATATAGTTGCAAAGGCTGTCTGAGAGTGGGGCATCTCCAGCGCAAGTGTCTGCAGATGAGCAAGCAAGCTGCGACACACCACGTGGAGGATGAGAGTCAGACTAGCGCAGATCCGGATATGCAATCTGAGATGCCAGAGGAGGAAGTGTATGGACTGTACTCCTTCATAACCAAGAGTAAACCAATTTTGATTAATGTGAAGTTTAACGGGATACCGGTATCGATGGAACTGGACACGGGGGCGAGTCAATCGATCATGAACGAGAGGGCATTTTATAAGCTGTGGGATACTAAGACTGTGAGGGCCAGGCTGAGCCCTGTTAACGCCAAGCTGCACACGTACACCAAAGAACTGATAAAGGTGATTGGCAGTGCACAAATTAACGTGTCATATAATGGTGCGGTTCACGAGTTACCACTGTGGATTGTTCCAGGCAATGGCCCAACGCAGCTTGGCAGGAGCTGGTTGGAGAAAATCAGATGCGACTGGAACGACATAAAGGTGTTGTCATCGGAGGAAGATACATGTGCCCAAGTAGTGAGCAAGTTCCCCTCGCTGTTCGAACTGGATATCGACAACTTCACGGGAGCCAAGGTGCAGATCCACGTGGACTCAGATGCAAGACCCGTCCATCATAAAGCTCGGGCAGTGCCATATATGATGAGGGAGAAGGTCGAAATTGAACTGGACAAACTCCAGCGTGAAGGGATCATATCACCAGTCGAATTTAATGAATGGGCCAGCCCCATTGTTCTTGTGCTGAAAAGTGATGGGACAGTCAGAATCTGTGGAGACTACAAGGCTACGATCAACAGGGTTTCGAAACAAGATCAGTACCCATCACCGAAGGCTGATGACTTGTTTGTGACGCTAGCCGGAAGGAAGTTGTTCACAAAACTGGACTTGACGTCAGCCTATATGACACAGGAGTTGGTTGAAATGTCGAAGAGACGTACGTGCATTAACATGCACAAAGGACTGAATATTTACCACAGGTGCCCTTTCGGAATTCGCTCGGCTGCAGCAATATTCCAGAGGAATATGGAAAGTCTACTAAAGTCCGTTCCCAGAACTGTCGTGCTCCAAGATGACACCCTGATCACCGGTCGTGACTCCAAGGAACATCTGAACAACCTGGAAGAGATTCTACAGTGTTTGGATAGAAACATAGAAACATAGAAAATAGGTGCAGGAGTAGGCCATTTGGCCCTTCGAGCCTGCATCGCCATTTAATAAGATCATGGCTGATCATTCCTTCAGTACCACTTTCCTGCTTTCTCGCCATATCCCTTGATCCCCTTAGCCGTAAGGGCCATATCTAACTCCCTCTTGAATATCTCCAATGAACTGACATCAACAACTCTCTGCGGTAGGGAATTCCACAGGTTAACAACTCTCTGAGTGAAGAAGTTTCTGCTCATCTCAGTCCTAAATGGCCTACCCCCTATCCTATTCCCCTGGTTCTGGACTTCCCCAACATCGGGAACATTCTTCCCGCATCTAACCTGTCCAGTCCCATCAGAATCTTATACGTTTCTATGAGATCCCCTCTCATCCTTCTAAACTCCAGTGAATAAAGGCCCAGTTGATCCAATCTCTCCTCATATGACAGTCCAGCCATCCCTGGAATCAGTCTGGTGAACTTCCGCTTCACTCCCTCGATAGCAAGAACGTCCTTTCTCAGATTAGGAGACCAAAACTGAACACAATATGCCAGGTGAGGCCTCACCAAGGCCGTGTACAACTGCAGTAAGACCTCACTCAAATCCCCTAGCTATGAAGGCCAACATACCATTTGCCTTCTTTACTGCCTGCTGTACCTGCATGCCAACTTTCAATGACTGATGAACCATGACACTCAGGTCTCGTTGCACCTCCCCTTTTCCTAATCTGCTGCCATTCAGATAATATTATGCCTTCGTGTTTTTGCCCCCAAAATGGCTAACCTCACATTTATCCACATTATACTGCATTTGCCCACTCACCTAACCTGTCCAATTCACCCTGCAGCCTCTTAGCGTCCTCCTCACAGCTCACACCTCCACCCAGTTTAGTGTCGTCTGCAAACTTGGAGATATTACACTCAATTCCTTCATCTAAATTGTTAATGTATATTGTAAAGAGCGGGGTCCCAGCATTGAGCCCTGTGGCACTCCACTAGTCACTGCCTGCCATTCTGAAAAGGACCAGTTTATCCCGACTCTCTGCTTCCTGTCTGCCAACCAGCTCTCTATCCACGTCAATACATTACCCCCAATACCATGCCCTTTGATTTTGCACACCAATCTCTTGTGCGGGATCTTGTCAAAAGCCTTTTGAAAGTCCAAATACACCACATCCACTGGTTCTCCCTTGTCCACTCTGCTAGTTACATCCTCAAAAAATTCCAGAAGATTCGTCAAGCATGATTTCCCTTTCATAAATCCATGCTGACTTGGAACGATCCTGTCACTGCTTTCCAAATGCACTGCTATTTCATCCTTAATGATTGATTCCGACATTTTCCCCACTACTGATGTCAGGCTAACCGATCTTTAATTACCCATTTTCTCTCTCCCTCCTTTTTTAAAAAGTGGTGTTACATTAGCTACCTTCCAGTCCATAGGAACTGATCCAGAGTTGATAGACTGTTAGAAAATGATCACCAATGCATCTACTATTTCTAGGGCCATTTCCTTAAGTGCTCTGGGATGCAGACTATCAGGCCCCGGAGATTTATCGGCCTTCAATTTCATCAATTTCCCTAACACAATTTCCCGCCTAATAAGGATATCCTTCAGTTCCTCCTTCTCACGAGACCCACTATCCCCTAGTACATTTGGAAGGTTATTTGTGTCTTCCTTTGTGAAGACAGAATCGAAGTATTTGTTCAATTGGTCTGCCATTTCTTTGTTCCCCATTATAAATTCACCTGAATCCGACTGCAAGGGATCTACATTTGTCTTCACTAATCTTTTTCCCTTCACATATTTATAGAAGCTTTTTCAGTCAGTTTTTATGTTCCCTGCAAGCTTCCTCTCGTACTCTATTTTCCCCCTCTTAATTAAACCTTTAGTTCTCCTCTGTTGAATTCTATAATTCTCCCAGTCCTCGGGTTTCTTGCTTTTTCTAGCCAATTTATATACCTCTTCCTTGGTTTTAACACTAACCTTAATTTCCCTTGTTAGCCATGGTTGAGCCACCTTCCCTGTTTTATTTTTACTCCAGACAGGGATGTACAATTGCTGAAGTTCATCCATGTGATCTTTAAATGTTTGCCATTGCTTATCCACCATCAACCCTTTGAGTATCGTTTTACCAGTCTATTCTAGCCAATTCACCCCTCATACCGTCGAAGTTACCTTTCCTTAAGTTCAGGACCCTAGTTTCCGAATTAACTGTGTCACTCTCCACCTTAATAAGGAATTCTACCATATTATGGTCACTCTAGAGTGGGACTGAGACTGAAACGCTCGAAGTGCGTCTTCATAGCAAAGGAGGTCGAATTGCTAGGGAGGAAAATCGCCGGTGATGGCATCAGACTTATAGACGTGAAAACCAAGGCCATCAAGAATGCATCCAAGCTGCAGAATGTGACAGAGCTGCCTTCGTTCCTGGGTCTACTCGATTACTTTGCTAACTTCCTACCTAAATTGAGCACCTTACTAGAACCACTGCACATGCTGTTGAAAAAAGGCGACAACTGGGCGTGGGGCGCATTGCAAGACAGAGCTTTCGAGAAAGTCACCAATCTGCTTTGCTCAAACAAGCTGCTGGTACATTATCACCCATGTAAATGTTTAGTTTTGGCCTGTGACGCATCGTCATATGGAATTGGTTGCGTGTTACAACAAGCCAATGAGCCAGGGAAACTTCAAGCTGTCATGTATGCATCCAAAAGTTTGTCTAAAGCAGAAAGAGCCTACAGCATGGTAAAAAAAAAGAAGTTTAACGTGTGTACAGTGTTAAAAAGCTGCATCGATATCTGTTCAGTCTGATGTTCGAATTAGAGACCGATCACAAGCCGCTCATTTCATTGTTTTCCGAGAGCAAAGGTATCAATACCAAATCTTCATCCTGCATCCAAAGGTGGGGGCTGACATTATCTGTCTTTGATTATGTCATTCGCCACAGACCTGGCATAGAGAATTGTGCCGATGCTTTGAGCCAGTTGCCATTGCCCACATCAGAGATGGAAACGCCACAACCGGCGGATCTAATGTTAATCGTGGATGCTTTTGAGAGTGAAGGAACTTCTATCACGGCTCAACAAGTTAAGACCTGGACCAGCCAGGACCCGATTTTATCAGTAGTAAAGGGTTGCATCCTCAAAGGGGATTGGTCTGCCATACCTAAGCAAATGTGCGAGGAGGCCAAACCACACATTCGTCGCAAGCCGAACTGTCTATTCAAGTAGATTGCATAATTGTGGGGCAATCGCATTGTACTGCCCAAGAAAGGGAGAAATAAGTTTGTGTGTGAATAACACAGCACACATCCTGTCATAGTGATGATGAAGGCCATCGGCAGGTCCCATGTATGGTGGCCAGGAATTGATTCTGAGCTGGAAGCATGCATGCATCAGTGCAACACTTGCATGTAGCTCAGCAAAGCACCAGCGGAATCGCCGCTGAGTCTGTGGTCATGCCCATCCAAACCTTGCTCCAGGATCCATGTAGATTTTGCAGGTCCCTTCCTGGGCAAGATGTTTTTAGTGGTTGTGGATGCTTATTCGAAGTGGATAGAATGCATAATCATGTCATCCTGCACGTCCATGGCAACCATAGAGAATCCCAATGTCATGTTCGCGACCACATGGTCTGCCTGACATAGTGGTGAGTGACAATGGCTCGTGCTTCACCAGTCAGGAGTTTCAGGAGTTTGTGAAACTTAATGGTATAAAACATGTAAGGTCAGCACCATTCAAGCCTGCGTCCAACGGGCAAGCTGAATGTGCAATACAAATTATCAAGCAAAGCATGAGGCAAGTAACCCAAGGGTCACTGCAGACCCGTTTGTCCTGCATACTGCTGAGTTATAGGACAAGACCCCACACACTCACAGGGATCTTGACTGCTGAACTCATGATGAAAAGAGGTCTTAAGACCAAGCTATCTCTGGTACACCTGGATTTAAATAATCATGTTGAATACAGAAGACAAAGTCAACAAGGGTACTACGATCGTGCAACTGTGTCACACGAGATTTCTGTTAATGATCCTGTATATATGTTGAACTATGGTCAGTGTCCCAAATGGATTGCTGGTTTAGTCATGGGCAAGGAGGGCAACAGAGTTTTCGTTATTAAGCTCAAGAATGGGCAAACTTGCAAGAAACACATGGATCAGACAAAGCTGAGACACACAGACGAGCCAGAACAGTCGGATGAAGAAACCATCAATGATCAACCAACCTACCAGCAGACTTCAGAGGACTCAAGGGTCATCAGTGAACCTGGAATTTCCATCACCGACGTGTTCAATAAAAATGGACTTGCAATTCCTGACATGGTCACTGCCACCCCCAATATTTCAGTCATCCAGCCATCAGCCATAACAGACCTCACCAAGGCTGGAATCGAACTGAGATGGTCAATCCGGGAGCGCAAAGCACCAGACTGTCTCCACCTATGAAAGATTGTGATAAGATCTCAGAAGGGGGTATTGTCATGTATGTGCATTCTGTTTGTAGCCACCAGATGGCATCATTGTTGGAGGCCACTGAGCAGCACGCACATGGTGCTGCTCAAGTATAAAAGGCCAGCCATTTTGAGAGTCAGGCACTTTGGGCCTAAATAAAGCAGAGCCAAGGTTGTACCTTGCTTCGTTAAACAGTGCTCAGTTTGAACCTTTATTGCATACTTAACAGCATCCTTCACCCTCTGTAAACCTCCTGCTCTCCCATTACCGCAAAGTTAAAATTCTCACCCTCATGTTTAAATTCCTTCATGACCTTGCCCTTCTCCACCTACATAGCCTCTTCCAGTGCTACAACCTCCTGAACTCTGACTCAAGCCCCTTGTGCATCCTCCTTCCCTGTGGCAGTCATGCCATCAGTCTAGCCCCCATGCTTTGGGAATCCCTCCTTAAACCCCTCCGCCTCTCTCCTACTCTGTTCTTCTTTAAGACATTCATTAAAACCCACCTCTTTGATCAAGCTTTAAGTGATCCCTGATAATATCTCTTCCTTTGACTCACGATCCATTATTTTTCCTTTTGGACTTCTGTGATGCACCTTTGGATATTTTTCCTATGTTAAAGGCTTCATATAACAACAACAACTTATATTTATATAGCATCTTTAAAATAATGAAACATCCCAAGGCGTTTCACAGGAGTATTATGAGATAACAAATTTGACACCGAACTGCATAAGTAGAAATTAGCGCAGGTGACCAAAAGCTTTGTCAAAGAGGTATGTTTTAAGGAGCGTCTTCAAAGAGGAAAGAGAGATAGAGAGTCAGAGAGGTTTAGGCAGAGAGATAGAGAGGAGGAGAGGTTTAGGCAGGGAGTTCCAGAGCTTGTGGCCTAGGCAACCGAAGGCACGGTCACCAATGGTTGAGCGATTATAATCAGGGATGCTCAAGAGGGCAGAATTAGAGGAGCGCAAACGTCTCGAGGGTAGTGAGGCTGGAGGTGATTATAAAGATAGGGAGAGGCTAAGCCATGGAGGTATTTGAAAATAAGGATGAGAATTTTGAAATTGAGGCGTTGTTTAACCGGTAACCAATGTAGGTCAGTGAGCACAGGGGTAATGGGTGAACAGGACATGGTGCGAGTTAGGACACGGGCAGCCAAGTTTTGGATTACATCTAGTTTACATAGGGTAGAATGTGGGAGGCCAGCCAGGAGTGCGTTGGAATAGTTAAGTCTAGAGCTAACAAAGGCACGGATGAGGGTTTTGGCAGTGGATGAGCTGAGGCAAGGATGGAGACGGCGATGTTACGGAGGTGTAAATAGGTGGTCTTAGTTATGTTGTGGATATGCGGTCGAAAGCTCATTTCAGGGTCAAATATGACACCAAGGTTGCGAACAGTCTGGTTCAGCCTCAGACAGAAGTTGGGAAGAGGGATGGTGTCAGTGGCTAGGGAACGGAGTTGGTGGCGAGGACCGAAAACAATGGCTTCTGTCTTCTCGATATTCAATTGGAGAAAATTTCTGCTCATCCAGAACGGGATGTTGGACAAACAGTCTGACAATTTAGAGACCGACACTTGCGTCGACCCGACAATGGCGGCCCTCGCTTTGACCAGGCTACCGTCGTGCAGCCCGGCACTCTGTTTAGCGCTAGATGGAGCATCCGCATCGCACTGTTCTCCTCCGCACGGCGCTGGACCCAGCGCTGCGCTGCTGCCCCGGGAGTACCCCTCAAAGGAGGTGGAGTGCCAGAGACAGCGTGCTGCTTCCTTTGAGGGGCGCATGGCCCAATTCCATGTCGGGGGCACAGGAAGTCCCGGCCCCGGAACGTTACCGCCCCCCAGTCAGAGCGAAACACAATTTCGGAGCCAATGTTTTGCCCAGATGTTTTCATTTTGCATGACTAACTATCGTATCAGTGATTGCAATATCCCTGAAACTTGGGAACCAGTATGCAATGGCACATCTCCAATTATCTTCTCTCATTAAACAGGTGGTTACTTCATATTAAAACGTGCTGTAAGTGTCAGTCTATGTTCAAAAATTCAGTGGTCACCATCTTAATATACATATAACTATTTTAAGATAGGATCATACTTCTTTACCTAACAAACAAAAGCTAAAAGCTAATATTATTACAGTATAAAGACAATATAAAGACAAATCAATCGTCATATTATAGTCATCACACTTCAAGCCAGTCTGATTAACCCTTTCCTTACACAAATATTTCTATTGCATGTTAACAGAGAGACTCAGCATCGTATACTTCCTGTGCTTATTAATTGCTTGGTAAACATCATTTAAAGAGGGATGTGCAAATTTACTCAGAATTTACTTCGTTCCAACATTGTTAATTTCTCTCATTTGCAGCTGCCATTTAAGCCCTGGAATAGAATAGGAGGCATTGCTTTGGTGAAGACCGCCTTAGGGATGTAGCATTAAATCTGTCAATACTGAGTTCTTGAGAGGAGGAAAAGCAACACTGACAGCTGAAGACCATAGCCTAAGAGTTTCAGGGCTATTACAACTGAATCTTAAGGACACAGTTTCAGCTGATGCAACATTAATAAGCATTGACTGAAATATCGAAATACCAACTTTCATTAGTTCATAATCAGTGTACAAAGATTAAATTAACCTCACATTTGTTTCCCTTGAAAGGTCGAATATGTAACATGATCTTAAAAAATCTTAATGGATTTAGTTACAAAAAACTAGAAAAGACACTTTAATGCAATTTTTGCTGGAATCGTATTTAAGTCAATTGGATATAAGCAGATAAAATATGGTGGATTAAGGAATCATATAAAAGTTGAATATATAGTAAAAGAAGGACGATATAAAGTCAGATGAATACTCACACTGAGACAGAGCCAACGATATAGGTTAGTTGTGCTCGAGTTACACAGAGTGTTCAAAAGTCTTTTAAGGGCGAGTTGCGTAGAAATATTTTGGAGCATGTGGAAATGACTGATGTGTTAAATTAATTCTTCAGAACTTGGGGTCAAATCTCAGATCTGGTCAAATAATGTCACAAATATAGCAGCTGTGGAGTGAATCACATGCTATGAGGAAGCTCGAAGGATAACACATCTGTAGGGCATTTGGATCAGATCAAATACATTCTAGCATCATAAAAGAAAGGACTTGAACGAGACTGCATAATAGTTTTAAGAGTGCTATGAATATTTCTCTGTCTGGGGACTGAAGGATAGTTAATGGTGCTGTGAAATTCTACAAAGCGAGGCATGAATTATTGGCTCGCTAACTTAATATAGGCCATGAGGAAAATATTCTGCACCATTTTATCAGAACTGCATCGTTCACATAATAATTGTCGATGTTATGATGAGTCATTTGAGCAATACATCTTGAGCTGACAGGAACCTGCGAAGGGCTCAGTTAAGTTGAAAGGTCAGAGTATCTGGTGGGTGCAATTTACTTGAATTTTCAGAAGATTTGTTTTGGCTGAGGCCTTTATTAAAGAAGGTAAAGGTTCTTGGAAATAGTGGCAAATTAAATAGTTACGTTAAAAATTACATTGAATTTACAGCACAAAAACAGGCCATTCAGCTCAACAGGTCTATGCTGGTACTTATGCACCACCCAAACTTCCTCGCACCCTAATTCAATTACGTCAGCATATCCATCTATTCCTTTTGTAATAGAGCTCCACCTAGTGGACTACTGCTGAACCTAGTGGACTGCGGTGGTTGTTGTGAAGATACTCAACACGGTCTGTTTCGGAGAAAAGCATCGTTTATTATAAAGTACTCGATCAAGGGAGAGACAGCTGCTACACGAGTTCAGTAACTCGGTGACCCAAACCAGCCGTTCTCTCCGAGCAGCTTCGGAGCTGCTATTTTTATACATTCAAAACACATACAAAATTATGAAGCATATGCGCGGAGGTTTTCCATTGGTTGTTTCCCCAACACGTCACAAGTCATCGCCTAGTTACAACAATTTCATTGGTACATACAATTTAATTATGTCACTTCTGTGCACCTCTTGTCTGATTAGTTATGTGCTACTTCATTATTTTTAAAGAATTTGTTCCCAAACCTATGTGTCTTTGATTAATGACAGTGTTTCAATCCTCTTTTATATTATTATCTCGTAGCATGCTATGTGAACCACCCACTCCCACAGCTTGTCTCCCCATGATAAGCCTGCTTTCCCATCACACACTACACTCCTGAGAATTACAAGCTTAGCTACAATACTTTTAGAAATACTAATGATTTTAACCCCTTCAGTGATAATGCAACTACTGATGTAAATACAACAAAGGGTCATGTGACAAGTCACATGATGACAGATTTTCTTGTGAATTCTTGTAATTTTCTATCATGTGTAGTGTGTTCCTTAGTAATATTGTAAGAATATAGCACACCTTTCTCCCTTGTACTGATCTAGCTTCCCTTAAATGCATCTGTGCTACTTGCCTCAACTATTCCATGTGGTAACAAGTTCCACATTCCAACCATGCTCTGGGTAAAGAAGTTTCTTCTAAATTCCCTATTGGATTTATTAGTGACTATATTCCATTTGTGACCCCTAGTTTTGGATTCCCCTACAAGTGGAAACATCTTCTCTACGTCTACCCATTCAAACCTCTTCATAATTTTAAAGACCTCTATAAGGTCACCCCTCAGTCTTCTCTTTTCGAGAGAAAAGTGCTCCAACCTGTCCAGTCTCTCCTGACCTTGGTAATGGAAACCAGAGGGTGTGAGTGAATGGAAAAGCTCCTCAGGGAGAGGGTGGAAGTAGCTAGGTGAATATTTTAAGCCTGTAGAACAAAGTCCCAGACCCATTAGTGCCTCTTGCAAACTCTTTTGTATTTACCATAGCACAGGTGATTTATCAGTAATCCATTAAGCTTAAACTCCACTTCTGTGTCATCATGATTGTCCCTTAAAACTAATGCAGAATATGAGTTGAAACATTTGGATGATAAACATCCCCCATGCTGCACTCCTTTTCTGATTATTGTCCATTTGGCTAACTCCCATTACCAACTCTCCCTGCTGCCTCTTGTTGGCAATAAAGATTCCATATAAGTCTCATGCATTTTCCATCAATTCCAACCCAATGCAAGAGATCTATTCATCTTTTATGTTTCACCCCGTCAAATTGATTCTTATAATCTATGAGGCATAGATTGACTGCTCCTCTCATTTCTATTGCACACGCACAAATCTTTCTCAAAGCAAATAGACTGTGATCACAGAACTGGGAAACAACTGAAAATGAACAAGCCTGTGTAGCAAGATTAAAGATGAGAGGGATTGGTTTTCCCCTCAGAGTGTAGATATGTGGAATAAATTCCCAAGAACATGTTAATTAACTCCTTTACAAATACTGGATAACTCTTTCACTAAGAACAAGACTGAAGTTTATAACTGTAATTACAGATGATCATAAAAAATTGGAAAGCAATTGGGGTAAAATATATCATTTATAAGCATTTACTTGTTGAAAATGAACGGCTGTACCCTTTATTAAAATGGCAGACAGAGGAACTGAACACATGAGCAATTTTATTTGCTGATTTCACACAACACAATTCCACTTCAAGTAGATTTAGGAGTTTTGTAAGATGCCAGGGAGAAAATTCACAGAGCTCTTGTTGAGAGGTTCATCTTTGCTCCATTCATTTTAGTGGGAATTGAAACTTCTCACCAACCCGGTTGGTGTTCCATATTTGCTTGACCCCAAAGAGTTCTGTCCCAGCTAGTAGAGTGTTTCTTTGGGGTCAGTCCACTCTGGACTGTCTCTCCAGCTGGCCCCTACTGAAGTTGGGTGGAACTTTAGACCCACTTTATAGCCACGTTGAGACATAGACAACTCGCCATAACCACAATCGCTGGAGAAACTCAGAAGAGAATGGAAAGAAGATTCAAAAATGATGGGGGTGAAATTAGTCTTCAGTAAAAGTGAATCTGCAGTTTGTTTAACACCGTGCCTGATTTTTGTTTCCATTGGGAGCATGGGGCAGAGTGTAAGATGGGCTGCTGGTTCGCTATTGCCCATTTCATGGTTTCACCAAAGACCAATTTCACCCCTGATGGGTCTCGGTCAGACAGGCAATGCACTGGTGGGATTATCAACCATTGGTGTATCTGCTTCTTGCCTAAAAAATGGGCGACCGACAGAAGACGACCCGGTGATCACCTTGGATTTAATTTTCAGGCAGGCCTTTAAGTGGGTACTCTTGCCCAAAACAGGCAGGAGGATGTTGAGATATGCAAACTGGGGATCTATGACCACTGTAGGACACTCATTTAATGTACAAATGGGAACAGCTGCAAGTTGGAATTTTACTGGCATTGAGTGGACTAACAAGGGGTCCTTAAAGGGGCCGCTGGGGGACGTCCAGACAAAGGTATTTTTATTGAAAGCTTTTACTTTTCACTTGACTAGACCATAGCCATAGGCTGTGTAACATTTTGACAGTGATGACTAAAGTTACATTTGAATCCTGTAAATAAGACCATCTGTCTTCCCATTGGAACAGTGGTGATCTAATGGAGATGGCAGCAAGCACACAAACTATACTCATGGTGTTTGCAAATTTAATGATAGTCGGGGTCAGTGGAAAAAGATGGCAACAATTACGACTCACTGATATCCCCGTTTTATGGATCCACTGAAACTGTTCATGGGGTCGAACTATAGGCTGTAAATTATTATTGCGAGGACTTGTCATATTCCAGCTGTCATAATATTTCCGTTATTTATTACAGCTAGCGGGCTATGCAACCTTGTGCCTAACCGTGCTCTAAGATTTTACAAGATCTGCAGCTTGATGAGAAAAGTCATTATTCATATGACAGGTGCTGATTTGTATTCTTGATGGTGCTACTCCTTCTTCAATCATGGCACAGACTACAAGATACAAAGAAAAAGAAACATATGTGGTTATCTAAGCACTCGACGACACATAACCTAACTGTGACAAATATATCCTTGTTCTCTTTCCATAAGCACAAAATCTGGTATGAATAATGAGGGCTGGGGAAAGAATGGTGCACTAAATACAAAGCAGTTCCACCATTATCTTCCCTCTTGGATTGCCTGTTATTAAGGATGCCTCTTTCTGCTGTGCTCTGCTCTGTCTCTATCTTCTCCAAGCTCTGGCCCACAGGGCCATAGGACATAAGAAATAGGAGCAGGAGTAGGTCATTTGGCCCCTCGAGCCTGCTCCACCATTCAATAAGATCATGGCTGATCTGATCTTGTCCTCAACTCCATTTTCCTGCCCGCTCCCCATAACCCTTGACTCCCTTATCGTTCAAAAATCTGTCTATCTCCACCTTAAATATATTCAATGACCCAGCCTCCACGGCTCTCTGGGGCAGAGAATTCCAAAGATTCACGACCCTCTGAGAGAAGAAATTCCTCCTCGTCTCCGTCTTAAAATGAAACTATGCCCTCTAGTTCTAGATTCCCCCACGAGGGGAAACATCCTCTCTGCAGCTACCCTATCAAGCCCCCTCAGTATCTTATACATTTCAATAAGATCACCTCTCATTCTTCTAAACTCCAATGAGTATAGGCCCAACTGCCTAATGTGGTACAGGTCACCTGATGTTGCCTGGAAGGATCAGATTGGAAAGAGGTTGAAAGCAGTGGAGATATAGACTAGTACAAACAATGCTGCTCTCCTGGTGGAAATGGGCTGCTGGTCTTCAGCCATCAATTGACCTATTTCCCCAATAGCCCTGGTGGGGGAGGGGAAGTGGAAGCTTCTGAGGCACTTATGTTCTTGATCTGTAGTCCTTGGCAACTGAATGTCCATGTGTCAGGTATGTGCCTTCTATGATGTCTGACTTTAAGAGGCTCTAACCTGGCCTTTTGGTGGTCCTCATCCTCCTCCCCTTCATCCATGTCTAGACTGCTAAGCAGTACTTTGAGCTGAGTTAAATAAAAGTGGCAGCGAAAATCCTGATTCAACTCCCGAAATACTTTAAAGAACGTAATGCAGACCTGATAGAGGTCTTTAAGATTGTGAAAGCATTTGCTAGGGTAGACGTAAAAAAGATGATTCCACTCATGTGGGGAGACCAAAACTAGGGACCATAACTGTAAGGTGGTCACTAATAAATTCAATAGGGAATTCAGGAGAAGCTTCTTTACACAGAGCGTGGTTAGAATGTGGAACGCACTACCACAAAGAAAAGTTGATGCAAATAGCGCAGATGCATTTAAGGGGGAAATAGACCAAACATATGAGGGGGAAAGGAATAGAAGGTTATGCTGATATGATTAGATGAAGAGGGGTAACAGGAGACTTATGTAGAGCATAAACACTGGCATGGACTAGTTGGGCCAAATGCCATGTATCTGTGCTGTGCAGTCTATGTAATTCTATGTACAGATAAAACGTCCCGAATCCGGCTGTCAGAAAACTGGAATTGTCTGAAAACCGGACATTTTTGAGGCGGCCAAGATGGCGACATTGGGCAGCGAGGTATGAGGAAATCGGTAAAAGACGGTAAAAAATGCAGCGGCAGATGGCGGCCCTACCTTTTTTTGAATTTTTTTCTGCCAGGAGCAGTGAGGTGGCCCTTTCAGCACTTAGAACATTTTTTAACGTTGGACCAGAAGTTGGTCATAGTGGAGGCGGAAGTGCTGTGATAAGTCAGGCTGTCACTCAGCGGCGGAGCGATGGTAACATCACTGCGCGCGTGCATCGCCACGCTCTCTCCCCTCCGTTAAAGAGGAGAGGATTGGGTATTTTTTTAATCTTCGGCCACTGGGGAGTGTTTCGGCTGGGCAAGTGGCCTGGCACCCAAGGGGCGGGGGGGGCTGGTAGGCTGCCTGTTGGTGGCCCGGCTGAACTTGAGGGAGCAGTAGTCCAGCCGACATGGAAGTTGACCAGCAAAAAAAATAAGATGCCGGCCGCAGCATTCGGCCCTTGCCTTTAATGGCCGATGCACCAACTTTCAGTGCCTTGTCGGGATATTTGGGGCCGGTTTCAGTGGGGCGCGGATCATTACCGCCCGGACGAGGCGAGCCGGTGTGCAACACCCCTGGGTGCGATACCGCCCGATCCGTAGTGCTCCGTAGAGCGCTGTGCTAGGACCGCCTGTGAAAGCTAGTGGTCCGACCTGTAGCGGCTGCAGTGAGGTAAGTCATGTCCACCTCAGGTAAGTGTGTTTGCTTTTTAACTTTATTTTTTTTGCGATTTATATTGTGGTGGCATGAGTTATTTATTGGGAATGTTTTTGGTGTTTTTTTTTCAGGTTTACTTTCGTCTCCCCAGTCCTCCCTTAGAGTATTCTCGGGCCAGCTGTTTAGCTCGTGAATTTCGCTTGCACAGCCGGCCTAGCGCCCTAAGAGAAGTGTGCAACACTTCCCTTAGCGCTCCGCCCCACACTCAGGGCCCAACTGCTGAATTTTGCTGACTGAGGAGCAAACTGTTCCCGGGCACCAACTTCCCCACCCCGCTGCCATTACCGCCCCGAAATCAGCAAAAACAAAAATCCAGCCCAAGGCCTGTCAAGAGCTCTGTCTCCCATATCACACTATCGCTTGTTCATATCACTTGATCGTCCCACTTGATGTTCAACCTTCCACTCTTTGCTGATGTCATTTAATTTTTTGTGGCACTAGACTACAGTCCTGGGGATGGGGGGAGTTGGCACTCAGAAGTACTAGAGCCACCTCCCTCAAAGTGGCATGAGTTACATTCCATTAGTGAGGCTCACACCAAAGAGTCTGTGCCTGCAGCCTTCAGTCTCCTTGAGGAGAGCTTGGGCATCTCCACCCGTAAAGATTTGTCTTCTTCTCTTAGATGCTGCTGGCCTCTGGTACAGATGGTGCTTGGCTGGTCATTATTCTGTAAAAGTAGGGGGAAAATATTGATAAGACATGGATCAAAGTTATTAGAGAGTGAAGTGAAAGATCCGAGCGCTGTTGTTCTATTACCTGTTGGTGACCCCGGTACTGAGGGTGGTTGAGAAGACCATTGAGGGATAGTAGGTACACGAGACCAAGGCCCAAACTCTCAATGTAAAGGAATTTGAAAGCACATGATATATGAACCGTTATGGCTACACAAGACTGCGTAGAATCAAAGCTTTCCTGAATAACAACATCCCGAAAATGCATTCCGCTGTAGCAAAAATGAGGGTATAAAATCCACGATTATCGTGCTCTTCGTGCTTTCAGAAAATGATTTTACCCACTCCGTGCCAAATCTAAGATGCCGTTATAGGCAACAGGTGTGCAGCAGCCTGAATCACTCTTGAACTTCAATACGTCCTGTTTTAATTGAATTCTACTCCCAGTTAAGTTTAATTAGGCTTTTGCAATTAGTTTGCCAGCCTATTTCTGACACCAGTGTGGCTCCTTCCTCAATATCCACCTGGCTGGCTTCTCATCTTCCACCCTCCATAAAGTTGAGGTCACAGTTTACTACATTAAAGCCCTACATAAATGCAAGTTATTATTTTTGAGACTTTTATGCTCAAGTCCCACTCCAGGGACTTGAGCACTAAAATCTGGGTTGACATCCAGTGCAGTGCTGAGGGAGTGCTGCATTGTCGGAGTTGCCATCTTTCGGATGAGACATTAAACCGAGGCCCAGTCTGCCATCTTAGATGGACGTGAAATATCCCGTGGCACTATTTTGAAGAAGAGCAGGGGAGTTATCCCCGGTGTCCTGGCCAATATTTATCCCTCAATCAACATCACAAAAACAGATTATCTGGTCATTATTACATTGCTGTTTGTGGGAGCTTGCTGTGCGCAAATTGGCTGCCGTGTTTCCTACATTACAACAGTGACTACACTTCAAAAAATACTTCATTGGCTGTAAAGCGCTCTAAGACGTCTGTGTAAAGTCCTTACTCTGCAGCATGAAACCACACGAGGCACATTCCAGGGACAAAGCCACTCTGTGACCTTCGCTCTTTATTACAGGACTCCAGAAGGGATGACCCTGCATGGGACCTCCCTTTATATACCTATGTGATCAGGTAAGGAATGTCTCCCACAAGTTCACCCCGTGGTCAAGGTGTGCATCTCAGTTAAGTGTATACAGTAATACAGTGGTATTACATTGTAGTTACAAACATGACATCACCTCCCCCCCCCCCCCAAAGTCTTACTGGGATCATAGGTTCAGTCTTTCAAGTGGTCTACGTTCCCTCGTGGAGCGCCGCAGTTGGGGCTCTGGTTGTTGGACGCTGATGTGAGTGTCTGTCACCTGTGGAGATTCCGGCCTGTCCGGGCTGACCCAGGGACTGTGCATTCTTCTGATTGCTCTTGTTGCACGTTCGCTGGTGGTAGTGTGAGCTCCATCTCATGGTCTTCTTCAGGTTCCACCGAGTCCATGTTGAACCTTTTTTTTTCTTGGTCCAGATGCTTACGGCATATCTGCCCATTGTTGAGTTTTAACACGATGATCCTGTTCCCCTCTTTGCCAATTACAGTACCCTCAAGCCATTTTGGGCCCCATGGCGTGAATACAGGATCATTTATTTCTATACATCTCCCCCTTGAATTACAGTCATGGTACACGTTTTGTGACTTGCGCTTGCCCTCAACTATGTCGGTCAGGACAGGGTGGATGAGGGACAACCGAGTTTTGAGTGTCCGTTTCATGAGTAGCTCTGCGAGCGGGACCCCCGTGTGCGAGTGCGGGCGGGATCTATAGGCCAGCAGGAGGCGCGATAGGCAGCATTGTAGAGAGAATCCTTGAATCCTGAGCATACCTTGCTTAATGACTTGGACTGCCCGTGCCGCCTGGCCATTGGAGTCCGGCTTGAACGGCGCAGTCCTGACGTGGTTGATGCCATTGCCCGACATAAACACCTGGAATTCATAGCTCGTGAAACACGGGCCATTGTCACTAACCAGGATGTCCGGCAAGCCATGGGTTGCAAAGATCGCATGTAGGCTTTACACGGTGGTGGATGACGTGCATGAATTTAGGATGATACACTCGATCCATTTCGAGTACGCATCTACCACAATAAGGAACACCTTACCCATGAATGGGCCTGCATAGTCAATGTGAATGCGTGACCATGGCTTAGTGGGCCAGGGCCACGAGCTGAGCGGGGCCTCCCTGGGGGCATTACCCAGCTGGGCACAGGTCATCACCTGCGAACACAGTGTTCCAGGGCTGAATCAATACCAGGCCACCAAACGTGTGACCGGGCAATGGCCTTCATCATTACAATGCCTGGGTGCTCACTGTGGAGTTCCCTGATGAATGCCTCCCTGCCCTTTTGGGGCATGACTACCCGGCTGCCCCATAGTAGGCAGTCGGCTTGGATGGAGAGCTTATCCATTGGCCTGTAGAACGGTCTGACCTCCTCAGGGCATGCTCCGTGTGCGGGCGCCCAATCCCCAGTCAGGACACATTTCTTAAGCAAGGATAGGAGGGGATCTCTGTTTGTCCAGATTTTGATCTGGCGGGCTGTGATGGGGGAGCCTGCACTGTCAAAGGCATCGTCAGCCATGACCATCTCAGCGCTTTACTCAGCTGCCCCCTCGGTGGTGGCTAATGGGAGCCTGCTGAGCACGTCAGCGCAGTTTTCAGTGCCGGGCTGGTGCCGGATGGAGTAGTCATAAGCAGCTAGCGTGAGGGCCCACCACTGTATGCGAGCTGATGCGTTGGCATTGACAGCCTTGCTGTCTGACAACAGGGATGTGAGTGGCTTGTGGTCCATCTCTAATTCAAACTTCCTACCGAAGAGGTACTGATGCATTTTTTTTACACCATAGACACATGCAAGCGCTTCCTTCTCAAGAGAGCGACCTGGAGGCATAAGCCACAGGTTGCAGCTAACTCTCAGCATTACCCTGCTGCAACACGCACCCAACCCCATAGGACGATGCATCACAAGTCAGAACTAAATGTTTACAGGGGTCGTACAGGGTCAACAACTTGTTTGAACACAGTAGGTTTCGCACCCGATCAAAAACCCATTCCTGACAGTCTCCCCAAAACCAATCGCAACCCGTATGCAGGAGCACATGTAGCGGCTCCAACAACGTGCTCAAGTTCGGCAGAAAGTCCCCAAAATAGTTCAACAGTCCCAGGAATGAACGCAGCTCCGATGTGTTGCAGGGCCTGGGTGCTCCTCGAATCGCCTGTTTTGGATTTGGTGGGCCGAATCCCATCTGCAGAAACCCTCCTGCCCAGAAACTCAACCTCAGGAGCTAAAAACACACATTTAGACTTCTGAGTCGTAGGCCTACCCGATCCAGTCGGCGTAGCACCTCCTCCAGGTTGTGGAGGTGTTCCTCGGTATCTCGACCCGTGATGAGGATGTCGTCCTGGAATACGATCGTTCCCGGAATAGATTTAAGTAGGCTTTCCATGCTATGTTGAAAAATCGCGGCCGCTGATCGAATGCCAATTGGGCACCTGTTATACGCAAACAGTCCCTTGTGCGTGGTGATGGTGGTCAGTAGTTTGGATTCATCGGCCAGTTCCTGGGTCATATAGGCTGAAGTGAGGTCCAACTTGGTGAACAGCTTGCCGCCTGCCAGTGTGGTGAAGAGGTCCTCCGCTCTTGGGAGCGGGTATTGGTCTTGTAGGGACACCCGATTGATGGTGGCCTTGTAGTCGCCACAGATCCTGACAGAGCCATCTGCTTTTAGAACGGGAACGATGGGGCTCACCCAGTCGCTGAATTCAACAGGCGAGATGATGGCCTCTCGCAACAGTCGGTCCAATTCGCTCTCGATATTTTCCCGCATCACATACGGCACCGCTCTGGCTTTGTGGTACACTGGCCTGGCGTCCGGGGTGATGTGTATCACAACTTTGGTGCCTTTGCAAGTCCCGATGCCCGGTTAAAATAATGACTTGAATTGTTGTAGGACTTGTGAGCACGAATTTCACTCCACTGAGGACATTGCGTGAACATCCCCCCCATTTCCAGTTCATCTCGGCTGACCAGCTCCTTCCCAACAGTGTGGGACCATTGCCTGGGACAATCCAGAGTGGCAGCCAGTTCACTGATCCATTATGTGTGACAGCCATCATTGCACTGCCTAGCACCGGAATGATTTCCTTGGTGTAGCTCCGTAATTGTGTCTCAATACGTCCTAATTTGGGTTTACTTTGAGTGGCCATAGCTTCTCAAATTGCTGAACGCCCATGAGTGACTGGCTGGCCCCAGTGTCCAGCTCCATGCATACTGGGATACCATGCAACAAAACCCTCATCATCATTGGTGGCGTTTTGGTGTATGAACTATGAATGTTCGCCGCATGGACCCGCAGAACTTTGGCGTCCATCGATTTGCTCCAAAAGTCATCCTGCCTCACAGAACCCTCTTCTGGTTCATCTGTCTCATATATCAGTCTGGTTGCAGGTTTTCTACACATTCGAGCTAAATGGCCACTGAGATTGCAGTTTCTGCAGACAAAATGTTGGAATCTGCAAGATCTGGCTGAGTGTTTTCCCCCATACCTCCAGCATGAGCTAAAGTTTCCATTGTTGGGGACAAAGGGACTATGGCCAGGAATTCCATGCTAACTGTCCCTTTGACTGCTTTTATGTTCCCTATTAGTGGGTGTCAATGGCCCCATCCCGGGCCGCATTGTCCACTGTGATGGCGTGAACGTCCGTTCAGCCTGCCATTGTCTCTGTTGAGATCCTGCTCTGGGATCTATTGCTGCCTGGTAAATGTCGGACTGCCCCTGCCTGCCTGCGGGGCTCTGAGTGGCATTTATGATGTTGACTCCCTGATCCATCGCCGCGTTAGAGGCAGAATTGCGCGCGTAAATCGTCTCTTCGTCCCCCGCCATGAAAGTTTGAGCTCACAATGCTGCTGCTTCCAAGGTCAAGTCCTTGGTCTCAATTAACTTGCGAAAAATTCCCGCATGACCGATACCCTCGATGAAGAAGTCCCTTAGCATCTCCCCGCTGCAGGTGTCTGTGAACTTACAGAGGTTGGCCAAACGCCAGACGTCCGCTACAAAATCTGGTATGCTCTGTCCTTCATGACGTCGGTGGGTATAGAAACTGTGTTGAGCCATGTGTATGCTACTCGCCGGTTTGAGGTGCTCCCCGATTAATTTGCTGAGCTCTTCAAAGGTTTTGTCCGACAGCTTTTCAGGTGCCAGTAAGTCCTTCATGAGCACATAAGTCTTTGGCCTGCAGCTGGTCAGGCGATGAGCCCGTCGCTTGTCGGCCGCTGCATCCCCCAGCCAGTCTTTAGTAACGAAGCTTTGCTGAAGCCTCTCGACAAAATCGTCCCAGTCTTCCCCAACACAGTTCCGTTCCACTGTGCTCCCGGTGGCCATTCTCGTGGGTCGTGAATTCCCGTTTCTTGTCACCAATGTAAAGTCCTTACTCTACAGCATGAAACCACATGAGGCACATTCCAGGGACAAGGCCACTCTGTGACTTTCGCTCTTTATTACAGGACTCCAGAAGTGATGACCCCGCGTGGGACTTCCCTTTATATACCTGTGTGATCAGGTAAGGAGTGTCTCCCACAAGTTCACCCCCTATGGTCAAGTTGTGCATCTGAGTTGAGTGTATACATTAATACAGTGGTGTTACATTGTAATTACAAACATGACAGTCTGGTGGTCATGAAGGCTCTATATAAATCCATGTCTTTCTTTCTTTTTTCTTTTATCATTGTTGTTGATGCTCCAAACTCATGCCATTGCTGCTAGTGAATTTCCAAAGGTTATTTCTCATATCAATCACGGCCTCGAGTTCAACGATGGAATTCCAATTTACGTACGGACCTGACTGAATCCCTACAACACCAGCACAGTTCCCGTTCCAGCCTATCATCCAGATACCAGTTACACCATGAATAGTGCAGGGAGGCTTCCAGTTAGCAAATAACAATTTGTTTTCTTCAACAAACAGTTATCATCATGTTACATGCCACAGGAACAGAATAGAATTCACTCCAGCCCAATGTACCATTGCTTCTCCTCATTACACAAATTATTAATGACAGGAGAGAAAAAGTAGTCAGAGGTATTCAAAAGTAGATTTAGATAGGTTGCCTGGAAATTGAAAAATAAGGACTTCAAAGTTTTTGGTTTCTGACTTATTGCCATTGTTTGTAATGTGCTTGTGAATGGTATTATGAAAATAAATGAACGATAAAACTAATTTATGCAGCAAATGATCCTGGCTTGATAAATAATGGATCTGTTTCTAGGCAAACCGGGTTGCTATAAAAGGATGGAAGCATAGAAACAGTGCCGAATTGGACAGCCTAGCTTAGAATCAGGAAAATAAGAACATAAGAAATAGGAGCAGGAGTAGGCCCCTCGAGCCTGCTCCGCCATTCAATAAGATCATGGCTGATCGTCTACCTCAACTCCCCTTTCCCGCCCTATCCCCATATCCTTTGATTCTCTTGACATGAGATTTATTTAAACTAGGTATACAGGATTCTGGGTCTAAACCTTTATCCAAGATTACAGAGAATGCACAGCACAAAAATAGGCCATTCGGGCCAACTGGTCCATGCTGGTATTTATGCTCCACACGAACCTCCTCCCACTCCTCCATCTCGTCCTGTCAGCACAACCTTCTATTCCTTTCTTCCTCATGTGTTTAACTTGCTTCCCCTTAAATGCATCTTTACTATTCGCATCAACTATTCCTTGTGCGAGTGAATTCCATATTCTAACCACTCTATAAGTAAGTTCGCCTGAATTCCCTTTTGGTTTTATTCGTGACTACCTCATATTTACCTCCCCTAGTTTTGGACTCCCTCACAAGTGGAAATATTTTCTCTATATCTCCCCTATCAAACCTTTTCATAAATTTAAAGACCTCTATTTGGTTACCCCTAAGACATCTCTTTTCTGGAGAAAAGAGTCCCAGCTTGTTCAATCTTTCCCGATAGTTATAATCTCTCAGTTCTGGCATCATCCTTGGAAATCTTTTTTGAAGCTTCTCCAGGGTTTCTCCGAGGACCCATTTTCGGCGGTCCTCGGGCAGCACCTACCTTTTTGGTGCCCGCTGCCAATTCGGCACTGTTTCTATGTTTCCATCCTTTTATAGCAACCCGGTTTGCCTAGAAACAGATCCATTATTTATCAAGCCAGGATCATTTGCTGCATAAATTAGTTTTATCGTTCATTTATTTTCATAATACCACTCACAGGATAAAGGATAAAGCTGCTGCAATAGTTAGGAAAGACATTAGCTTGGATGATGTGGAATCTATATGGGTAGAGCTGCAGAACACCAAAGGGTAAAAAACGTTAGTGGGAGTTGTGTACAGACCTCCAAACAGTAGTAGTGATGTTGGGGAGGGCATCAAACAGGAAATTAGGGGTGCATGCAATAAAGGTGCAGCAGTTATCATGGGTGACTTTAATATGCATATAGATTGGGCTAGCCAAACTGGAAGCAATACGATGGAGGAGGATTTCCTGGAGTGCATAAGGGATGGTTTTCTAGACCAATATGTCGAGGAACCAACCAGGGGGGAGGCCATCTTAGACTGGGTGTTGTGTAATGAGAGAGGATTAATTAGCAATCTCATTGTGCGAGGCCCCTTGGGGAAGAGTGACCATAATATGGTGGAATTCTGCATTAGGATGGAGAATGAAACAGTTAATTCAGAGACCATGGTCTAGAACTTAAAGAAGGGTAACTTTGAAGGTATGAGGCATGAATTGGCTAGGATAGATTGGCTAATGATACTTAAGGGGTTGACTGTGGATGGGCAATGGCAGACATTTAGAGACCGCATGGATGAATTACAACAATTGTACATTCCTGTCTGGCGTAAAAATAAAAAAGGGAAGGTGGCTCAACCGTGGCTATCAAGGGAAATCAGGGATAGTATTAAAGCCAAGGAAGTGGCATACAAATTGGCCAGAAATAGCAGCGAACCCGGGGACTGGGAGAAATTTAGAACTCAGCAGAGGAGGACAAAGGGTTTGATTAGGGCAGGGAAAATGGAGTACGAGAAGAAGCTTGCAGGGAACATTAAGGCGGATTGCAAAAGTTTCTATAGGTATGTAAAGAGAAAAAGGTTAGTAAAGACAAACGTAGGTCCCCTGCAGTCAGAATCAGGGGAAGTCATAATGGGGAACAAAGAAATGGCAGACCAATTGAACAAGTACTTTGGTTCGGTATTCACTAAGGAGGACACAAACAACCTTCCGGATATAAAAGGGGTCAGAAGGTCTAGTAAGGAGGAGGAACTGAGGGAAATCTTTATTAGTCGGGAAATTGTGTTGGGGAAATTGATGGGATTGAAGGCCGATAAATCCCCAGGGCCTGATGGACTGCATCCCAGAGTACTTAAGGAGGTGGCCTTGGAAATAGCGGATGCATTGACAGTCATTTTCCAACATTCCATTGACTCTGGATCAGTTCCTATGGAGTGGAGGGTAGCCAATGTAACCCCACTTTTTAAAAAAGGAGGGAGAGAGAAAACAGGGAATTATAGACCGGTCAGCCTGACCTCAGTAGTGGGTAAAATGATGGAATCAATTATTAAGGATGTCATAGCAGCGCATTTGGAAAATGGTGACATGATAGGTCCAAGTCAGCATGGATTTGTGAAAGGGAAATCATGCTTGACAAATCTTTTGGAATTTTTTGAGGATGTTTCCAGTAAAGTGGACAAAGGAGAACCAGTTGATGTGGTATATTTAGACTTTCAGAAGGCTTTCGACAAGGTCCCACACAAGAGATTAATGTGCAAAGTTAAAGCACATGGGATTGGGGGTAGTGTGCTGACGTGGATTGAGAACTGGTTGTCAGACCGGAAGCAAAGAGTAGGAGTAAATGGGTACTTTTCAGAATGGCAGGCAGTGACTAGTGGGGTACCGCAAGGTTCTGTACTGGGGCCCCAGCTGTTTACATTGTACATTAATGATTTAGACGAGGGGATTAAATGTAGTATCTCCAAATTTGCGGATGACACTAAGTTGGGTGGCAGTGTGAGCTGCGAGGATTATGCTATGAGGCTGCAGAGTGACTTGGATAGGTTCGGTGAGTGGGCAAATGAATGGCAGATGAAGTATAATGTGGATAAATGTGAGGTTATCCACTTTGGTGGTAAAAACAGAGAGACAGACTATTATCTGAATGGTGACAGATTAGGAAAAGGGAAGGTGCAACGAGACCTGGGTGTCATGGTACATCAGTCATTGAAGGTTGGCATGCAGGTACAGCAGGCGGTTAAGAAAGCAAATGGCATGTTGGCCTTCATAGCGAGGGGATTTGAGTACAGGGGCAGGGAGGTGTTGCTACAGTTGTACAGGGCCTTGGTGAGGCCACACCTGGAGTATTGTGTACAGTTTTGGTCTCCTAACTTGAGGAAGGACATTCTTGCTATTGAGGGAGTGCAGCGAAGATTCACCAGACTGATTCCCGGGATGGTGGGACTGACCTATCAAGAAAGACTGGATCAACTGGGCTTGTATTCACTGGAGTTCAGAAGAATGAGAGGGGACCTCATAGAAACGTTTAAAATTCTGACGGGTTTAGACAGGTTAGATGCAGGAAGAATGTTCCCAATGTTGGGGAAGTCCAGAACCAGGGGTCACAGTCTAAGGATAAGGGGTAAGCCATTTAGGACCGAGATGAGGAGAAACTTCTTCCCCCAGAGAGTGGTGAACCTGTGGAATTCTCTACCACAGAAAGTAGTTGAGGCCAATTCATTAAATATATTCAAAAGGGAGTTAGATGAAGTCCTTACTACTCGGGGGATCAAGGGTTATGGCGAGAAAGCAGGAAGGGGGTACTGAAGTTTCATGTTCAGCCATGAACTCATTGAATGGCGGTGCAGGCTAGAAGGGCTGAATGGCCTGCTCCTGCACCTATTTTCTATGTTTCTATGTTTCTATGTTTCTATGTCCCGTCGGGAGCCATTTTCGGCGAGGTTGTGTGGCGTCAGCAGGAGTCGGCGGGCAGCGGGAGTCAGCAGGCGGGAGCGGGTGTCAGTGGGCGGCAGGTACAGGCTTTTCGAAATGAAGAACTTTGGAGGCCCTGCAGCGCGCATGCGCGAGATTTGTTTTTTTATCGTAGTCTTTTCACCTAACTGACGTCATTTCAGCCGCGTTCGAGGCTGATCAGACATCTGCGCATGCGTTTAAAGGCACACCACACTCTTGCAGCTGTGAGTGGGAGAGGGGAGAGTGTGAGTCTGAGTTGGAGAGGGGACAGTCTTGTAAATTGAGAGCCACAAAGTCTTGAGCAGTCATTCCTTTAATCATTGAAGATGAGTGGGCAAAAATCTGCAATGAAGACTTTCAAAACCAAGCCCCGAGCTTCCTGGTTTAATGAAGAGGAATTGGAGGCGCTGGTAATGGAAGTGGAGTGCAGGTGTAAAGACATCACCATGCGATGGCCATGGTAAGCCTCAACCACCACAATACCGACGCATTTGGAGGGAGATCGGTGAGATCGTGTCCACAATGGGCAACGTTGCGCAGGATGGGGACCACTGTAGGAAACGTTGGAACGATTTGGTGGTGGCAGCAAGAGTGAGTAAAAATTTATTGGCCCCTTCCTATCCAACTCCAAAAAGGTTGTGCACCTGATGTGTGTGTGTGTGTGTGGGAGTGTGTGTGGGGGGCATCAGCAAAGGCGCTAAAGGCTGCAGCGTTTCTTTGTGCAGAAGAAAAATGCATCAGAGGCAACAAGCCTGCGTGCAACGGGAGAGGGACCAGCAGAGGTGGTCAAATTGAGCAGGCTGGAGGAGCGTGCCTTGGCATTGGTGGGTAACCGCTGCTGTGCAACCACAACGGTTCATGCAGATCTGGTGCTATAGCATGGTAAGGTTATACTAATCTCTGGTGTGAGCCACGCTCATGGTATGAAAGATCATGCAATGTTAAGGCAAGCGTGGTTTAACACACAATTTGTCACCCATTATTGGTGTGCCCATGTAGAGATGGAATTCCTTGCTGGCACAATGTGAGATGGTACGGCTCACATGTCAGCTTGACCAGCATCCCCACCCCCACATACTGAAATGTTGTCCTCTACTTGCAGATGATGACTCGAACAGCACGGATCAAGGCACACCATCCACCTCTGGCATTCAGAGAAGCCATCAGACCCCAACGTCTCCCAGCCCAACGTTGCCCCCAGCCCAACACAGCGGCTCCTTCCTCCACCCACCCCCCCCAGATCACCCATTTCCACCACTCCCACTTCCACCACCCCAGAGCCATGAAGAAGAGGAGAGAGAGGAGGGAGAAGGGCCCATCTTTGAGGTCCTTGAGCTCGAGGAGCTGGAACAGTATGACAGCAGCCTCCTGCTATGTGTGTCAACTGTCCGCAGAACTTCGGCGTCGGGCTCCGAGTTTCTGGGGTTTGGAACGGACTCCACACTAGCAAGCTCTAGCAAGTGCAGAGGCCATGGCACGAAGGCAACCAAGGCACCTGAACCCACCAGGAGCGAGCAACCAGCTGAGGATGTACGATGGCTCTCCGCAATTCAGGAGATGGTTGAGCTATTACGGACAAGCGTGCAGATAGGTCGCAATATGCTCCAGACCATGGCTGGGATCGCTGGCAGCATCGCCATCTTCACCCAACAGCACGACAGGATGGACCGGCTCATTACTGTGTTGGAGCGCACAACCGAGTCCATTGAGGCGATGAGGCAAGAGATGGCCACGGAGTGCAAGCGCCCAACCCCACTCCCTCAAGGTAGACAGATCCGGAGGAGCAGCAGATCCCGACGCCTTTGGTCACGTCCCCTAACTCCTCACCAAGACGCACACGTCTGCAGAGATCCCATTGCCCTCCTGCACAACCTGGTCAACCAGAGGCAGTGAGGGGCAGGGGAGCGGGATGCCGTGGTGTAGGCGGGGCGAGGAAGAGGTGGGGGGAAGAGAGGTGGTAATGCCGGGTAGAGGGCTGGGTATTGGTGGTAGAAATGTTCCTAAATGTAATAATGTTATGTAACCTTTGTTATTGTGCACTTGTAAATACACTCACATTGTTGACCCTCTCTTGGTCAGTGTCCCATTTTAACATCATGTGTGGTGCCTTGTGAGAAACACACATTTGTCTCTCAGGTAACCTGCTTTATCACGAATATCTTCCCATCCACATATGACTGCACTGTATAATGGGTCCTGTCATCAGGCCATCGCAACATGACAAGGAAGGGTCACCAATGCAGAAAGGCTGCCATTCAATGACACTCGCTTTACCTGCTTGCAGGCCAGACCTTAAGGCTTGCACTTCAACCCTCTTTTTCCGAGGCCAAACATGGTGGAATGCCACCCCTGAGGTGAGATCAGTTATATTGCAGTACATTAAATGTATTTTCCCGTGTTCCATACCTCATGAAATGCTCTTCTGACTAGCAGTTGCAGCAATGTGCCATTTCTTTACATCTTCTAACTCTCGTTTATTCAGCCTGACATAATCCTATACCATCTGCGCAGTCACAATATGTGCCTAAACATGTTCCGCATTAAATGCTCTCAAAACTCTTGGAGGGCATCTCCACTGAGCCTTTACCATCTTTCGCTACTCATCACTGCTTTCTCTACCACACCTTCCCTTCAACAGAATCATATGGAGACACATATCTGAACCCTTTCTGTGCGGGTTAAGGTCCATCACATTACTCTTTATGTGCTGTGAGGATTATTCGATCTGTCAGATTTATTATAACTCTCAGAATAGAGTTATGTCTATGACCACAACAAAGCATGCTGGGTACAGGTATTTTGTCATTAAGCAGAACAGATTTTATGAAGTAGTTTTCTTGCAGTATAAAGAAATAAAAGTTAATAAGGTGATGGTGACAGTCTATTTGTTGAAACCTCAATGGTTGGCCACTGAGTCACTGCGTCATTTGTCTCGGGCTGTGTTCTATTGACCGTAGTCTTTCCTCAGTTTCCTCTGTAATAGTGCTGCCCCTAAAGTCGAATAGCTGTAACTTTATACTCTTTTCCTTCCCTACAAATGTTGAGAGTCTGCAATTGTTTCAGGCTTACAATAGATCATTCTAAGTCTGCGCCTCTGGACTTCTATGTTATATCTAGTGCTTCCCTGAGAACTTTTAGAAGGAATGTGTCACAGAATGAATTAATGAACTTGGCTGTAACAAAATGTGACATGCTGCATACTTTTCAGTTATTGATCATTATTTAGCCTTGGCCATTGTGGTTCTAAATGAAGGTGTTTCAGCAAGGTAAAAAAAAAATGTTTCCATCAGCTTGGACACATTTTAGTCGCTTTTATCACATAGCAATTAAACATGAGCATGACCAATAAACTAAAGCAACATCCAGCAAACTTTTTTCCAGCAGTCCCACTCATAATGCTGCAGTATCTGCACCATAGCCGCGATGTGCAGCGCTGCAGCACTCGGAGCCCTCCTCCCTGTCGCCCGACTCACCGCCAGCTCACACCAGCGTTTTGCCAGCGGTCCTTCTGGCTGGCGGCAGGTCGACCTGAGGCCAACATCCCTGACCAAAATGGCCGATTTCTAGCATCCGGCATGGGCGGGCGGCACGACGTCACGCCGGCGGAACACTCCGTGACCAATCTCCCGTCGGGCGGAACGAGGACGGCGGAAGAATCGCCCCAAAAAACAACACTTCCGGCGGAACCTCAGCTGGTTCCGGGCACAACTCCCACCAATTTCAGCCCCCATATCCTTTTCATAACATGGAGACCAGATCTGTGCACAGCACTCCAAGTGTGGTCTAACCAAGGTTCTGTACCAGTTTGGCTGAGCTGGAGGATATGAGGAGGGAATGAATGACAGAAAGCCGAGAGTACAGCAGAGTAAACAAAGCAGCCCATATATTTTGAATACAATGATCACAATAAACTGCTCATATCGGAATGTGAGGAGAATTTAAAATAAGATAATAGAGTTGAAAGTATATTTAACAGCAGCAGACTGTGACATATTTGGGATTAGTGAGACATGGTTCAGTGCCGCAGACAGAAGTAAATTCAATTTTAAGGGTTATAATGTGTTCAGGAATGATAGAATTGACAGGAGAGGAGAATGGGAGCTAAATATGTATAAAATTAAAGAAACTTAATTGATGCTTAAGCAAGAGCAGATACAAAAGACGATGGTCTGACACGGAGCACTTCGGGAGAATGCAGCCCACATTGCGCAAATAATTTTTTCCTGGATTTTCTTTTTTCAAACATTTAGCTTTTTTCCCCAGGATTATGTCCCCTTGTTCTTAATATCTCTACTAGCAGAATCATTTCCCATATATCCTGTCCATTCCATTCATTATTTCGAACATCTCAATCACATCACCCCTTAAGCGTCCCAACTCAACGTAGTACAGCCGAAGCTTGCTCTGACCCTCACCACAAACCAGTCCCTTCATCCCAGGTATTATACTGATCAATCATCACAGGACTTTCTCCAAGGCTAGCATATTATTCCAAGCTGAGTACTCAAAACTGAAACATTCTGTGAGGCTCTGCCTCCAAGGTGGAGCATCACTCAATAGAGCATGGATTGGAGGATTGTAATTGCATAATTTAGCCTTATGAACTTCACCATTAACTGATTGGCAACAATTTGAGTCACTTTGTACTTGATTGAGATTGGCTCTCAGCCCCACTGACACATACCGAGCAATTGGATGGACCCTTCTTCTTAGACAGTCCCTCGTATCGAGGATGACCTGCTTCCGCACCAAAAAGGGATGAGTTCACAGGTGTTTCAATTAGGGACCTGATATCCTAGGTCCCGAACAACATCTTGGAGGGTGGACGATGCCTGTGCGTGGATTTTTTTAACGTGTGGTGGCCGTTGCACACCAACCACCACACGGGCTTGATAGAGCTAGGTCTTGTTCCAGTGGCGAGGATTAACCAAGACGACTGGAGACCAGCTCTGCTGCACTGACCTAGTGCGCACACATATTGCAGTGTGGGCTGGAACCCCCAAGTATAATTATAGAGATTGATACATTTAAATGGCCACCTATTCTTGTCCCTGTGAATCTATCCAAAGATAACAGCTGTTGCTCACTCGTGTGGCAGAATATAGAGAAATATAGACACACATGTGCCTCTTCTGCACAGGCACTGCAGCAGTGGACCTGTGCCTATGTACACCAATGTCTACCAGGCTTTTCTTTTTGAAAGACCAGGCATGTCAAAATGAGACTGGCTTTGTATCAGGCCAAATTTGTGTATTTGCAAACAAAGCTAAAATGCAACAATTTGAGTCTTTGTGTATTTGATTGAGATTGGCACTCAGCCCCACTGTTTCCACCTGCGCTGTAGTAATGCTCTAAATGACGTTGGTTTAAATATAAATCTATCGCCATTTGGCTGAAGAAAGTAATTCAATTATGATTAAAATATTATTATGTTTCGTTTAAGATAGACTATCATATTATGCCTTACATTATTAATAAAATCAAAACAAGAAAGAAAATCAATATTCAGCGATGGGGCTCATTGTTAAATGATTACCACAGGGTCAGCCCAACATCTGACTGAGAACATTGAAAAACTTATAATAACTGCTCGATTTTCTGCCCATTAAAATGAATGAGCAGAAAATTGGGTAAGTTCATCGAATCATAGAATGAAGATACAGCACGGGCTGAAGTCATTCGGCCCGTCTAGCCCGTGCAGGCTCTCTTGCAAGAGTACTTCAGCTGATCTCATGTCCCCCTCCCTTTCCCCGTAGCCCTGTAAATGTTTCTCCTTCAGGTGCTTATCCAATTCCCTTTTGAAAGCCATCACCGAGTCTGCCTCCACCATCCTTTCAAACCATGCATTCCAGATCACAACCACTCCCGGTCATAGAAAGGTTTTTCCTCATGTCGCCTTTGGTTCTTCTGCCAATCACCGTAAATCTGTGTCCTCTGGTTCTCAACCCTTCTGGCAATGGGAACAGTTTCTCTCAATCTACTCTGTCTCAACCCCTCATGATTTTGAGCATCTCTATCAAATCCTCTCTGCTCGAAGGAGAACAACCCCACTTTCTTTAGGCTATCCACGTAACTGCAGTCTCTCATCCCTGGGACCATTCTTGTAAACCTTTCTAAGGCCTTCGCATCCTTCCGAAAGTGCAGTGCCCACAATTGTTTCATCATAACATCCTTGCTTTTTTAAAGTTCATTTATGGGATGTGGGTGTTGCTGGTAAGGGTTTATTGCCTTTGAGGAGGTGGTAAACCACCTCTTGAATCGTAGAGGACAGTTAAGAGTCAATCACATTGCTGTGGGTCTGGAGTCACATATAGGGCAGACCAGGTAAGGATGGCAGATTTTGTTCCCTAAAGGACCTTAGTGAACCATGGGTTTTTATGACAACCCTTTAGTTTCATGGTTACCATTACTGATACTGGTTTTTTAATCCCAGATTTATTTAATTAACTGATTTTAAATTCCCCAGTTGCCACAGTGGGATTTGAACTCATGTCACTTGATCAGTGATGCAGACCATTGAATTACAAGTCCAGTAACATAACCACTATGCTACAATACCCTGTGCCTCTATTGATGAAGTCCAGGACTCCGTATGCTTTTTAATCACTTTCTCAATCTGCCCTGCCACCTTCAATGATTTGTGCACATATACCACCAATTCTCTCTGTTCCTGCACTCCCTTCAGAACTGTACCCTTTAGTTTATATTGCCTCTCCTCGTTCTTCCGACCAAAATGTATCATTTCGCACTTTTCTGCGTTTAACTTCATCTGCCACTTGTCTGCTCATGCCACCAGCCTGTCTATGTCCTCTTGAAGTCTACTACTATCCTCCTCACTGTTCACTATGCTTCCAAGTTTTGTATCATCTGCAAAAGTTGCAATTGTGCCCTGTACATCCAAGCCCAAGTAATTAATATATATCAAGAAAAGCAGAGGTCCCAGTATCGACCCCTGATGAATGCCACTGTTTACCTTCCTCCAGTCCGAAAAACAACCGTTCACCACTACTCGCTGTTTCCTGTCACTTAGCCAATTTCGTATCCATGCTGCCTCTATGCTAGTTCTATGATAGTCATGCAATTCTTGATTACTCTTGATGCCCTCCCTTTATGCCCAAAGAAAATCTTCCCAGGTGAGTTTCTGATCTTGGCAGTGCTGCCTTGAAAGGGGGTAACAATAATCGAAGAGCAAATCAACCTGGACTGCTCTTGTACATCCACAAGGAGCTGTTGTAAATGGACACCCAGGAAAGTCTAAATGCAAGGCACCTTATTGAGTAGTATTATAAAGAAAAAGGAAGTGAAACCTACTCTTACACCGAATCGACTTTATGAAATAAAATTAGAACAGCTGCAAGGGGCATATTTACTGGCTGGAATCCCTATTTGACGTGTGCACTGCACATTCTGCCAGCTGGCCTACAAATCTGGCCTAAAGTATTCTCGCACGCTTTGTGTGAGAGCTCAAGTTAAGCATAAAAATGTATTTAAATCGATGTAAATAAGCCACAGCATGATTTCCCATCTGGAGTTGGCAAAAATGGAAGCTCCATGTGCCTTGGAGCTCTTAAAGGGGCAGACATTTTCTTGAGAAAAAAAATGTAACTTTGCAAAACCACTGTCACAGCATAAGTCTCTAAGCCAAACAGAAAGCAATAAATATTTAGTGTTTTCAAAATATACTTTATGAAGATTATTGACTCTCAGGACAACTATAGATGTAGTCCGGTAATGACTTGAAATTGTTCAAAGGAAGAATTTCTTCTAAATTATGGACACGTTTATTTGCAACAGTAAAATGCTCTGATTGGGCCCCCTTGATCTAATGATGTGATTGCTGACTGGTCCCCTTTAAGGATAAGACAAACCCAGCAGTTTCTCTGGAATGTGCAATTAGAACACCTTGCCTACGTAATGAGTGACTTTGCAAAGTATAATTCGAGCCATTCTGACTGCTGACTCCAGACAGGAGAGAGATCACAGGTCACGACCTCCCCCCATCCCCCAGCCCAACTTCCTGCCCCATCCCAACCCAAGTTCCTGCCCCATCCCATCCCAAGCTCCTAAGCCCCCCAGCTCAGGTTCCTTCCCATCCTCTAGCCCAAGTTCTTTCCCCACCCTTTCCCAAGTTCCTGCCCCATCCCAGCCCAAGTTGCTGCCCAACCCCACCCCCAGCCCAAGATCTTGACTCATCCCCCAGCCCAAGTTCCTGCCCCATCGCAGCCCAAGTTCCTGACCCCCCAGACAAGGTTCCTGCCCCCCTCCAGCACAAGTTCCTGCCCCATCCTAGCCCAAGTTCCTGACGTGCCCAACCCAAATTCCTGCCCCATCCTAGCCCAAGTTCCTGACCCCCCGCCCAAGTTCCTGAACCCCTAGACAA
The DNA here is from genome assembly GCF_044704955.1 of Pristiophorus japonicus. Lineage (NCBI taxonomy): Eukaryota > Metazoa > Chordata > Chondrichthyes > Pristiophoridae > Pristiophorus > Pristiophorus japonicus. The sequence continues at coordinate 32,487,568 of NC_091981.1, read as the reverse complement.
AGTTCCTGCCCCCCTCCAGCATGTTCCTGCCCCATCCTAGCCCAAGTTCCTGACTCCCCCAGCCCAAGTTCCTGCCCCATCCCAGCCCAAGTTAACCCCCCCACCCAACCCCCCTGCCCCTGCCATAGATGGTGCATTGTGTGTGTGTCACAGATTATTAACAGGTTTATTGGGTATGAAGTGAATAGTGACATTGTCGTGACTTTCGGACTTCATCCACTCCAATGATAACACTTGTCACACACGCACCGAGTTTCCAAGAAATCAACCAGGTATAGGGGGAGGAGAGGATGGGTTTGGAGGAAGGTGATCTGTCTTCTCTGAGTTCTCTCTCTCTCTCTCTCTCCCTTCCGTCCTGTCTCTCTCCCCCAGTCTCTCTCTCTCTTTCCCCCAGTCTCTCTCTCTCTCTTTCTCTCTCTCTCTCCCCCCACTCTCTCTCTCTTCCCCCACTCTCTCTCTCTCTCTCTTTCCCCCAGTCTCTCTCTTTCCCCCAGTCTCTCTCTCTCTCTTTCTCTCTCTCTCTCCCCCCCACTCTCTCTCTCTTCCCCCACTCTCTCTCTCTCTCTCTCTCTCTCTCTCTCCCCCACTCTCTCTCTCTCTCTCTCTCTCCCCCCACTCTCTCTCCCCCACTCTCTCTCCCCCCACTCTCTCTCTCCCCCTGACTCTCTCCCCAGTCTCTCTCTCTGTCCCACTCTCTCTCTCACTCTCCGTCCAGTCTCTCTCATTCTCCATCCAGTCTCTCTCACTCTCCACCCAGTCTCTCTCACTCTCCCCCCAGTCACTCTCACTTTCCCCCCAGTTTCTCTCACTCTCTCCCCAGTCTTTCTCTCTTGCCCCCGCCTCCCAGTCTCTCTCTCACCCCAATCTCTCACTACCTCCAATTTTTTCTCTCCTAAAGGCTGTGAAAATGTTCATGTAGAAAATCACAGTGATATTTTAGGCAAAAGCCCTAGAAGCAGCTCCAGCGGCAATGAGCTCCATGTGTTTGTGGTTCGTTCCCACTTCCTTGTATGTCGCACTGCGCATGCGAAGAAGGCCACAAGAAAGTTGTTGTAAATAATCACTCTGTTAATTTATTGGCTCAAGGTAAGATATTTTAATTTACTTCGAAAAAATACCGATAGCGATAGATTTCCAATTTTGATGGCAGTTCCAGTGATTGGCTGCTCATTACACACTCCACCTGATTTCCCTTCCCATTGAAATCAATCCCACAGTGTTTTACAAATCCCTGCATTTTAAAATAAATCTGTGGCCCACAATTCATTTTTAACCCACGGTTTCTCCCTTTGAACCTTTTCTCCTGCAGCTAGTGACTCAAGTTGGGGTAAGTGCCAAGTTCGCGAAAGCCCTCAAGTAGTCTTCTGGCACTCAGTAACGGTGGCTCCTTCAATGGGCAGCATGTTGAAGCTGATCCCAAGTCTGACCACATCCGCTATTCTCATAATTTCCAATGGAGAACATTAAATCGCCATGATAAGCAGGAACCCTAGCCGATTTCCAGTAGAGACCATCAGAAGCAGGAACCTGCCTGATATTTTTTTCCTCCCTAATCCAGAGACATGGGCCGGAATCTTCCTAGCCCTGCGAGTGCGGGTTTGGAGGTGGGCCCACTGTCAAAATGGCCCTGATTGACAGCGGGGCAGAAGTCTGCTCTTAACCCGCCTCCATGTCAGTTTCTCAAATGTCGGATCTCCCTGCAGATCACAGACTCGACACCAAGCAGCGGGCCAGTCAATTAAGATGTTTAAGAGGTAATTTAAAGATATTTAGAAGGATTTTACCCAGGCACTTACCATTTTACCAAGTTTTCAATGAGTTTGCCATCTCTCGGGGAACACGTCAGGTAAGTGTGACGGGTTCTCAATAACTCTTCATTGCTTTGACTAATTGACTGCTGCAGAAGTGGTATAAAAGCTACCATTTCACAGCTGTTCACTTTCCAATCTCATAAGCTGAAGCCTACAGGATTTGGAAAAAACTTTTGAACTGTATGCAGGTTTGAAGTGTTTTCAGTGAACTCTCTATCCACTGTCACCTCCCTGGAGCAACCTCGCTCACCATTGACAGAAAGATTCTGTCAACTCAACCTCACCTGCCATCTATTCCAGCAGTATCGGTGCCCTTGAAAAAATCTTACCTTGGACCTCAGAATCCTATCATGATCAGCCCCAATACCAACATCACCAGGCACACCAGCATCAACAACACCAACAATCACCTGATACTACACAGGCCATCAGCACCTGACCACATTGCTGCCCGGGAGGCCAGGGATGGCCTCACCATGGCCACTTCCTTTAATGTTGCGCACCCCGGCTGCCACATGATGTGCCAGATTGGCACCCCCCCCACACTAGCAACATAAAGCATCCCTGCAATGGCCAAGCCATTCCTTTCACATTCATCACCATTGTACAGGGTACCTTTATGTCTTTCCATTCACTACAACTCACTAAGCCACTTCCAAAGGTGCACGCAAATCTGTCCAAGAACACAAAGTGTTCAAAATAAAGATTTCAATGTTTGACAACATATCAGCAGAAACTCTACATGAACATTGGCGGAAACACCCAAGTACCTACCCTTGTGTGTTGTTAGTTGGTATGATTGGCTAAGGATGAGGGTGAGTGTGAGGGGTGGTTAGTGAGATGGGGAACTGATAATTGTAGATAGAGAGAGAGCGGGATGAGTGGAAGTACAAGGTCATTTGGTGTGAGTAAAGATGTGCAGGAGTAGGTTAGGAAAGGCAGAGTGATGACGATGTGGACACACAGCAGGATAAGATTGAGTGTGGCTTTGCAATAACATTTCATGATCTACTGAGATCATTGAAAGGTTTGTGCCACTGCACCCAAGTCCTCCTGACGATATCTCTGCTTGTACCCTCCTGTGCAATGTGCAACTAAGCTGTGTTGTCCTGAGGAGGTCTCTTCCATCCATTGGAAGGGAAGAGAACCTCCATGTGTGTTGTCACTCCCGCCATAAGTATCTGGAGGGAGTCATGGGAGAGCCTGAGTACAGCCGTGTACCTTTGTGCAGTGCCTGTCAGTGTTTGCAGCACCTCAATGCTGTAGAACACTGACAGAACTGTCAAAATAAAGTTGGCCATGATCACTTTAAGGAAACCAGCTGATGAAGCATCATCAGATGACCACATCAGACCCGTTTCTTATTAATTGCCGGGATCCTCGCAGGAAGGGCTTAACAAGCCCAATCAAGGGAAAAATATGTTGAGAGGGCGGGATGGAGCCATGAGCGCATTCCCCACACACCACCAAATGCCGGCCGCATCGGTCTCGCCACTGTTGGCGAAATTGCAGCCATGGTGTTTTGGCTTTGGGCGATAGTGTAAAAGGGGCGATATTGATTCTACATCTCTTCTACATCTCTCCATAGCTGAATAATGTGCTACATGCCCGTTCTACATCTCTCCCGATTTTCATTTCCATCGAAGTGACCCAAAGTCAAAGTTACCCCACACTCTGTTGAATTGGAGCACCCCACCAATGTCTCAGTTGAGATCAAACAACTCAGCACTGACCTGGGACCTACCTGTGCAGAATGGCTCAGTACCACACTTTGTAATGACACTTATGCATTTAGTTAGTGTTTAAGATTTCGTTTGCATGACCACGTTATACCTATTGCGCCATCCATGTGTGTACTAAGCGGAATAGAGAAAAGGTTTGGCAGTCACAGGGTTTATTATTCCTTAACCCTCTCCTCCTAATACTAGCTCAACGAACTTGATATTAAAGAGTCCCAAGTGGCAAATATTTTTCTGCAGTTGGAAATAATCTCACCTAGCAGCTAGGTTGTAATGAAAGTGGTTATGTTTATTAAAAGCTGTTAAATTGGATAAGTTGTTTTATTTTCCCACTTTGTCCATTACTTTGGCACACAATCTCTGCTCGGAGGACAAAATATCCTCAGAATTGCTGTGCAAGTGCATATCAGAAATGAATAGCCGCTCCTTCCTGGACCAATTCCCACTTGTTAAGTATTTCACAGCTGTTCATTTATATTTTATGGGAAACCTTCTGTTGTTTAATTCCCACATTGTCCCTTTTCATTCTGGTGCAGCAGGATTCATGTGCCAACTGTACTTTACTTACGAGGTATATTCTGCCTGTCATTTCAATTAAACAAGGCATGAGCACAATTTCACCAAAAAGTCTCGGTACTTTTCAGTATAAAGATGCTAATTGCCAATTTATTTCAATTAAAGATATGCATCTGCAGAGGTGAACTGTTCTGTTACTAATAAACCCGCAATCCTTCGAGTTTCCTCCCCTGAAGGTGCGGACTCAAGCTGGGGTAAGGTTTCATGCACTAGCTCACAGCTCAGCCATGAGTCTATTCTTTGCATTTGAGCCTAAAAGCAACTGTCAGCACATTATTCAGCTATGGAGAGTGGGCTAATTATTGAGTGAATGCATCATGCTCACTGAATCTCAAAGAAGGTGTTGGGGATGGTGGAGTTGCATAAATGGAATCGATGAGGTGAACACCGTTAATCTGAGGAGGTAAAGTCAGGACTTGCTGAAGAAAATGGGGAAGGTATGGACCCTGTTCAATCGAGATGAAGGATATTTATATTATCATTGAATAAGTTGGATGAGCTCATCTGTGGAGAGGGGAAACACTGTCATTGTCAGAAGTCAGCGTTTCCTTCATCCCCTTTCTACATTTGTTCCTGAAGCCAAGCTGTTAATCATGTTTAGAAAGAATTACATTTCTACAGTGCTTTTCATGTTCTTGGGACATCTGAAAACAATTCACACCCCAAAAAGTACTTTTGAACGGTAATCACTGTTGTAACGTAGGAAAATGCAGTAGGCAAGTGTTGTGTATCGAAGAACTCCACGAGGGAGAGTACTGGGAGCTAAACTTAGTGTGACATTAGTCTTCTTTATTACAACCCCAGAGTTCCTAAACAACACGGCAGCCAACCTTTTATACTTGCCCTGCACGTGTGTGCAGGTGACCAATAGGATTCCAACAGTCGCGCCCTCTGGTGGCAAGTATTACATAGTTACATACATAACATCATTCCCCACCCACCCCCCACCCCACAAAGTCTTTGGTACAAGTTATTTATAAGTTGAGGTGATCCGGAGCCCTTCGTTCCCTGATTGATTGTCTATGTTCAAACCCTGGCGTGTGTGAGTTGGCCGGACCATTGCTGCACTGCACCGCAGCTGGTCTGACCGGACTGTCAGGAACGGTGAGATCATCCTCGTGATTGACAGCGAGGTCGAATGCTGGTTGGGTGTGTGTTGGTGGATCGTCGATGGTGATGTCCTCTTCAAGTCGTTCCTGGTTGTCAGTAAATCACAATCTGGTCTGATCTAAATGCTTTCTGCACGTTTGGCCATTTAACAGTTTGATTATAAACACCCTATTCGCTTCCTTGGCAAAAACAGTGCCAGCAACCCACTTGGGACCATGACCGTAATTCAGGACAAACACAGGGTCGTTAACATCAATGTCACGTGAAACAGCCATGCGATCGTGGTACATAAGAACATAAAAAATAGAAACAGGAGTAGGCCATGATCATGGACTCAGCTCCACTTCCCCGCCTGCTCCCCATGGGTGGAGCTGAGTCCACGGTCAGATCAGCCATGATCTGGTTGAATGGTGGAGCAGGCTCGAGGGGCTAGATGGCCTACTCCTGTTCCTAATTCTTATGTTCTTATGTTCTAACCCCTTATCCACTTATCGCTCAAGAAACTGTCTATTTCTGTCTTAAATTTATTCAATGTTCCAGCTTTCAAAGCTCTCCGAGGCAGCGAATTCTACAGATTTACAACCATCTGAGAGAAGAAATTCCTCTTCATCTCTGTTTTAAATGGGCGGCTCCTTATTCTAAGATCATGCCCTCTAGTTCTAGTCTTCCCCATCAGTGGAAACATCCTCTCTGCATCCACCTTGTCAAGCCCCCTCATAATCTTATACTTTTCGACAAGATCACGTCTCATTCTTCTGAATTCCAATGAGTGGAGGCCCAAACTACTCAACCTTTCCTCATAAGTCAACCCCCTCAACTCCGGAATCAACCTAGTGAACCTTCTCTGAACTGCCTCCAAAGCAAGTATATCCTTTCGTAAATATGGAAACCAAAATTGCACGCAGTATTCCAGGTGTGGCCTCACCAATATCTTGTATAGCTGTAGCAAGACTAGCCTGTTTTTGTACTCCATCCCCTTTGCAATAAAGACCAAGATACCATTAGCCTTCCTGATCACTTGCTGTAACTACATACTATCCTTTTGTGTTTCATGCACAAGTACCCTCAGGTCCCACTGTACTGTGGCACTTTGCAATTTTTCTCCATTTAAATAATAACTTGCTCTTTGATTTTGTCTGCCAAAGTGCATGACCTCACACTTTCCAACATTATACTCCATCTGCCAAATTTTTGCCCACTCACTTAGCCTGTCTATGTCCTTTTGCAGATTTTTTGTGTCCTCCTCACACATTGCTTTTCCTCCCATCTTTGTATCATCAGCAAACTTGGCTACGTTACACTCAAAGTCGTTAATATAGATTATAAATAGTTGGAGTCCCAGCATTGATCCCTGCAGCACCCCACTAGTTACTGGTTGCCAACCAGAGAATGAACCACTTATCCCGACTCTCTGTTTTCTGTTAGTTAGCCAATCCTCTATCCATGCTAATATATTACCCCCAAAGCGGTGAACTTTTATCTTGTGCAGTAACCTTTTATGTGGCATCTTGTCAAATGCCTTCTGGAAGTCCAAATACACCACATCCACATCCACTGGTTCTCCTTTATCCACCCTGTTTGCTACATCCTCAAAGAACTCCAGCAAATTTGTCAAACATGACTTCCCCTTCATAAATCCATGCTGACTCTGCCTGACTGAATTTTGCTTTTCCAAATGTCCTGCTACTAATGGACTCCAACATTTTCCCAACCACAGATGTTAGGCTAACTGGTCTATAGTTTCCTGCTTTTTGTCTGCCTCCTTTTTTAAATAGGGGTGATATATTTGCAGTTTTCCAATCTACTGGGACCTCCCCAGAATCCAGGGAATTTTGGTAAATTACAACCAATGCATCCACAATCCCTGCTGCTACATCTCTTCAGACCCTAGGATGCAAGCCATCAGGTCCAGGGGATTTATCTGCCTTTAGTCCCATTATCTTACTGAGTACCACCTCCTTAGTGATTGTGATTGTGTTAAGTTCCTCCCCCCTTATAGCCCCTTGACTATCCACTGTTGAAATATTGTTAGTGTCCTCTACCGTAAAGAATGATACAAAATATTTGTTCAGCGATTCTGCCATCTCCATGTTCCCCAATTACTAATTCCCCGGTCTCGTTCTCTAAGGGACCAATATTTACTTTAGCCACTCTTTTCCTTTTTGTATACCTATAGAAACTCTTGCTATCTGTTTTTATATTTCAAGCTAGTTTACTTTCATTGTCTATCTTCCCTTTCTTAATCATTTATTTGTTGTTCTTTGTTGGCTTTTAAAACCTTCCCAGTTTTCTGTCCTCCCAGTAGTTCTGGCCATTTTGTATGTACATATTCTGCCGGTGTCGCCGAGTTTCCACGTGATCATTAAAATCCGGGTGGACTAGGG